>NC_081369.1:50673839-50978423 GCF_030684315.1 Stegostoma tigrinum
CACAAAGCAAGGCAGTTTGCCATTTCTAACAGCAGTCATCAGTCACAGGGGTGGACATATTGCTGTACGGCACAGTGTTGCGTCAATCTCACCCATACAGCTTGCACCTGCTGTACATGCTACGGGCAAACAGCCATGTCTCAAAGTCAAACAGGAGTAGTCCACAGCCAGGTTGGTCTTAACTCCTCAGAGTAGTCCAGGGGAACACCCACTCATCGGGGGTCCCAGCCAGCAAGTCAAGGCCAGCCTCCAGTAGCAGTCCAAGGTTTTGAGCACAGTCAAGCAGCCACTTGGGGTGACCAGGGCCAGGGGGTCTAGCTCTGTGGTTCCAGTGCAACCAGTGCCAGGAGTCATGGTAATACTGTCAAAGAGCAGTAGAGATATCAGTCAGAGGTTTGGACACTCATCATTTGACACGTTCTTGCTCAAGGGGGTTAGCCATGTTTACAATCCATTGAAAGTCAAGGAGGGGTTGGTGGTGGTTATCAGTGATCAGTGGAGGAAAGCTGAGGAATTTATTTGTGATACTGGAGTTGATTTCAAAGGAGACTACAGTACTGAAGGGAGGCGCAGCTCAGTACATTAAAGGGGGAGATGATCGAGCATGGACTGGAAAATAGTATTGTGGGAAATATTGGGTTGTCGACAGTTACTTACAAGACCTGGCATGTTTACTTAATATGCTTGGTACTGGGACTGGCGCTAGTATTGTGGGCAGGGCCAGAGTCTGGTAGACATTTGTATGGGGGGTGAGGAAATACATGGCCTATGGGGTTGATGGGGAGGGCTAGCAGGAAGGGACTTTTATGTTTATTTTACAAAGACAGAAAGGCAGAATCTGTGATTTACCATTCATGAGTCAACTGCTGTTGCCCTCCATTGTGCTGTAAAATCCAAGGGCACAATGGAAATAAACATGGCTGCGTCTACACCCAGAGTGGGTGAGGTGAGCACTTCATCCTAATGAGGGAGGAGTTTAATTTTGAGCAATGCGAGGCCCTTCAAAGAGCAACATCATTGCACAAACACCCATATACTGAAACTGCAAAACACTATACAGGCGTAAGTCCACACCCTTGTCCAAGCACTCCTGACCATATAATGCAAGATAACAATTTAGTCACACAAATGCACTGATAGCAACGTTGGTCTACCTGGAAGGCAGGAGACCCTGCTTTGCAAAGTAGTAGTCACCTGAGATTTAGTCCTTGCCTATATGTAGTGCAGGAGCTGCTCACTTCATACCTTGGGCCATTGAACATCATGTAGCGCGACGATGGGGTGGCACTGTACCTTCACGGTTGCAATTGGGTCTGGATGGAGACTTGCACAAACAGATGATAGGGGAAAAGAGCACATATTTAAGTGTGAAAAAGCTCACACAAGGCACATACATTGAAGGGTAAATTCTTCATCTAAACTTCTGTTTCTTGGCACCTTCAGAAACATTTCATCACCATTATATGATTATAAAGATTTAAAGGAGTGAAGAATCACTGGGTCAGTTCAAGTCTAAATCATATTCAGAGATAACAAGGTGTAGAGCTGGATGAACACAGCAGGCCAAGCAGCATCAGAGGAGCAGGAAGGCTGATGTTTCAGGTCTGACCCTTCTTTCCAGACCTGAAACGTCAGATTCCTAATCCTGTGATGCTGCTTGGCCTGCTGTGTTCATCCAGCGCTATGCCTTGTTATCTCAGATTCTCCAGCATCGGCAGTTCCCACTATCTCTAAATCATATTCAGTCTTGTTTGTAGTGCTTACACACTTACAGCGCAAGGGGTAAAGGCTGACTGGGCCCACTAGTCTGCCCAAAAGCCTGATACATTGGTTGTGCTCTGCTTGCCTGTTCTGGTTAAGTTCGCTGTTACTAAAGAGGAGTCTGAAATGAAACATAGGGTCAACAAAGGAAAAACTCACGGCATGATGGGCTGGGTAGAAAGAAATGGCAGGGAATAGCTGTGAGATCACTGGAAGACTCTCTGATGAAGGGTCTAGGCCCAAAACATCAGCTTTTGTGCTCCTGAGATGCTGCTTGGCCTGCTGTGTTCATCCAGCTACACACTTTGTTATCTGGATTCACCAGCATCTGCAGTTCCCATTATCTCAGATCACTGGAAGAATTGTGACGAAAGGAAGGAAGAAACTGGGATGCAAAGGGGAGAGTCACAATGACAGGGACAAGAGGAAAGAAGGAAGGGTGTAACTGCATATCAAGAACGGGAAATACAATGAGATAATTAGAATAGGTTTGAGGATGGGGATCTGGATGGGAACATGATCATGAAAAGGGCAGGAATATGAAAGGCTAGGATTCAAAAACAACAGAGACAACAACAAAACAAAGAAGAAAGCTCTCTATGGGGAAAATGTGTATTCTAGAGGATGGGGGTAGATGTGAATGACTTGAAGGAAAATCTCCTGTCATCAGCTTTCTTGAAATCAGTTCTCAAAATAAAGCCGCACAGAATGTGCAGTTCAAATGGATGAGTCTCCGTATCTGTTTCTGCGTGTTCCTGCACAGCACAAACACTCCCAACTGAGGGAATCAAAACAGAAACTGAAAAATATTGTTGTGAACACTCAGTTAAGGCTTTAGCTCCGAAAGGAAACACTCGATGCAGATTTAAAGTGAATAAGCCCTTATAGCTCCAAACATCTGAACCATATCCTGTCACTCGTGAAGCTTTGTCAAGAAGGGCACCCAAGATATCTGTTGATGGTGCAGGGGATTGTTACACCACAATTAGCAGTCCAGCTTGTTTGTGTCCAGAGGCAACAATTTCTGGAACTGTGCCCACACTATCCACAGCATGGTCAATTATATTCTGCACATAGTCCAGATTCTTCAGATGTTTACCCAGCCAAGAACACCCCAAATTATCCCCAGTGCTCGTTCATGGGTGACAAGGGTGGCCCCAGGATGTATATCCAATGACTCCAATATGAAGCCCAGAGACTGATGCTGAACAGTACTAAAAACTTTCCTGTATCTAATACGGCCATCGTTGAGCACGCAGTTGGTCATCTGAAGATGCACTTCCATTGCCTGTATTGCACAGGAGGGGTCCTCCACTACTTGCTGGACAGTTTAGTCCACAATATGGCTGAATGACAGGGTGAGAGTTTTAAAAAGGGGGAGATAGACCAGTCACATGTTTCCTCAGATGAGAAAGAAAAGAAGAGTCTGATGAATATACTGGACAAACCAATGCTGATGAGTTGAAGAAATCAAGGTGACTGTGGACGAGGCAGATGGACACGAGAGAATCTGAAAGTGGCTAGATTTGAGGCTGAATGATTTTGCATTCATATGTAGAAAATCTCAGAACCATGAACCAGTTATGGAGCAAAAGTGCTCCTGCTATTAAAGGAATGCTTGGTTTAGAAAATTTCAAAACATAAAACTACTTTCTTTGGCACACATTCTACGTAATTTGTTCACTTGGCACCAACAGCCTTCTATTCGATTTCCTCGGCAAAGCATCAGTCAGGATTTATGTAGGATTATATGGGGCCTGCTCTTATATGATTCAAACCTTCATGTGGAAATGGCATTCATCTATCACTGAGAAGAAAAGGGAATTATTATGTTGTTTGACTTACAAAGCCAAGCCATTGATTTAAGTTCTTACTTTTCAAATGTTACATTCTTCCCAAAGGGAAGCAGTGAATGAGAGCCTCAGCACAAATCCAGCAGGCACTGATTGTTCTGTGGTACCTAGTTCTCTATGGCAGCAACCACCCAGTGCCTGGAAGCAGCTATGTGCCCACATGCCAAACAATATCAGACACACTTGCACAGACTCCTTATTCATGAGTGATAATGGGAACTGCAGATGCTGGAGAATCCAAGATAATGAAATGTGAGGCTGGATGAACACAGCAGGCCCAGCAGCATCTCAGGAGCACAAAAGCTGACGTTTCAGGCCTAGACCCTTCATCAGAGAGGGGGATGGGGCGAGGGTTCTGGAATAAATAGGGAGAGAGGGGGAAGCGGACTGAAGATGGAGAGAAAAGAAGATAGGTGGAGAGGAGAGTATAGGTGGGGAGGTAGGGAGGGGATAGGCCAGTCCAGGGAAGACGGACAGGTCAAGGAGGTGGGATGAGGTTAGTAGGTAGGAGATGGAGGTGCGGCTTGGGGTGGGAGGAAGGGATGGGTGAGAGGAAGAACAGGTTAGGGAGGCAGAGACAGGTTGGACTGGTTTTGGGATGCAGTGGGTGGAGGGGAAGAGCTGGGCTGGTTGTGTGGCGCAGTGGGCGGAGAGGACGAACTGGGCTGGTTTTGGGATGCGGTGGGGGAAGGGGAGATTTTGAAGCTGGTGAAGTCCACATTGATACCATTGGGCTGCAGGGTTCCCAAGCAGAATATGAGTTGCTGTTACTGCAACCTTCGGGTGGCATCATTGTGGCACTGCAGGAGGCCCATGATGGACATGTCATCTAAAGAATGGGAGGGGGAGTGGAAATGGTTTGCGACTAGGAGGTGCAGTTGTTTATTGCGAACCGAGCGGAGGTGTTCTGCAAAGTGGCCCCCAACCCTCCGCTTGGTTTCCCCAGGGTAGAGGAAGCCACACCATGTACAGTGGATGCAGTATACCACATTGGCAGATGTGCATTTAAACCTCTGCTTAATATGGAAAGTCGTCTTGGGGCCTGGGATAGGGGTGAGGGAGGAGGTGTGGGGGCAAGTGTAGCATTTCCTGCGGTTGCAGGGGAAGGTGCTTGGTGTGGTGGGGTTGGAGGGCAGTGTGGAGCGAACAAGCGAGTCACGGAGAGAGTGGTCTCTCCGGAAGGCAGACAGGGGTGGGGATGGAAAAATGTCTTGGGTGGTGGGATCGGATTGTAGATGGCGGAAGTGTCGGAGGATGATGCATTGTATCCGGAGGTTGGTGGGGTGGTGTGTGAGAACGAGGGGGATCCTCTTTTGGCGGTTGTGGCAGGGGCGGGGAAATGCGGGAGACGTGGTCAAGGGCGTTCTCGACCACTGTGGGGGGGAAAGTTGCGGTCCTTGAAGAACTTGGACATCTGGGATGTGCGGGAGTGGAATGCCTCATCGTGGGAGCAGATGCGGCGGAGGCGGAGGAATTGGGAATAGGGGATGGAATTTTTGCAGGAGGGTGGGTGGGAGGAGGTGTATTCTAGGTAGCTGTGGGAGTCGGTGGGCTTGAAATGGACATCAGTTACAAGCTGGTTGCCTGAGATGGAGACTGAGAGGTCCAGGAAAGTGAGGGATGTGCTGGAGATGGCCCAGGTGAACTGAAGGTTGGAGTGGAAGGTGTTGGTGAAGTGGATGAACTGTTCGAGCTCCTCTGGGGAGCAAGAGGCGGTGCCGATACAGTCGTCAATGTAACGGAGGAAGAGGTGGTGTTTGGGGCCTGTGTAGGTGCGGAAGAGGGACTGTTCCACGTAACCTACAAAGAGGCAGGCATAGCTGGGGCCCATGCGGGTGCCTATGGCCACCCCCTTAGTCTGTAGGAAGTGGGATGTTGGTTATGTATGTTCCCCACCTGCTGAATGAAGAATTGAGAAACATTAGAAAGAATCCATCAATACTTTGCCTGCATTGATAAATACAGAGAGAGATGTCAATTCCCAAAGCTGTGTTTGTCTGTGTGGTTTGCGAGTAAAGAACAATGTGGAGTGTTGGATATTAAAGGGTTCTGATTATAGGATGATTCTATGTCATCATTGTAATTCCCTCATGATATTATTGCCAGACTTTGTATCCAGAGAGACAAGTAATATTCCATAGACCTGGGTTTGGATCCCAGCACTGCAAATGGTGGAATCTGAATGCAATAGAAATCTGGAATTAAGAGTCTAACGGCCATGAATCCATTGTTGGAAAAACCCATCTGGTTCACGAATATCCGTTAGGGAATAAAACTGCTATCCTCATCTGGTCTAGTTTACATATGATTCTGGACGCACAGCAATATGGTCGGCTCTTAACTACCCTCTGAACAATTTAGGATAGGCAATAATGCTGGCCTAGCTAGTGACACCCTCATCCCATTCATGAGTAATACAAAAAAGCTGGAGTTAATGCAAACTGATAAAGCATTATATGATGTGCGCCTGCAATACCTGTAGCCTGGTCATTCCAAGATCACATCTTCATCTGCTTTGCAAGCCTTTGGTGAAAAGTTGTCAGATGTATAAAATTTTCCAAGTTCACATCAAAGGTCAGTGATCTGATGGCCTGCATTCTATTGATTGCTGTATATCCTTACATGTTTTAAATGGAAACATCATGTGGACATCACTGCGAAGCTCAGTATTTGTTGCTCATTCCTAATCACCTCTGAACTGAGTGGCTGGCAAGGCCATTTCAAATGCCAGTTAAGAAATAACCACATTGCAGTGGGTCTGGAATCATGTCATCAGACTGGGAATGATGGCAGATTTCCTTCCCAAAAGGATACTGGTAAAGCAGCTGGTTTCTTTACAACTATCAAATTTTCATGTTTCCATGATAACTAACTGAAACTAGTTTTCAGTTCTGGATATATTAATCTGATTATTAATTTATTAATATCATTTCTTAATCAAAGCTAAAATCCACTGTGTGCCATTGTGTGATTTGAACCCATATCCCCCATGTGCCTGGAACTCTGATCCAGTGTTGTTATCACTCTGCTAAGACTTACTCTGATAGAACTACATTGGTGACTCCAACAATGTGGTTTATATTGATGTCAAAGAGACATTTGATGTCAATCCCTCACACCTAGTCTAGTGTGCGACAGTCTCAAGCAGTGGCAACTTCGCACCCCCATTCATGCGAGCATCATGCATTGAGTGGACAGACCAGGAGAATCTCGAGGGAGGCAATCATTGGACTATGGCACTGGCTTCTGCCAAATCAATGACTTCTCCAGGGGTAGATGGGGAATCAAGCTGAGATGCTCCTGAGTTGTAAAAGGTGAGCTGCTTTCCAGGTGCTTTTTAAACATGACATCCAGAATTTTGAGCCCAGAAGATCAGAGGAGGGATTATAGTTTACTGTGTGCCTGACCATAAAATGAAGAATTTTAACTGCACACAAATATGTATTAAGGTGAGAACAATGTAATGATGCAAGAAATCCCAACCCATCCATGAGGAGAAAAAGCTCTCACTTTTAGACCACTTAGCCTCAAAATGAATCACAATTCCACCAATGTCCTTATCCTCCTGAAGCCTACAAGTATGCTGTTCACTATTAAATTGTTGCCAAGTTTTGCATTATCCACAAACCTCAAGCCTGTACTCCTTGTACCTAAGTCCAGACCTTTTATCTGGCAATGTAAATGCCTCTTTTTAACCTTGATTCAATGTTCAGATCTGTTGGTCTCAAACAAGGATGAGAAAGCAACTTTCTGTCACCTCAGCAGCTCTTAAATGTTTCGAAACAAATGGGTAATTGTTCATCCAGGTGATTATTAGTTTTAGCAGATAATAACTCATACCACTCCTCAATTTGAAATAATTCTCTTTAGTTCAAAACAGTGTTAAGCCTGTTGAGTCATATTGGTGTTCACAAATGGAGAAAAACAGCAAAATAAAGATCTCAAGCAACAATAAACTGTAATACTTATTGGTCTTAAATCTCTAAGTTATTCTTATAATGCTAAATCATATTAGAATATGTATATGACGTTCAAGGGAACTATCAAGATAAGACCATCAAGTCTATATATTCTGCAAGTTGATACTGCAATGTATGTAGTACTTATAGCCAAGATTTCATGGTAATAACAAGTCAGGATATCAGTGCTCACTATTAACATGGGTTAAGTTCGAAAGTAACATAAAGCCCTCATATGTGCATAAAAATGTGAAAATAGTGTGTTTGTTGTTTTATTTATTCTTCTACACAAGCTTTGCTTCATGGTACACCAAGCATTAAGATATATTAGCATGAAGGTCATGAGGGTGCTGTACTTACCCACCAGTATTATGGTCGAACCATAAGTTATAGGAGTAGAAGTAGGCCATTCAGACCATCAAGTCATCTCCATTCAATTAGATCATGGCCGAATGGGATCATGGCTGATCTGATAATCCTAACTTCTTTGAAATAGAAAGGACTGCAGGTGCTGGAAGTCCGAGTCGATAAAATGTGGAGCTGGAGGAGCACAGCAGGTCAGACAGCCTCTGAGGAGCAGGAAACTCAATATTTTGCGTCCAGATATGCTGTGCTCCCCCAGCTCCACATTTTATCGATACAAACTTCTTTCCTGCTTTTTCCCTACAACCCTTGATTCCTCCACTGATTTAAAAATCTGTCCATTGCAGCCTTGAATATACTTAACACAGCCACCTCAAGAAATAATAACATACCACATTTATACATGTTTAGGAATAAGTAATGAGTCCAACTTCAATTTCCTGGCTAATTCCTTTGGAACCTGTTACAATGCAGATTCTACTGTGTCCCCAAGTGCAATGCATATCCAATCTTGAATAACGGCTGGTCAACAGAATATCCCTGTCAGAGTTATAAAGCCATAGAGTCACACAGCACTGAAACAGACCTTTCAGTCCAACCAGTCCATGCCGAACATAATTCCAAACTAAACTAGTCGCACCTACCTGGCCGGGCCCATATTTCTCCAAACCTTTCCTGTTCATATACTTATCCAAATTTCTTTCAAATGTTGTAATTGTACCCACATCTACCAATTCCTCGGGAAGTTCAATCCACATGCAGACAACCCTTGGTGTAAAAGGATTTGCTACTTTTTATTTAAATCTCTCTCCAATCACTTTAAAAATGTGTCCTCTACTCTTAAAATTCCTCATGCTAGCGAAATATTTTTGAAGCAGTGGTAGATGGATCCTTGTTTAGTGAGCGTATGGGAGGCGAGATGTTCCATGATACAAAACAGTCACTGAATTTGAAACTGCAAATTGATTAGAGCAGTCCTTTTCTGAATGAAAATGCAAGTTGCAATTAAAAGTTCAATATGTCTATATGTCTGTGGGACTCTTATCCATTGTCATAATGGATGCCAAGACTGGCCTGTCACTGTAGTTGACAGCATGACAGAAATGCATGGGCTGTCCAGGTTCATCACCTCTGATTAAACTGATTCATTTATCTTTCCCTGTATCAATAACAACAAAATGTATTTGTGGTGTCACATCATGAACCTCTATCACTAACTTTGCTTGATCTGTTAACTATTAAGGAAGACTTCATGTTTAGGCTGCCAGAGCTCATCTGAAAATTTCGAGACCACCAGTTCCTTTTTTATGTAACCTCTTAGTCCTTCCTACTTCACCAAAGCCTTCTAAATACTTTATTTTATTTGTCATTCCAGAGAATTTGCGGGCGAGGTTTAGTCTCATGCAAATATGTTGTTAGGAAGAATCAAAAAGCATTCTTCACCATGTTTGCTTTTTGCAAAACAAAGATTAATTTCTGTAAAATAAAAATACAAACACAAATTACATCTGGAGCCAGTCCGAATGCATTAAATAAAAATCCAGAAGTCCTTGTGATCCTTTTAAGAAGTCCAGATGGGTTATGGGACAACCCAACTCTGTTGTTCCAATAGTAAGGAGAGTCACATTGAATTTTAACTCGCTGTATTACAGCATTTCAATACAATCCTGGCTTCTCTTTGAGTGACACCATGGACAGGAAGTTTCCAAAGAGACATGAAGTAGGTACTAGATTTGTTTCGACTGGAATGCTGATTAAAGTTCTGATTTTCATGAAGGTGAGTTCTTAATTGATACACAGTGGGGCTTCCCTGTGCACTTAGCACCTCTGGGATTGAAGATGGCTGTGACCCCCAAGGCTGGTTGACGTGAGGTAGGGATCTGCTCAGTGTGTGCCAAAGCCTTCCACTTCACCAGAGAGAAGTGGAATAACTGGCTGGAAGTCTGGCACGCTGGACAGGTCAGATGCTCCATTCATTCATGCTGAGCATATCTAATGCTGGAGACTCCATTGCAATGAGGAAGGTCCTCCTGTTGAAGGGTGGGCAAGAGTAGGCTTCTTTTCATTTTAGCATTATCTTCCTGCAAACTGTCACAATAGCCAAGAGCTTCAATGCAGAAATTGTGGAGTATGGAGCCTTCAAAAAGACATTTGAGAAAGTGCCAAATGACAGACTGCACATTAAAATTGATGCTCATTGAATAAAAGGTCAATTAACAGCATTGATATGAAGAGTAATGGTGAACATTCTTTTGACCATATCAGGATATCTCTTGGGGTTTTCCAGGGTCAGGTACTTGGCTAAATTTCTTGACCTATATTAGAATCATAGAATTCTTACAGTATGAAAACAGGCTATCTAGTCCATTTGGTCCACACCTACCTTCTGAAGAGCATCCCACCCAGACCCATCCCCCCAACCCTATCCCTGTAAGTCTGCATTTCCATGACTAATCCACCTAACTTGTATATTCATGGACACTGTCGGCACTCTGAGAAATTTAGTACAGCCAATCACTTAACGGGCACAATTTTTGGTCTGTGGGAGGAAACAGGAGTACCCAGAGGAAAACTCCCATAGACATGGGGAGAATCTGCAAACTCCATTCCAATTTGTGTTTTCTTTCAGCATGCCACATCCAGTTAACAATGTAAACTTGGAGGCGCAGGGCATAATTTCAAAATTGGCAGATTACACAAAACTTGGAACGAATGTGAATAATGAAAAGGATAACAGTAGACTTTAAGAGGCTATTAGCAGAGATAGCAAATAAGAGGCAGATGACATTTTATGCTGAGAAATGTAAATTGATGTATTTGTTTGGAAGAATGAGTTGGTATAAAATAATGAAGGATAAAGTTCTAGAGAAGACAGAGGAGGGGGGAATGGGTGGCTGCGAGAGGTGGAATGTAGCAGGGTACATTGAGACCAATTTTATGAGGCATATGGAATCTTAAACTTTATAAAATAGAAGCATAGAGGCCAAAAGTAAGACAACATTGTGAATAAATGTACCAGGTGCTAAAGAAACACAGCAAGTCTGGCAACACCCTTCTCATTGTCAGAATGGTTAAGAATTAGAGGACGCCGACTTCAGATGATTGGCAAGTGGGCCAAGTGTGTCACAAGGAAAAGCCTGTTTACAGAGCGAGTGATTCGGATCTGAAATTCACTTCCTGATATTGTGTTGGAGTCATAATTCAATCATCATTTTTGGAAGCCAACTAGATAACTATCTGAACAGAAAAATCCTACAGGGATGATGCAGAATTATGTGATCAGCCAAATGGCTCTTTCAGAGAGCCTGCACCCTCTGTGCTGTAATTATTCAATGATAGTGTTTCTAGGCAAAATTGGCATCTAATGTAATTCTATGTTTCAAGCTGACTGATGGGCAATAGAATCTAGAGCAGGATTGGAAACCATTGTGCCATCTATTTTGTATCACGTTCATACCGATACAGATCTTAGGCTACAGAGTAGTGAGATGTTATGATTGGCCTCCATATCTTAATCCGCGAAGTGTATTTCAGATCAGGACCTGATTGAACGTATCTGTGAGGCCGTCAAATATTGAATAACCTCCACGCACGCACTGTTTTAGTTCTCACAAAAAAATGCTATGTGGGCAAGGCAATGAAGTGCTTTTGGTATTGCAGAGCTATGTACCCATTAAAGTCAGCACATTGAAAAGGGAATCTGGGAATTTTTAAGAAGGTAAATACTCTGTGCTAGGTTTATAATTGCAAGAGGCCCTGCCTTCTCAAGTTTGCATTTTGCATCAGTGACAAAGGAGCAAAAACCTTGCAGTCCTGACCTTTTACCTCATCCCAAATGATGGATAGCCTGCTTATATTTTCTGCTTATGGACAGCTCTGTGTGGTTCTTGGTGATGATTGCAGGACCTCTCAGGGAAATAATCTCTTGAGACCAAGGAAAAAAGTCATGAAGCATAGTTAAGTGATCATCATTTGAGAGAAAAAAAACACTTCCGGGATTGAAAGAAAGGTTAGCTTGCTACAGAAGGAATATGGAAACGTATTCCTTCATCCTTATTAATAAAATGATTGTAAGTAAAATTTAAATAATTATTGCTCAAGTAAAGTAGTTAAATGCTTTTATGTCCTTTTATTTCCCTCTGCTTCATAACACTGCAGAACACAGCTTCCTGTATAATACATTAAGCCTGACAAATTCCACTTGAGTTACCTTCATTTGCTGTCATTTCTTGTTCATTTTTCTTTGCTCATAGTTTGATTTGCACGCATCCCATAGCATGAAAAGGATATTTGATTGTAAATGTGTTTTAACAGGCTACTTCTCGCCTCCTGTTTCCTTTTGTTTCCTTTGTGGCCTGGAAAAGCTACATCTTCTACCTTTCAGCCCTGCTGTCAAAGTCGATTGGTATGGGCTATTGTTCACCATTGAGGCAGGAATCAAGGTGGCAGTGTGAGTGAGATTTTTAAACTTTGGTTTAGGATGTCTATCAACGGTGCCCTGGGTCATTGCTTTTTCTGCAATGTTTATTTAATGACTTCTGCCACTTCCTGTCTCTTTGTTGCTCAAGCACTTTGTTCTTTATCATGGCAAATTAATGACAACAGAAAGAACTGAGACTACAGCCAAACCCTGATAAAATTACCTTCCAGCTTCAGCAGAATATAGTTGCTGTAACTGTTGGAAACCTTCAACATTTCCTGTCAGATGACATTTACTTGTGGGAGACAAGCATAGTTTTCAGTACAGCAGGTTTAAAAAATGACCAGGAAAGGCTAACTTTGTGAACTAGGTCTGACATGCATTGAATTTACTCAAAACAATGCCAAATTGAACTCACAGTTTATTTCAAGGATCAGGTTGCAACCTGACTGATACGTCCTCTCCTTCACAAAGACTGCCTCTTTCCACTTCTATAAGATAACCTGCCTCAGTCAAACACCTTCAAGCCCAATTTTCACTCCAAATCTCTGCTACTGGGGAATGTATGTGATCCCACACCAAGTCCCACTCAGTATCAATTCTCTATCACTGTTTCATGATCATATTTGAGTAAAACCATTTAATTTTACACACCCACTATGCCAACCACACCCTCCCCCCACTTAACCCAACGCCATCTCAAGAACTCTAAGGGCCTCTGACTACAGTGTGCATCACCATCAAGGCTGTATTCTTTAAACTCTTATGACTCTCCACATTTTATAGGCATCTTTAAAAACAAACTCTTTGAGCTCTTTGCTCTGTCTTTGTAAATTCCTATTTCACTTGTTAGGCTCCTAATTCAAAGAACCCACTAGTTTTTGCTGCCTCAATTTTTCATTCATTTGGAAAAAAATTCCTCGCCTTCCATCCACTAACTTCTTCCTGTTCCATTTTATTGGTCCTGTTCCCTGAGCAATCATGAGTAATGAAATAAACTGAAGGGCACTTGCACTGTTGGTCCAGGAGGTGGGAGTGGGGTTTGCCAGTGAAAATGAACTTGTATTGTTGAGGGTGGGGATAACTGTGAGCAACTGGAGTTGCTGGTGACAATAAACAGCGGGAGGTGTGTTGGTAAGTATGAGAATAAGGGACGGATTTTGTTCTTTCTTGGCTGCATCGCCATTCTGAGGCTCCGCACATGGCGATCAGTGGGCCAACACATTGACTTTTGATTTTGAAAGCCTGTGTCCCGAAAGTCTGTGAACTGAAAACATTTAGAGGGAGTGTGGATTGGGAGGGGCCTTCTAATGACTATGGGAGGGGGTTTGGAGGCATTGGGGTGTAAGTAGAAAACAACAAAAATTCACAACTTATCCTATGGAGCTGCAAGTTCACCGTCACTCAGCTACCCAACTCATATAAACCTGCAGGCTCACATTAGTGAGACCCTTAGGTCCAATCTCCCACAGTTTGTCCTAGAAACACGATGGAAGAGGTACCCCTTAAGGGACAGGGGATAAACTGTCAATTTAAAGGATAGTCACTTAGAATTAATTAAAGGGACTACCCGGCTTGGTCTACCTTGTAATACTGAATTGTCCAACTTCAGCGCATGCCCCCTGGTCTCTCCCATTCTGAGGTCCTAATGCTTAGCAGGATGATTGTGGGTTTCCCTTAGGTTCTACATAATCAAAAGGCAGGCACTGATTCCCGTTGGTTGTGGCTGGGAAATGAATTCCAAAAGTTAAGTGGCAGGACTGGCTAACTGATTGTTGGGCAAGGTCGAGATTATAGAGGACAAAAGGGAGAATCAGGGATTGGTGTATGTCTGTTACCGCTAACATGGGACTCAGAGAAGCTTGTGTCCTTGGTCAAAGGATTGATCGAAGATGTTGGAATCTGTGTGGTTGGGAACTTTATCTTTTATTAAATATTCTTCTGCATACAAGGCAAGGATTATCAGGGGGCCTAACACTCAACCATCTTCCTCAGGAGTCTCATGTCATGTGACATGATACATCACTGTTGATTTTCACTGACTAAATGTTCAGCATTTATGCTTTACATTACAATGATGGGAGGGTGGGGGACTGTGCAATTCATGGACAGGGCAACAGTGTTACTGAATATGGGAACATGGGGATTAATTCAGGAGGCACACAGAGCAGACCTGAAGGTGAGGCCCTCAGAAAGATCAAATCGGGATTGTAGCAAAAACACAGTGAGGCTTTGAAGAAAATAGGCCATGTAGGATATATGGTGGGGGTGGAAGATATTGAGGAAATCACAGAACACAACGAGTATTACAGTTTGGTATGGCCAAGGCATAAAGATTCAACTTTAACCATGAGTGAAACATGAAGGTCTTCATATGGTCAGTCGTATAAGTAAAATCCTACCAGGATGAATTCCTATATCTCCACACTCCCAGACAAGTTTCACATGCAACTGATATCCCCTAGATGCTAAATTTGAGGAGCTGATTCCTTCTGAGGGTCACTCAGCAGCTCAAATAGATGCACTTCAGAGCTGGACCCTTACAATTGAGCAAGGGTAGGTACTTAGAGACAGGAACCCCAATTCTGCAACGGATGACACAACATTCTCCATATTCTCTGAGGACCTACACAAATGCTATAACTAGGGCTAACTCTAAATAGAAGAATCATGGAGCAGCAGGAGAGAATGTTCAATGTTGTGGCAGATCTTTGAAGTACACTGAAGACTATTGTAAAGGGATAGAGATGTTCTAGGGACAAGGGTTTGAATCCTGCCATAGCAGATGGCGGAATTTAAATTCAATAAAAATCTGGGAATAAGAGTCTAAATATGACCATGAATCCATGGTTGATTGTCAGTACAACCCAGTCGATTCACTAAAGTACTTTTGGGAAGGAAACTGCCATCCTTACCTGATCTGGCCAACATATGACTCCAGACCCACAACAATGTGATTGAATTCTAACTGCCCTTTGGGAATTAAGGATAGGCAATAAATACTGGATAGAGAGTGATGCCCTAATCTCATGAATAAATAAAAATAAATGTGTATCGGTGGTAGTCTTATGGGGTGTTCATATGACCACTTGAAAATAATAATAAGCTTCAATGATGGATATCCTATTGAGCTCTAGCAGCTAAGTTTAAAGTGAATATTTGTTTCTCAATAGCTACTCCTTTAATAGACATTAGGTAGCATCTACCAGTACTGTCTGTGATGCTTTGTGTTGATTAACTACCATCAATCCTCCTTACTGGTCTTGGGCTAGGTTACTGATACCAAGTGAGTAAAAATGCCCACGTGAAATCTTTGGCAAAGGGAGACTTAGTCTTGTTGAATAGACAATGTTTTTTACATAGTATTTAGTAGCTAATTGCACAATACCTGAGTTCAATGAAAGCCTCGGGCTAAGTTTAGGTTTAAATACTCATTAATGTTTACATAACTGGACCCGTTAACCAGCTCACAATGTTTGACTTAAATATGCAAATTGGTGGGTTGGAGCTGACTTCTCGACAGACTCATACAAGTATTATATTATTCTATATTATTATTGTTGTATTCAACTGCCACCTGTACCTGCATTGTATTCTGTATGTTTCTCCAGGTTAATATATTCAAATGAGTAACCCTGTTGGTCACCTCTGTCTGTCTATTTCACTCTCTGCTCCTACACTGTCAGAACAGCAAGCTGTGTTTGGGTATAACATTTTGAAAATTTTAGCTTCCCAGCTGATCCAAACCCACCTATTTTGGGAGGAGAAATAATCCCTTTAGTCTACCATTCCCAGTCTAATCACCAGCCTTAACCCCTGTCACCTCCATCTATTTCCAGTTTCTCATTTCCTGGCGGAGCCTCAGTTCCATTTCCTGTAGATTTGTTACCCATCTCGGGCCTCAGATTACACCAGAGCATGGTGAGAGACCACCCAAAATGCTTCTTGCTTGTGACGAGATGGTGGGCAAAGCCTCATACAGTGCTGCATCAATAGTATCTTTGTAAAAAACCAGAACTGCCCAGTAAGTGGAAAGGATGAGAAAAAGTACCTTTTTATAATAAAGTAAACATTTTAAATCCTTCATGGGAAATCAGGCAAAAACATTTCTTTAAAATATTTTAAAATGTAAATAACTGAGACAAACAAGCCGTGCAGAGAGAGACATTTCCAAGTAGGAGATTATCTGTAGCACTTATCTTCCAAGACTTGTCTGGTTATGATATTCATACAAGACTCGAGAAAGGGAAAAATATTCTATTTCACTCCGTCAAGACCTGAAAGTGCGTGTACTTCGTGCACCAGTATATATAGATGAGTACCACATTACAGGTTTGCCCACAGAGCTGATAGTCACAGAATAAAAGGCACAGTGGGTTCGTGGATATAAAACAGTTGAGAAATTGAAAATTGAGGACTCGATTTTCATGATGGTGGAGAGGGTCCCTGGTTTAGCTGTAAAAGTGCCAAACTCCACAAGTACCTTCCCAAACCTGGCACCTGTCATTTTCATGATGTTGAGTGTGGAATTAGGCAGGTAATTCTCTCAACTTCTGTGGTTCAAAAAAGCAATAACACTTTCTAAGTTTTGCTGCCTTGAGTCAGATCCAGTCTTCATTACAGGACTGTTCAGAACATGACTTGCACACTTTAGCCTGACCAGGAGGAGGATAAACTTGCCAGAGTCCTTTGGAGAGGTAGGATACATTTTTGGAGAGGTAAGATATTCTTTTGAATATAATCCTAAATGCCTTTTGGAAAGGTGATGTATCCATTAGGATGCTTAGAAGTAGACACAAACGTGTTTAAATTGGAGCTATCAACCTCCTTGAAACAATCAATGGTGCTTCCAGGAAACCTTTGAAGAATATGTTAACAGAGCTATCAATAAATGGTCAAGCTCTTAAAATATTTCAATCTGAACGCCCTTTAAATATTTGAGAAAAAAAATCTGTCTGCAATGTTGGTAGAAAGAATCAGTGCCTGCTATTTCACTTTATTTGTTGGAATAAGCCTGAGGGCTATCATTATAGGGTTAGTGTTGCACAACTTACATCACAACCTATCATTATCACAGACGGTATTTGTCAGTTCAAACTTGACTAACATCTTCAAGTGTTTGTAAGTTTTTGGATTGGGACTCGAACTGAATTCAATACAATATAATTTGTTTGTTAAGTGACTAAAGGAAGGTAAATGTAGTGAATGAGCTTTAATCGATGAGAATGCTTTTATTTTGAAATAGTGAAGTCATCAATTAACACTTAAGAACCTTGTTTGATCTCAACATGTGGTCAAGGGCTCCACATGTGAATAGTGATGAATTGACATAGAAAGTCCAGGGACAAAAGTGATGGTTGTTGGTCATCTGTGAACCTGATATAATATTTTTTGGCATATGGTTTGTAGAGGGGTTTGGGATTAGTAGAGGGGCACAGGTTTCTAGGAAAGGTTGAGGGGGCAGCTGGATTAGGTAGAGTGCTATAGGTTTGTATGGAGGTATGAGAGAGGGCTGTGTGAGAAGATGAGAGTTGAGGGCTAGAGGGCTGTCTTTCATTTTATTCTGATTGTGACATAAGAGGAAATGTGCCAAAACCTCAAAGTTGTCCATTTGCATGGCCCACATCTGTGGCTTTCAATCAATGAGGCTGTGTCCAAACTTCTGGGGGTGACTCACATTATGCACACAACCCCAAACCCAACCCAACCCCACCAGGGAATGAAAGTCACAACATTGGAGACAGTTTCTCTGGGTTTGTGTTTGTGAAGCTGGCAATTCCTCTGTGCTTTCTGAGCAGAAATTCAGGCCCAAGAGTGCCACTGAATAACTGCTTTTAGGCCTACTAGAATGAATATATTGTGGCTCCACACACGTTAGGTGCAAAGACTGGGGATTTTCTCAGTGATGTATTCATAGCTTACATTTGGATGCAGGACCAGAGAGATCCAAAGAAACAGGCTGGATTTAGTGGCTTCAGCTCTGGCCAGCAGGAGCACACAGTTCCAGTGCTTCTTCCCACATCCCAATTGCACAAAGACACAGCCTGCCTTTACTGGGCAGCCTTCCAACATGGCGAGGTGCACTAATTCCTGTTCACCACTCCCTCCCCCACTCATAGTATGCAAATAGGGATAATCTCCAAACGTCTCACTCCTGAGTTTTTTTTCCTTACAATGCATACATATGTGAGCATTTAATGTCCATCGTTAATTTTGCAGAGGGCATTTAAGATTCAACCATATTGTTGTGGGGCTGGAATCACATGAAGATCAATCAGATAAAGACAAAGATGGCAGATTTCTTTCCCTACTGGACATTAGTGAATCAAATGGGTTTTTAAATGGTATTTTATGGTTACATAGTCACTGCTAGACCAGGTTGTTAATTGAATTTCAATTTCATCATCTGCCATGGTGCAACTGAGACACATCCCTAAGGACATTAACCAAAGGTTCTAGATTACGAAGCAATAACATTACCATTATGCTACTGCCTCCCATGAATGAATTACATGGAGCAGGACTCTCTGTCTCCTGCCTTACCTCTTGATTCTACTGTCCCATTGCCTTCCAGCCTTCTCCAGTGCAGAATCTAATTCCACATTATATATGCACAAATCCATGAAGGTAACAAGTTCAGAAAAGATGATAACGAGGTGATAAAGGCATTTGAGATTCCGCAAATCATAAATGGAAACTTGGAATACAAAAGCAAGAGAGCTATATTTATAAAATGTTGATCTGGCTTCAGCTGGAGATTGGTAACCATTTCTGGTCATTGCAGTTCAGGATGTGATGAATTTAGAAAAAGTGTAGAAAAGGATAACGGTTCCATGGGATGAGAGTTTTGTGGTTAGATTGGAGAAGTTGGAATTGTTCTCGTTAGAGCAGGAAGGACAGGATGGGATTTGATAGATGTATTAAAATTTACATGGGCACAGACAGAATAGCTAAAGAGAAACTGTTCATGTTGGGAGAAGTGCCCAGAATCAGACGACACCAATTTAAGATGATTGGCAAAATTTATATTCATTGATTTATTTACAGTGGTGGACGTCAGAAATACATAACATTTAACTTTTGTCTGTGCAACCAAAACACTCATTTCCAACTTTATTTCATCCTGATGTGTGATAAAGAAAGAATTACTGTCATGTATGTTACACCTTTGTTAACCACAGTGTATCACAAAGCAATGGAGGGCATGAAGTTTAATCATGTTAGAATGTAGAAAATACTGCAGCCAAGTTTTGCACAACGAGGTCCCACAAAAAAACGTGGCATAGACCAAATAATCTGTTTAAGTGCTTTTCGTTCAGGGTGAAATATTGGTCAAGAAAATAGGAGAACTTCTTCCTGAAATAGCACCATGAGATCATTATAACAAAGTGTTGAACTGGATGAACACAAGCAGCATCTCGAGCACAAAAGCTGACGTTTCGGGCCGAGACCCTTCATCAGAGAGGGGGATGGGGAGAGGGTTCTGGGATAAATAGGGAGAGAGGGGGAGGCGGACCGAAGATGGAGAGAAAAGAAGATAGGTAGAGAGGAGAGTATAGGTCAGGAGATAGGGAGGGGATAGGTCAGTCCAGGGAAGACGGATAGGTCAAGGAGGCAGGAAGAGGTGGTAGGTCGGAAATGGAGGTGCGGCTTGAGGTGGGAGGAAGGGATGGGTGAGAAGAAGAACAGGTTAGGGAAGCGGAGACAGGCTGGGCTGGTTTTGGGATGCAGAGGGGGAAGGGGAGATTTTGAAGCTTGTGAAGTCCACATTGATACCATTGGACTGCAGGGTTCCCAAATGGAATATGAGTTGCTGTTCTTGCAACCTTTGGGTGGCATCATTGTGGCACTGCAGGAGGCCCATGATGGACATGTCGTCTGAGGAATGGGTGGGGGAGTTAAAATGGTTCGCGACTGGGAGGTGCAGTTGTTTGGTGCGAACCGAGTGGATGTGTTCTGCAAAGCAGTCCCCAAGCCTCCGCTTGGTTTCCCCAATGTAGAGGAAGCCACACTGGGTACATTGGATGCAATATACCACATTGGCAGATGTGCAGGTGAACCTCTGCTTAATATGGAAAGTCATCTTGGGGCCTGGGATGGGGGTGAGGGGGGACGTGTGGGGACAAGTGTAACATTTCCTGCGGTTGCAGGGGAAGGTGCCGGGTGTGGTGGGGTTGGAAGGGATGGTGGAGCGGACAAGGGAGTCACGGAGAGAGTGGTCTCTCCAGAAAGCAGACAAGGGTAGGGATGGAAAAATGTCTTGGGTGGTGGGGTTGGATTGTAGATGCGGAAGTGTCGGAGGATGCTGCGATGTGTCTGGAGGTTGGTGGGGTGGTATGTGAGAACAAGGCGGATCCTCTGGGGGCGGTTGTGGCTGGGGCGGGGTGTGACAGATGTGTTGCAGGAAATGCGGGAGACGCGATCAAGGGCGTTCTCGACTTCTGCGGGGGGAAAGTTGCGGCCCTGGAAGAATGTGGACGTCTGGGATGTGCGGGAGTGGAATGCCTCATCCTGGGAGCAGATACGGTGGAGGCGGACGAATTGGGAATAGGGGATGGAATTTGTGCAGGAGGGTGGGTGGGAGGAAGTGTATTCTAGGTAGCTGTGGGAGTCAGTGGGCTTGAAATGGACATCAGTTTCTAGCTGGTTACCTGAGATGGAGACTGAGAGGTCCAGGAAGGTGAGGGATGTGTTGGAGATGGCCCAGGTGAACTTGAGGTTGCGGTGGAAGGTGTTGGTGAAGAGGATGAACTGTTCGAGCTCCTCTGGGGAGCAAGAGGCGGTGCCAATACAGTCATCAATGTAACGAAGGAAGAGGTGGGTTTGGGGCCTGTGTAGTTGCGGACGAGGGAGTGTTCCACGTAACCTACAAAGAGGCATGCATAGCTGGGGCCCATGCGGGTAGCCATGGCCACCCCATTTGTCTGTCGGAAGTGGGAGGAATCAAAAAAGAAGTTGAGGGTGAGGACGAGTTTGGCTAGGCGGATGAGGGTGTCGGTGGAGGAGGATTGGTCGGGCCTACAGGACAGGAAGAAGCGGAGGGCCTTGAGGCCATCTGCATGAGGAATACAGGTGTATAGGGACTGGACGTCCATGGTGAAAATGAGGTGTTGGGGGCCAGGGAATTGGAAGTCCTGGAGGAGGTGGAGGGCATGAGTGGTGTCACGAACGTAAGTAGGGAGTTCCTGGACCAAAGGGGAGAAAATGGAGTCCAGATAGGTGGAGATGAATTCAGTGGGGCAGGAACAGGCTGAGACAATGTGTCAACCAGGGCAGGCAGGTTTGTGGATTTTGGGAAGGAGATAGAAACGGGCCGTGCGGGGTTGGGGAACAATGAGGTTGGAGGCTGTGGGTGGGAGGTCCCCTGAGGTGATGAGGTCATGGATGGTTTTGGAGATGATGGTTTGGTGCTTGGGGGTGGGGTCATGATCGAGGGGGCTGTAGGAGGAGGTGTTGGAGAGTTGGCGTTTGGCCTCGGCGATGTAGAGGTCAGTACGCCATACTACCACTGTGCCACCCTTTTCTGTGGGTTTGATGGTGAGGTTGGGGTTGGAGCGGAGGGAGCAGAGGGCTGCCCGTTCTGCAGGGGAGAGGTTGGAGTGGGTGAGAGGGGTGGAGATGTTGAGGCGGTTGATGTCTCGACGGCAGTTGGAGATGAAGAGGTCAAGGGAGGGTAGGAGGCCTGGGAGTAGTGCCCAGGAAGAGGACTTGTGTTGGAGGCGGGTGAAGGGGTCAGTGGACGGAGGGCTAGGCTCCCGGTTAAAGAAGTAAGCGTGGAGGCGAAGGCGGCGGAAAAACTGCTCGATTTCCAAACGTGACTGGTATTCGTTGATGTGTGGGTGGAGGGGGACAAAGGTGAGCCCCTTGCTTAGGACTGACCGTTCGCCCTCAGTCAGGGGGAGGTCTGGGGGGAAGGTGAAGATGCGGCAGGGCTCAGGGTGGCTGTCTTCTCTGGGGATGCTGGCTGTGGAGGCTGTGGGCAGAGTGATGTGGTCCTTGGCTGTGGGCGGGGTTCCGTCGGCGTTGGCTGTGGGGAGGGTTCTGTCTGCGTCAGCTGTGGGAGGAGTTCTGTCTGCGTCGGCTGTGGGCGGGGTTCCGCCGGCTGTGGGCGGGGTTCTGTCGGCGTCGGCTATGGTCGGGGTTCCTTCGGCGTCGGCTGTGCGCGGGGTTCCGTCTGCGTTGGCTGTGGGTGGGGTTCCGTCGGTGTCGACTGTGGGCGGGGTTCCATCTGCATTGGCTGTGCGCGGGGTTCCGTCTGCGTTGGCTGTGAGCGGGGTTCTGTCTTCGTTGGCTGTGGGCAGGGTTCCGTCTGCGTTGGCTGTGGGTGGGGTTCCGTCGGTGTCGGCTGTGAGCGGGGTTCTGTCTGCGTTGGCTGTGGGCGGGGTTCCGTCGGTGTCGACTGTGGGCGGGGTTCCGTCGGTGTCGGCTGTGAGCGGGGTTCTGTCTTCGTTGGCTGTGGGCGGGGTTCCGTCGGTGTCGACTGTGGGCGGGGTTCCGTCGGTGTCGGCTGTGGGCGGGGTTCCGTCTGCGTTGGCTGTGGGCGGGGTTCCGTCGGTGTCGACTGTGGGCGGGGTTCCGTCGGTGTCGACTGTGGGCGGGGTTCCGTCTGCGTTGGCTGTGGGCGGGGTTCCGTCGGTGTCGACTGTGGGCGGGGTTCCGTCGGTGTCGGCTGTGAGCGGGGCTCTGTCTGCGTCGGCAGTGGGCGAGGTTCCGTCGGTGTCGATTGTGGGCGAGGTTCCATCTGCATTGGCTGTGGGCGGGGTTCCGTCGGTGTCGGCTGTGAGCGGGGTTCTGTCTGCGTTGGCTGTGGGCGGGGTTCCGTCGGTGTCGACTGTGGGCGGGGTTCCGTCGGTGTCGACTGTGGGCGGGGTTCCGTCGGTGTCGGCTGTGGGCGGGGTTCCGTCTGCGTTGGCTGTGGGCGAGGTTCCGTCGGTGTGGATTGTGGGCGGGGTTCCATCGGTGTCGACTGTGGGCGGGGTTCCGTCGGTGTCGACTGTGGGCGGGGTTCCGTCGACTGTGGGTGGAGCGAAATGGGCGGCAGCAGCGGCGGTGAGGGTGATGTGTGTGGTGTTGGTTCTGGAAGTGGAGGCGGTGATGCAGCAGCGGTCACATTCACGGTCCCGGAAGTGGTGTGCCTGGCGGTGGCAGAAGTGACCGCGACTTTCCCCCCGCAGTGGTCGAGAACGCCCTTCACCACGTCTCCAGCATTTCCCGCAACACATCCCTCACACCCCGCCCCAGCCACAACCGCCCCCAGAGGATCCCCCTCGTTCTCACACACCACCCCACCAACCTCCGGATAAAACGCATCATCCTCCGACACTTCCGCCATCTACAATCTGACCCCACCCAAGACATTTTTCCATCCCCACCCCTGTCTGCTTTCCGGAGAGACCACTCTCTCCATGACTCCCTTGTCCGCTCCACACTCCCCTCCAACCCCACCACACCCGGCACCTTCCCCTGCAACCGCAGGAAATGCCACACTTGCCCCCACATCTCCTCCCTCACCCCTATCCCAGGCCCCAAGATGACTTTCCATATCAAGCAGAGGTTCACCTGCACATCTGCCAATGTGGTATATTGCATCCATTGTACCCAGTGTGGCTTCCTCTACATTGGGGAAACCAAGCGAAGGCTTGGGGACCGCTTTGCAGCACACCTCCGCTCAGTTCGCAACAAACAATTGCACCTCCCAGTCGCAAACCATTTTAATTCCCCTCCCATTCCTCAGACGACATGTCCATCATGGGCCTCCTGCAGTGCCACAATGATGCCACCTGAAGGTTGCAGAACAGCAACTCATATTCCGCTTGGGAACCATGCAGCCCAATGGTAGCAATGTGGACTTCACCAGCTTCAAAATTGCTCCTTCCCCCAAAAGCAGCCCAGTTCTTCCGCTCCCCCCACTGCATCACAAAACCAGCCCAGCCTGTCTCCGCTTCCCTAACCTGTTCTTCCTCTCACCCATCTCCTCCTCCCACCTCAAGCTGCACCTCCATTTCCTACCTACCACCTCATCCCACCTCCTTGACCTGTCCATCTTCCCTGGACTGACCTATCCCCTCCTTACCTCCTCACCTATATTCTCCTCTCTACCTATCTTCTTTTCTCCATCTTCGGTCCGCCTCCCCCTCTCTCCCTATTTATTCCAGTTCCCTCTCCCCATCCCCCTCTCTGATGAAAGGTCTAGACCCGAAACTTCAGCTTTTGTGCTCCTGAGATGGTGCTTGGCCTGCTGTGTTCATCCAGCTCCACACTTTGTTATCTTGGATTCTACAGCATCTGCAGTTCCCATTATCAATGAGATCATCATGTTCACCTGAGAGGTTGAACAGGGCCTTGAATTAATGTCTCATTGGAAAATTCCACCTCCAATGATACAGCTTTTCTTCAGCCCTGAAAGACAGGCTTGCATTTATATAGCATCTTTCATGACCACCAGATGTCCCAAAACACATTGGATACTTTTGGAGTGTGATTACTTCAGGAAATTGTATGAAGCCCTGCAATCAACTTGCTCACAGTAGATCCCACAAACAACAATGTGACAATGACAGAATTTTTTTTTGCAATATTAGCTTCTTGAAAGAGCCATATCAACCAGAATATCAGGGATCTCTCCCTTTGTCATTCAAATCGTATCATGGGAGACTTTCAAAGGGCAGGCAAGCCTTCATTTTAATGTTTCATTCAAAAGGCAGCATGCTCACTAGCTGGCACGTCCACAGCACTGCACCAAAGAGTGTCTACAGATTGGCACAGCCAAATCCTGGAATGTAATTGGAAATCACAAACTTGTCACTCAGATGAGAGTATACTGTGATCTGTACATAGCTGACAGCAAACTGAAATGTCAGTATAGATAAGTGATAGAAATTATTTAAATATAAGTCCTTTCCTTATTTTAATCAACCTTTTTAGACAAATTGTGGCACACCTTCATGGCCATTACGTGCTGACATGGGATATGGACCCATATATTCTGTTTGAGAGGCAGGCACATTACCACCTCACCACAAAAACTTTATCTCGATTATCAATTCTATCAATAATTAAACATATAATTTATCTGAAAAACAGAACTATCTGTTAAAACCAAATACATTCTTGACAGGAAATTGCATTAGATTCTTGGTAGGGTAGAAGTTATCGTCGCTAATATTATCAATGAAAGTTTAATTTTACTAATACCGTGTTCTTATGTCCACTATTTTACTGAAGGTGCAAACCCAGACATATTATCCTGTTAAAATAACTGATAAATTGACACTCATGCACTGAGCAATCTTGTGATTACTTTTCTGACCTTAATTACTACTTTATCGTGTTAAAGGTCCTTTTTTTCAGTTATCAACAATGGCACAAACCTTGCTGGGGAAAACTGAAAGCAGTGACATTCCAAAGATGTTGCAGGAAAGATCAATTCTGTTGATTTTTAGAAAATGCTTAGAATGTGGTGAGGGCCTGAACTTGATTTCTGGCTTTTCATACTGAGTAAAGGACTTAAAGCTTTAGCTCCTCTAAACCCCTAAGCCTTATAGTGCCCCTCTACTTATTGCTTGTCGTCTGCATTATTAAAGTGGATTCCACAACAAACGGTTCATATATCGGATGGGGGGTGTTGGGGGATGGTGGTGAACAGAAGCAGGCAACAGTTAGATTGTGCACCTGAATTGAAGGCTCTTAGTCAGAAATAGTATAAGGAACCTGATTTCAAAATCACAACAAAGTCTGTGAAATACTTCAAGAAGGCTGACATAAAAGGCCTGACCAATTTAGAACTGACTCAGTGATCCTGCTGATCAAATGTCTGTGCTGCAAAATTAGTCACTGTGCCTATTTTAAGCCTGTAACATGGAATAATTATTATGGGGTTGCACCCCAGTAATGTTACCCTCAATGCAATTTTGCAGCAAGTAGCTCAGCTCCTGATTTCCCCAACATGTGGTCACCATCTACAGGGCACAAGTTAGGAATAATGTTGGACTGGATAGACAAAGTCAGAAGTCGCACAACACCAGTTTATATTCCAACAGCTTGAAATCACAACTTTTGGAGTACTGCTCCTTAATGAGATGGAGTCAGGAATGTGATGAAATATCCTCCTATGTCCAATGACGAATGAAGTCTCAAAGCGCTCCAGAATTTTAGCACCATCTAGGACAATTATGTTTACTTGTTTGGTACCGAAACCAAAGTAGCAGTTGTCTTTATTATACAATATACACCACAGCAACTTGCCAAAGCTCCTTCACCAGCAAGTGCAAACCCTGCACCTTCTACCAGCTTGAACTTCATTGTCCAACAGTTATCCTGTGGGCCAAAACCAGGCTGTCACATATCATTACAGGTAGATGGAAGAGAATGATTCTGAAAAGAACTGGTCCTCCAATCATAGGCCCTTTCTCTTACAGTGTTTGGATTGAAATGCAATCATGTGCAAATGGCTGTCCTCGTCTGCCACAGTCATGTGTCTTTGACCATGAGGCAAACTCCCTGAAGGCAGATATTTCAATAAAGGGATAGTTGGAACTGCAGATGCTGGAAAATCTGCAATAACAAAGTGTGGAACTGGATGAACTCAGCCAGCCAAGCAGCATCTTGGGAGCACAAAAGCTGACATTTCGGGCCAAGACCCTTCATCAGAAAAGGGAGAGGGGGAGAGGGTTCTGAAATAAATAGGGAGAGAGGGCGAGGTGGATCGAAGATGGATAGAGGAGAAGATAGCTGGAGAGGAGACAGATTAGTTAAAGAGACAGGGATGGAGCAAGTAGAGGTGAGAGTAGATGCGGAGGTCGGGAGGGAATAGGTCAGTCCTGGGAGGACAGCCAGTTCAAGGGGGCGGGATGAGGTTGGTAGGTGGGAAATAGGAGTGCAGCTTGAGGTGGGAGGAGGGGATAGGTGAGAGGAAGAACAGGTTAGGGAGGCAGGGACGAGCTGGGCTGTTTTTGGGAAGCAGTAGGGGGAGGGGAGATTTTGAGCTTGTGAAATCCACATTGATACCATTGGGCTGCGGTGTTCCCAAGCGGAATATGAGTTGCTGGCCCTGCACCCTTCGGGTAGCATCGTTGTGACACTGCAGGAGGCCCATGATGGTCATGTCGTCTAAGGAATGGGAGGACAAGTTGAAATGGTGTGCGACTGAATCTGCAAAGTGGTCCCGAAGCCTCTGCTTGATTTCCCCAATGTAGAGGAGGCCACAACGGGTACAGTGGATGCAGTATACCACATTGGCAGATGTGCAGGTGAACATCTGTTTGATGTGGAAAGTCTTCTTGGGCCCGGGGATTGGGGGTGAGGGAGGAGGTGTGGGGACAAGCGTAGCACTTCCTGTGGTTGCAGGAGAAAGTGTCGGGTGCGATGGGGTTGGAGAGGAGTGTAGAGCGGACAAGGGAGTCACAGAGAGAGTGGCCCCTCCGGAAAGGAGACAACGGTGGGAATGGAAAGAGATAATGGGAACTGCAGATGCTGGAGAATCCAAGATAAAGGGTCTAGGCCCGAAACATCAGCTTTTGTGCTCCTGAGATGCTGCTTGGCCTGCTGTGTTCATCCAGCCTCACATTTTATTATCTTAGGTGGGAATGGAAAAATGTCTTTGGTGGTGGGTCAGATTGCAGATGGCGGAAGTGTCAGAGGATGATGCATTGGAAGGACGGCAACATCCCCCCCACAGTGGTTGAGAATGCCCTCGACCAGGTCTCCCACATTTCCCACAACTCATCCGTCACACCCCATCCCTGCAATAACCACCAAAAGAGAATCCCCCTCATCCTCACGTACCACCCCACCAACCTCCGGATCCAATGCATCATCCTTCGACACTTTCACCATCTGCAGTCTGGCCCCACCACCAAAATCATTTTTCCAACCCCACTATTGTATCCTTTCCGGAGGGACCACTCTCTCTGTGACTCCCTTGTCCGCTCCACACTTCCCTTCAACTCCACCTCACCCGGCACCTTCCCCTGCAACCGCAGGAAGTGCAACACTCGTCCCCACACCTCCTCCCTCACCCCCATCCCAGCCCCAAGAAGACTTTACACATCAAACAGACGTTCACCTGCACATCTGCCAGTGTGGTATACTGCATCCGCTGTACCCGTTGTGGCCTCCTCTACATTGGAGAAACCAAGTGGAGGCTTCAGGGCCACTTTGCAGACCCAGTTGTTAACCATTTCAACTCGCCGTCCCATTCCTTAGACGACATGTCCATCCTGGGCCTCCTGCAGTGCCACAATGATGCCACCCAAAGGTTGCAGGAACAGCAACTCATATTCCGCTTGGGAACCCTGCAGCCCAACGGTATCAACGTGGATTTCACAAGCTTCAAAATCTCCCCTCCCCCTACTGCATCCCAAAAACAGCCCAGCTCGTCCCTGCCTCCCTAACCTGTTCTTCCTCTCACCTATCCCCTCCTCCCACCTCAAGCTGCACTCCTATTTCCCACCTACCAACCTCATCCCGCCCCCTTGAACTGTCTGTCCTCCCTGGACTGACCTATTCCCTCCCTACCTCCCCACCTACTCTCACCTCTACTGGCTCCATCCCCGCCTCTTTAACTTGTCTGTCTCCTCTCCACCTATCTTCTCCACTATCCATCTTCGATCCACTTCCCCCTCTCTCCCTATTTATTTCAGAACCCTCTCCCACTCCTCCTTTTATGATGAAGGGTCTCGGCCCAAAACGTCAGCTTTTGTGCTCCTGAGAGGCTGCTTGGCCTGCTGTGTTCATCCAGCTCCACACTTTGCCATTTCACTAAAGGATTGTGTTGAGCAAACTGCTCTGTTGTAGGCTCCCATCAAGGTGTCAGAATAGGTAAGTATCCAAAGCTGAAATACAAGACACAGTTGCAGAGCTGTGAGCAAACCAAACTGAGTATATTTTGTATTACACCTTTATCACTGTTCGGAAGATATTAGTAGAAATATATTCAAAATATATTCCATCCTAAATCTGTCTCAAGAGCAGAAAAATTTTAGAAATGTATTAAGGCACACTTTCAGCTCCAAGTGAATGTTGCGTATGAATGGTACATATTCAATACTGAGGAAAAGAAGTGAAAAAGAGACCATTGATCAACACCAACTGCTCACCATCCTGCTTACAGAAACCTGTGAATCTGAGAAGTTGAAGGATAAGCTAATTTGAAATAGAAACCGTAAGAACTGCGGATGCTATAAATCAGGAGCAAAAACAAAGTTGCTGGAAAAGCTCAGCAGGTCTGACAACATCTGTGGAGGGAGAAAGCAGAGTTAATGTTTCGGGTCTGATGACCCTTCCACAGACCATTCTGAGGAAGGGTCGCCGACTGAAATGTTAACTCTGTTTTGCCCTCCACAGATGCTGCCAGACCTGATGAAGTTTTCGAGCAACTTTGTAATTAGAAATGGAACTGCATTCAGAATAAGGGATCCAAAATTGAAAGCACACCTACTAATTGAGGTCAAGCTTACACCCAGGAGAAAACCTGACTTGTGCAGCAGTGTTGAGGTTGTGAAACAACAGGTAGAGCATATTCATGGCACAACAAACAAGGTCTTGCATTATGCTGATGAATACTCCACGCATATGGTCAAAACCACAGATAAATTTGTTTAGACACAGGTTCTGTGGACCCAGGTTTGAATCCCAACACAGCAGATCATGGAACGTGATACACTAAAAAATGTGCCTGGAGTTAAAAATCCACTTTAATCCAATGTCGATTGTCATAAAACCTCAATTAGTTCACTAACATTCTTTAGTGAAGGAAATATGCCACCCATACCTGCTCTGGCCTACATATGACTTCAGACTCACAGCAATGTGGTTAACTCTCAACTGGCCTCTGGGCAATTAGGGATGAACAATGAATGCTAGCCTAGCCAGTGATGCCCTCATCTTGTGAATGAATAAATAAAAAATGGCAGGATGCAAATGCTCTATTAGACATCATGCAAAAGAGAAGAAGGCACATCCAACATGGGGAAGGCAATGTTCTCACTCCAAAAAGTTGAGTCACTTCGCACACAAATGTAAGGATATAAAGAAGCACAACAAGCAGGTATTGATAGCCACTGGAGAGATGGCAGCTGACAATTCTGACAAATCACTGTGCAACATACAATAAATTTGTACAGTCAAGTCAATAGGCAAAACACTTGTGACTTGGAATGAGGACTGTGGAAGGAGAACATCAGATCAATGTAAAATGTTAGGTAGACACCAGTGCATCTTACAGCACCATGAGCATCATAGAGCTGAGCAAAATGGCTCAACATGGTGATTCAAAAATAAAGCCCTGGCAAGTCAGATTAAGATTGTACGATGAAGCACACTTGTATTGAGAACATTGGTTATCTATTGCAATAACATGAATGAGAATTTGATGTTCCGGATCATAGATGGCAAGCAAATGCAACTCATCTCAACCAGGGCCAACCTGAAGCTTGAACTAGTAATCCTCAACATGCTGAGACTCACAATGTGTCACTACTTTCTGCTCCAAAATGTCTGTAAAAATTGTTTCTCTGATTTAAAGTGAAACATATTTAAGCAAATGCTAAAGAAAGCAAAGGATATTGCAACAGCATGTGAAATCTTTCAGATTCAATATGAAGCAGCAGTCCACCATGCTCTGAATGTCATGTACCTAGCAATGATATTGAATAAATCTGATGAGTGCTTTGCTCAAGTCAACGAAACTAACCAACAAGATGCAAGCTTTCAATTGTTCCAAGAAGCAGCAATGTCTTACAGCTCTCTGGCCATGTAAATCACCGTATTCTTACCAGACCAAATGGGCTGCTCTCTCATCAGAAAGATGACTTGTTGTAGTTTAACTCAAGGGATACCACAGCTCAGGCTAGGGGAAAGGTTGAGAAGGGGAGCCCTTCATTGGTAAACCCCACTGGTATGGGAATTGAACCTAGGCTGTTGGTATCACTCTTCATCACAAACCAGTCAAACAGCCCACAGGGCTAACTAATTCCTGTGGGCATATAGAGATGAATTGACAGCCCAAGTTTTTCATGAAGGAACTAAATTCGTTATTTGTGAACAGAAATCATCGAGGCCAATTGGTCCACCTCCCAGTAGAATAATTATCCGAAAGGAATTGAGAGGAGAGATGCTAAAGATCCATATAAATCATCAAAGAATTGAGTCAGGCCAGAGATATGCTCCACTGGCCCAACGTGAACAACAAAGTCATATCAGCCAGCGCAGATATTATAATTATAATGATTATAATTAGAAGCAAGTTAGAGGCAGATGATGACACATGACATCCCAGAAAATCTGTGGATGAAACTGGGAGGAAACCTCCATACTCAGAAGAAGTTATTATCTGAAAAAGGCAAACTATTCTGATTACTGGGAGGTGGATCAGTCAACTTCAGTGAATACTGGTGAGACTTTAGAGCACTGAAAAGCACACTTCAACAGTTGTCATATTTCCAACATTGTCATGAGTAATAGAGACCCTAAATTCACAAATGAAGTATTCAGTTCCTTCATGAAAATCTGGGAAATTCAACACATCATCTCCACACTATCCCCAATCAAATGAAAAGACTGAGTCGGGAGCGAAATGTTCAAAGGAACCCTAAAAAAATCAAGCTAAACATATACAGATGTATACAAGGAAATTCTCATACAATGAAGGCATGAAAAGTAGTCCAAGTGGCACATAAATTACTCTTCCAATAGCAAAAAAAACCTACTAACCCCAGAATTAGTTATAGGTGTGAATTAAACAATAAAAATGAAACGGCAGAAACCCAAATTTCATTTCAACAAGACAGCTGTATTGGAGGTCCAGTCAATGATCTCAACAAAAGACAGTTCAAGTCTTGGCACCTGCATGGAGTAGTTGCCTCACTGATTGAACACCATTGTAAACAACCAACCAGACATATTGCCACAACCACAGGTACGTGAACCCAAGTGCAGAAGCTCAACTGCCGGTGACTGATCAGGAAGGTGTAAGCACACCATCCACACAGAAATCACATCAAACATCAGACCCAACAAACCAGCAACAGAAGCAGAACAACAATGATTACCATGGGAACAACAAATGACATAGCAATGACACCCTTTGGCAAAATAGGTAAACAGCCAATGACAACATGCACATGTATTATTAAGAGACGAGCATGATTTGAGGACTGTGTGCAATGCAGGTGCAGCGATTGATGGAAATGATGAACGTGCTAATGTATGTGAACAGGAATGCATATAATTATTAATTTGGGCAATTAAAACATGCACAGTGATATAAAGAGGGATGTTTGGATTGAAATGCAATAAGTACTATCCTGCAATCACCTGGTCTAATCTATCATAATCTTATGACCCCCAACATCTGGCACATTATCTGTTGGGCTGACATCTTCAGCTTCACTTCAATAAAGTCCTTGTGTTGAACATGCTGGTGTGCTGTGCACATGAAACATGCTGTCTTCTGTGTTTCAACAGCAATTCTGAGAGAGAAATTTTCAGTGACTGGAGGAGGAGTGAGTAATCTGCAGTTAAGTGACTTCATTCAGCCAAATGCTTGGAGTGGGTGAAGGAGTGAGACAAAGTCAAGTATGTGCAAGTGAATGAGAGAGAAGGAGAATGTGCCTGACTGAATGTGTGTGTGAGAGAGTGTGTACATGAGGGAATGAGACAGGGTGAGAGTCTGTGATGAAGCAAAAGTAAGTAGTATCTGTGAGGGTGATAATGGGAACTGCAGATGCTGGAGAATCCAAGATAACGAAATGTGAGGCTGGATGAACACAGCAGGCCCAGCAGCATTTCAGGAGCACAAAAGCTGACGTTTCGGGCCTAGACCCTTCATCAGAGAGGGGGATGGGGTGAGGGTTCTGGAATAAATAGGGAGAGAGGGGGAGGCGGACCGAAGATGGAGAGAAAAGAAGATAGGTGGAGAGAAGAGTATAGGTGGGGAGGTAGGGAGGGGATAGGTCAGTCCAGGGAAGACGGACAGGTCAAGGAGGTGGGATGAGGTTAGTAGGTAGGAGTGGAGGTGCGGCTTGGAGTGGGAGGAAGGGATGGGTGAGAGGAAGAACAGGTTAGGGAGGCAGAGACAGGTTGGACTGGTTTTGTGATGCAGTGGGTGGAGGGGAAGAGCTGGGCTGGTTGTGTGGTGCAGTGGGGGGAGGGGAGGAACTGGGCTGGTTTTGGGATGCGGAGGGGGAAGGGGAGATTTTGAAGCTGGTGAAGTCCACATTGATACCATTGGGCTGCAGGGTTCCCAAGCGGAATATGAGTTGCTGTTCCTGCAAACTTTGGGTGGCATCATTGTGGCACTGCAGGAGGCCCATGATGGACAGGTCAGCTAGAGAAGGGGAGGGGGAGTGGAAATGGTTTGCGACTGGGAGGTGCAGTTGTTTATTGCGAACCGAGCGGAGGTGTTCTGCAAAGCGGTCCCTACTCCTCCGCTTGGTTTCCCCAATGTAGAGGAAGCCACACCGGGTATAGGGGATGCAGTATATCACATTGGCAGATGTGCAGGTGAACCTCTGCTTAATGTGGAAAGTCATCTTGGGGCCTGGGATAGGGGTAAGGGAGGAGGTGTGGGGGCAAGTGTAGCATTTCCTGCGGTTGCAGGGGAAGGTGCCGGGTGTGGTGGGGTTGGAGGGCAGTGTGGAGAGAACAAGGGAGTCATGGAGAGAGTGGCCTCTCCGGAACGCAGACAGGGGTGGGGATGGGAAAATGTCTTGGGTAGTGGGGTCGGATTGTAGATGGCGGAAGTGTCGGAGGATGATGCATTGTATCCGGAGGTTGGTGGGGTGGTGTGTGAGAACGAGGGGGATCCTCTTTGGGCGGTTGTGGCGGGGGCGGGGTGTGAGGGATGTGTTGCAGGAAATGCAGGAGACGCGGTCAAGGGCGTTCTCGACCACTGTGGGGGGAATGTTGCGGTCTTTGAAGAACTTGGACATCTGGGATGTGCGGGAATGGAATGCCTCATCGTGGGAGCAGATGCGGCAGACCAGAGGAATTGGGAATAGGGGATGGAATTTTTGAAGGAGGGTAGGTGGGAGGAGGTGTATCTGTGAGGGAATGACGGAGAGAGAGAGAAAGAGGGGGAATGTGAGTGAGTGTGAACACTGTAAGGGATAGCAATGATCATGAACACACACAAGCATTAGGCTGAGAGAAGGAGAAATTTTTGACCAGGATCATCTCAAACTGTATAACTCCCCAGACAAAAACTCGTTCAGTGTTCATTCACCTCAGGTCCTTATTTTCAGCCAGGTCCCCTCCTTCTTTCCTGATAATATGAACAGTGGCTTAGTCTGTCTCTCGCTTTTACTCTGATTCTTAATCAGAAGGGTTTAATTCATTAGACCTGCTCTTTTGCACACTACAGTAGTCAACTTTATGAATTACATTTTTTTTAAGTGATCAGTTAGCTAGTTTGACATATTTTTTCCAAATCATCTACATTTCCTTCTTCCTGAAATTGATTTTGACAATCATTTTTTAGTATTTTATCGACGTGTGTCAGTCTAGAATTTAAATGGGGCCTGTCACACAGGAAGATTGGACCACCCTGATCTAGAAGGACAATGGCAGCAGACATGGGATTGCCACACCTGCTATTCTGTTCCAAGTTGCTCACCATCTTGATTTGGAACTCTATCACTGTACCTTCATCATTGTTGAATTGAAACCCTGGAACTCCTTCCATGACAGTTCTATGCTGTGACTACAGGAAAACAAACTGCAGTGGTTCAAGAAGGCAGCTGGCCATCAGCTTCTGAAGGGCTGCTCGTTGAAATTGGATGAGCACTCCTACTCCTCCCAGCACAAAGTAATTCAACGCTTATCTTTGGTCAGCCTTTGTTAACTCAGCATTAGGCCTGTGACACTGTAGAGCTCATCGATACCATTCAAAGTGTCGACAGTTGCAATTGTAGGAGCTTTGGCACTGTTTGAATGGTATCGATGAGCTCTATAGTGTCACAGGCCTAATGCTGATTTAAAAAAGGCTGACCAAAGATAAGTGTTTATTTACTTTGTGCTGGGAAGAATAGGAGTGCTCATCCAATTTCAACAAGCAGCCCTTCAGAAGTTAGTGGTCAGCTGCCTTCTTGAACCACTGCAGTTCGTTTTCCATGCAGGCAAGTTTTTGCTGCTGACTTGTAATGTCGCAAGAATGTACTATTGCAGACTGTATCTGAGTTCTTGAGTCCATGTTTTTTTTGAGTGAGAGGTCCGCACCAGATTGTTTCAACAGAATATTGTGCATGTGATTCCTTCCTATGGACACTGACTACTTGACAGGCCCCACAATATCGCTTTTCAAATCAGCTTCTCAAGGGCATTTAGGGATGGACAATAACTTGTAGGCTTTTTATTGATTCTCGCAACTTGTGAATATGCAATAAGTTCAATCTATAGGTTTTTTTTAAAAGATACTTTATCCTCTTTGTCTCTATTACTTACTTTTTTTTGCAGCTGTGAATCTTTAGCCGCGTATGAAGTAACATATAATCAATTTGAAAATAATGACTTGAAACAAATTCCCAGCTTTTGTTTCGAATTTTTTTTATCAAGTCTTACTTTGTTCATAATTTGTTAAACATGGGCATATTTTGGATGTTAAAGTTGCTGCAGTGTTTCATTAGACACAATGAAAACATATTGAAGCAGTGTATTTGACTGTATTCTGAGGTTTGTTATAGATTAATGCCACAGTTTTAAGTTACAGTGCAAGTATTGCCACATTGGCTAATAACCAACATTTTATGATGTGTTTTGATTTTACTTAGGAGTGAATGCAATCCAAAGTTCAGACATAGCACATTTTTAATAAAAAAAGTGATCCAATCCATTGTTAGATGGACTTAGAGAACATTGATTTACTTTTAAAACAAAAGTGATTGGAATAGCTACTTTTTTTGAACTGGACAGGCTGGCTTTAATAATCTCTGCTCCCCGTATATTAGGTAATTGAAGATATGTAAATTCCCTACACAAGGCAATTCTAACCATTCCAAAACTGACGTGCCCAGCTAGTATAGGCGTGGTGGGCTGAATGGCTTCCTCCAATGCTGCAACACTTGACTGCTTCTGTAATTGGGGTTTTGCAGGGGGTTGCACAAATTCAGATCCTATCTGCCATCAGTAAAACTGTTGGGATTGATGCATGGAAGCATCTGTGACTTTTGCCCTGGCAGAGGCTGCTCTGCATCTGGTTTAAAGACAAAAGGAGCCAATTGGTAAGTTGAAAACGTCTCCTTGTGAGACCTACAGGAGTAGAAGTGAATTTTTTTTCCCAGTTGCAGTCTTCCCTGCCTTAGACGCCCTGCACTTTCCCTACCCATCACCAACAGCACCCACCCCGCCCCCATCTCATTCACATATTTAGCTGTATGTCAAAGTATCACAGCCCAGAATCACTTTTCAGAAATCTCCCACTGCTTCTCACAGCTGCATTGGCGCTCTCCATTAAAAGAAACAGGCTGTCTCTAGTCATTCACGATGTCAGACTTCCTGCTAATTCATGCAGCCCTTGGAGCAGCATAGCTAGGACTGGCTCCGAGCAGAAATCCTTTAAGGGAAAAAACAGGCAGCAGCATGTTAGTGAGTTGCTGCCAATGTAACACAGGTTAATCAGATTTGAAGACCACAGGTAAACCAATTTAATCCTCTCATTGTTTGAGTTTCAGACACTCCCATTTGTGATTCAGTCTTTAAACAAAATGAGTGTCCTGGTAATATGATCATTCTTTCAACCATCATAAATTGCAGAAACGTAAATTCACTTTTGTGGATTCCCCTCTTCCATGTTTGACTGGAACTGCCAACTTATTGTATATTAGGAATCAGACATCCCAGGCTTTCATAATTGCAGGGAGTATAGAAGGCAGCATGGATGAATTGATGCATTGGCAAGGGCAGGATGGGTGAAGGCTATAGTTTATCATGTGGGCAATCAATCAGCGAGCAGGATGGCTAGCTGGCAGCAATTGTGCCAGGAATTCTGTGGATTGCCAGACTGGCATCAAGATTCTCTGTGCTAGAATGGAGAGTGTGGTATGCCAGGTAAATTGCAAAAGTCAATGCGATTGCAATCATGCAATCCCACGGCAGCAGAGACATGCTTGTTGAAATCAGAGGATCACTCCTACTCTTCCCAGTACAAAGTGATTCAACATTTATCTTTGGTGAGCCTTCAGTAACTCTGCATTAGGCCAGTTGCACTGTAGAGCTCATCAGTACCATTCAAACAGTGCCAGTAAGTGAGGGTCAAACTTGTACTTGGTTTCAGTGCTGCTAACTTGTAATGTCGCAAGAATCTACTATGGATGTGAGTTTGCTCGCTGAGCTGGAAGGTTCGTTTTCAGACGTTTCGTCACCATTCTAGGCAACATCATCAGTGAGCCTCTGACGAAGCGCTGGTGTTATATCCCGCTTTCTATTTATCTGGTTAGGTTTCTTTGGGTTGGTGATATCACTTCCTGCGTTGGTGATGTCATCTCCTGTTCTTTTTCTCAGGGGATGGTAGATTGTCTGAAAACAAACCTTCCAGCTCAGCGAGCAAACTCACATCCAGAACCTCAACCTGAGCTACAAATCTTCTCAAAACTCGCTAGAATCTACTATCGCAGACTGTGTATGAATTCTTGTATCCATGCTTTTTGGGCGAGATATCCACACCAGGTTATTTCAACACAACATTGTGCATGTGACTCCTTCCCATGGACACTGACCACTTGACAGGCCCTGCAGAATCACTTTTCAAATCAGTGCAGCCCCTGTGCTTTGAAGTGCAGCTGAGGCTTCAGGATCTGAGCTGACACTTAGGTCACAGCTCTTGAATTCTTATCACCATCAGTGGCCTTTCATTTGCTCACAAAGGTGAAGGGCAGTGGCACTTCTGGCGATGACGAATATGTGCACAATGTGACCTTTTGGCCTTTTGAAAAGTCCGAAATTCCAAATGGACTTGCTCAGATGATAATAATAGCTTTTGTAATCGAAGAGAATCTGTTTTAAATTCTTTAGCAAATTATCTTTGGTTTTGTTCTGCAGCTGGTAATTATACTGAATCTTGAACTTTATTAGAAACAGCCAAGGTAATTCATGCCATGTATATTTTCTTTTATGATGCACTGCATCTTGCAAAACATGCTGAATTGAATTGTAGCTGACGAACAATGATTAAGCATTGAATAAGCTTGCACACTTATTGATTAAAGGCAGCAATATTTGTAGAAAGTGTGGCAGGATGCCAGTGATTTTAATGTTGCGGTAGTAAAGGCACTTATGGATATGACAATCACCATTCTCTGCCATGCTGGTAAGGGATCTATGGTGTCTGTTTTTAGGAAAGCCCACTGGACTCCCAGCCTGTCAGATAATGGTGAAGCCACTAATGGATCTTGCCCTGTCATCAAGACCCTTGGGTTGAGGTCCTGCTTTTTGGCGGCTCCTGGATAATTAGGCCTTGCACTCAACAGGGCCACTAAGGAGGTTGTAGCTGCTGTCAGATGGGCACGCTGTCCACCAGAATCCCAGCATCTTTGAGGACCCAGATGAGAGGTATATAATGTGGAGTGAGGGTAAATTTTCAGGGTGGGAATATGCAGGAGTTGGGTATCACAGTGAGTGGGAATTTCAGGAACAAAGGTAGAGGGCTCAGTGGTTTTCATTGGCCACCCCCTAGCTAATGTCAACCTCCTCCATCAGGCACTGATTACTTTGATCAAGGGACCAACTATGCCCCTGCTCCATCCTGACAAGCTGCCCACACAGTTTGACCTTGCTCACTACATGGCAACAGGTCCACTTATAGCTGGGTTAATCTCAGCAACATCAGGATGAGGCCCTTCAATAGTCTTTCATTGATCATTTAAGGGTAATTAATAATGCATTCAGAAAATCATGGGATTACCTGCTCAGAGCTTCTTTGTGGTGTAGCTGACATAGATAGGTTCTTGAACGGTTTGAGAATCAAAACTTAGAGGGAAAGTGCAAGAAGGGGAATGTGAGGATGATCAGACCATTTGTGATCCTAACGAATGACAAAGGAGGCCTGAGGGGTGGAGTAGTCTCCCATTCCTGTTTATTATGGGAAGGCAGAAGGGTTTATTCATAACACCATTAAGTATCCTTCCTACCTCCAAGCTTACACAATATTCTACCTCTTGTGTCAGTTGCTAATGCCCATCTGTGAGATAGGATCTTTTGGGTTTAAGCCATATGCCAGTATAGTACTGAAAGGATGCTCTATTGTTGAAGTTGTCATCTTTCAGTGGAGGTGAAAACTGGAGCTCTGAGTGCTTTCTATGGCACTATTTCAAAGAAAAGCAGCATTATCCTTGGTCAACTTTAATCTTTCAATGAGTATCAAAATAGCATATTATCTGATCATTATCACATTTATGCTTATGGGAGCTTGCTTTGTGCCATTTGGCTCCATATTTTCTACATTAGACCAGTAATTATACTTCAGAACTATTCCTTTCACTATGAAGTACTTGAGATATATTATTTGCTCATGAAAGGTGCTAAATAGATGCAAATCTTTCTTTGTAAGACGATCAATATACAGTATTCTTTACCGATGTCAGTTCTAATATAAAGATATTTTGAATGATTAGGACAAAGGAGGTCTAAAAGCAGTTGTTATTGTCTGTGGTATTTTAGCTCAAATCTTACAACCTTATTTTCATGCGGTAATAATGATCTTCAGTTGAAAAATCCACACTCCCATTAACTGATATGTAGCCTCAGATGCCCTGTACTACCTTTGTACTACCTCGGTTTTCACTGGACATTACACAGATGGTCATAAAATTCCAATTTCTGTTTGTCTTCTCTCTTATTCTCTCTTATCCTGTGTGTCCCACACTGTATTGGTTCTTTAAGGGATGCCTATGACTCTAAATAAGGGAGATTACAGCTGTATGTAACAGAATAATGTGATTTCTGAGGCTTCAGGCTTGCTTGCTGAGCTGGTCCATAACAAGAAGACACAGCACAGCCAGATACACTAGTCACCGTACTGTACATCAGGGATATATCAGACTGACCACAAGACTACTCAGATCCCTAGGCATCAGAGTAACCCACAAACCAACAACTACCCTGTGACAGCTACTGACGAACGTAAAGGATCCCATACCCACAACCAATGAAACACATGTAATATACAAAATACGAGCCAAGGACTGTGAGAAACATTACATGAGTCAAACTGGAAGAAAACTGGGAATAAGGAAACATGAACACCAAATGGCCACCAAAAGACATGTTCTGGATGGTCTCAATGGACAAAGAAGGACATGAATTTGACTGGGACAACACATCCATAATAGCACAAGCCAAACAGAGACATAGAACATAGAACATAGAACAGTACAGCACAGAACAGGCCCTTCAGCCCACAATGTTGTGCCGACCATTGATCCTCATGTATGCACCCTCAAATTTCTGTGACCATATACATGTCCAGCAGTCTCTTAAATGACCCCAATGACCTTGCTTCCACAACTGCTGCTGGCAACGCATTCCATGCTCTCACAACTCTCTGCGTAAAGAACCTGCCTCTGACATCCCCTCGATACTTTCCACCAACCAGCTTAAAACTATGACCCCTCGTGCTAGCCATTTCTGCCCTGGGAAATAGTCTCTGGCTATCAACTCTATCTATGCCTCTCATTATCTTGTATACCTCAATTAGGTCCCCTCTCCTCCTCCTTTTCTCCAATGAAAAGAGACCGAGCTCAGTCAACCTCTCTTCATAAGATAAGCCCTCCAGTCCAGGCAGCATCCTGGTAAACCTCCTCTGAACCCTCTCCAAAGCATCCACATCTTTCCTATAATAGGGCGCCCAGAACTGGACGCAGTATTCCAAGTGCGGTCTAACCAAAGTTTTATAGAGCTGCAACAAGATCTCACGACTCTTAAACTCAATCCCCCTGTTAATGAAAGCCAAAACACCATATGCTTTCTTAACAACCCTGTCCACTTGGGTGGCCATTTTAAGGGATCTATGTATCTGCACACCAAGATCCCTCTGTTCCTCCACGCTGCCAAGAATCCTATCCTTAATCCTGTACTCAGCTTTCAAATTCGACCTTCCAAAATGCATCACCTCGCATTTATCCAGGTTGAACTCCATCTGCCACCTCTCAGCCCATCTCTGCATCCTGTCAATGTCCCGCTGCAGCCTACAACAGCCCTCTACACTGTCAACGACACCTCCGACCTTTGTGTCGTCTGCAAACTTGCTGACCCATCCTTCAATTCCCTCGTCCACATCATTAATAAAAATTACAAACAGTAGAGGCCCAAGGACAGAGCCCTGTGGAACTTCACTCACCACCGACTTCCAGGCAGAATATTTTCCTTCTACTACCACTCGCTGTCTTCTGTTGGCCAGCCAATTCCTGGAGGCGTGGCATTCCAACTGGAACTCTGTCAACAAACACATTGAATGGGACCTGATACACAAACCACTGAAAAACAGAACTGGAAGTGATACCAACAATCCCAGCAGGGACAAAAAAAAACTAGCAGGACAGAACACTAACACTTCACCAGAGGTGCGCTGACGATGTTACCTGGCAGGGTGACGAAACATCTGCATTCAAACACTCCAGCTCATCAAGCAAGTCTGCAACCTCTTCCACGACCTAAACTACAAATCTTCTCGAAAATTTTAAATGTGATTTCCATTTAGAACTAGGTTTGCTTTTAGTAGTTGAGGGTATTCTCCCCAGTCTGGCCTTTCTCTTACATGTTTTCTGCCTCATCTTGGAGAAAAGAGATGTCTCCTCCAATCTGCCAAGCAAGGAGACTGTGACTTTAGTTTGCTAGCATTGGCCAACCTTTAATCAGTTTTACTCTCAACTGGATGTTTGGAGTCGGCTAGATTCCTGAACAGCGTGCCATGAACTTTATTCTACATTCATACCCATGGGAATCCATGCAGGAAAGTTTTATACAGTAAAACATTGTTAACGCAGAAAGCTATTGCACCTCGTTTAGAAAACAAGGGGGAGGGTGGACGAAGAGATCAAATTATACACTGGCATCGTTATTAAACCCGATAGCTTAGTGCATAATACATTAGACTGTTGTTTTAGCAAGACCTGAAAAGACTTGTACTAAATCTAGGCCCATACCATCAATCTGATGATCCTGCTGCCTGCAAAAGTACTTCTGTTTAAAAGGAAGATTATCGTGGGAATGCCACCTGAGTATAGGTCATGATAAACAAAAGCCTGGGAATTATATTGCTGACTTATGTTCATACCTGTCACAATTGCAATAAAGAGTGAAGGCTCAAATTTATACAAGCATTACTGTAACAGGGTTACTAACCCTTCAGAATTGTACGGCAATCGCCAACAATTAAAGGATCATCTCTAAGATGCTACTGAAAAAGAAGAATGTGCAGGGTCGCAGGGAGAGGTTGGTGTGTGAGGTTGGGGGTGGGGATGGGAGTGGGAGTAATGAAAACAATCCTGGAGAATAATCAAAGCAGTATTCAAATTGTACATTATTTCATTCACTTTGAATTTTCAATATTACTTTTAAAACCACTGAAATGGCAACTTCACTGATTTATCTAAGAATTGATTCACTTTCCAGTTGATTTTGGAAGATAATATAGGATCTGATGGCTATGAATTAGAGTTGCACCTACATACAGGTGACTCTTTGAATCTCCAATCACAGCATAACGGACAGTGAGGCATGAGAGAAACTGTGACTAAAAACCAGCAGCAGAAAGTGGCAGCCATACAGATGGCTCTGAGCAACCATTAACCAGCGCTCATTACCTTCTCTTTTCTACAACCAGGGCCACTTCCGATCATGTCAAGAGTACACTTTATATATACATTATATTCTGTCCTTACATTTCCTGTGTTTCTTTGCTTATTGTTACAGGCAAATGTCTAAAAGGATTAAATAACCTTCAAAATTATAAAAGAGAGCAAACAGTCTTGGAGAGGATTCAAAGCACAAATACTTGGCGGAAATCATAACTATCACCTGTCTGTACAATTGAAAGGTTCAGAAACTTCTCTCATTTTTCAAGCGTACCACAGAGACCTTTTAATTGTGTAGAAAATTGCATTTAGCGATGACAATTTAATAGGCAGGTGTGCTATGATGTTCAGAAACAGGAAGAATGCTGTGGAAGACACTAATTGCATGTATTTTATTGCATTGCTCATGAGACTCCAGGCCTAGCCATCATTTCTGCAAAACTCATGATTTATTTTGCTGTGGAAAAAACATTCTTGATTTCAGTATCCTGTGTGATAGAGGCTGTAACGAGTTGAGGAAAGAAGTGAAAGGCCTATTTTCCTGCCTGCCTTTCTTGGAAATGGAAACTCCCTGCACTGATTGACTTGTTTGGCAGCATGATAAACCAAGCTGTGGGCAGTCAGCCAAGTGAGTTGAAACTCCTCAAGCTCAGATTTCCTTGGGACTCGGCCAGTCTTTCACCCCTGTGATCTTCTTTTGACCTGGCAGATATCTGAAAGCATTTCACACAATAAAATTCCAGAATGTCACCCACAGTCAGGTACTGTCTGCTTCACTTTGTAACCCTTTCCCTGCTGGTGGGAATTTTTGGCGAACACACAGAGTTTTGGAAAAATGTTCCAGGGACTTTAACACAGTTTGCCCTGAATTACCATCTGCATCAGTTATCAAAAGTGGATATTATTCACACTTCAGTTCTCTCAATTTTTTTCACTGAATCCGCATTTACTCATCGTGAAATTTAATGCACAGATATTCCCAGAGAATGTTAGCATTTGCATTTTGACAATATTTACAATTTTCACACAATTTGAACACATTTTCTTTTGACTGAAAACTGCTCACAAGGAAAAGGTAATGACTAAATGTGCCTCCTCCATTTTTTTCAGCTAATAGGATAACAAGAAATATATAATGAAGGTAAAGTACATGACAGGAAATTTTAAAACTGGGCCTTTTTTTTTATTCATTATGGGATGAGGGCATCGCTGACCAGGCAGCATTTGATGCCTACCCCTAATTGCCCAGAGGGCAGTTAAGAGTCAACCACATTGCTATGGGTCTGGCGTCACATGTAGGCCAGACCAGGCAAGGATGGCAGTTTCCTTCCTTAAAGGATCTTAGTGAACCAGATGGGTTATTCCAACAATTGACAACAGAAATGGAAATTCCCTGCACTGATTGATTTGTTTGGCAGCATGATAAACCAAGCTGTTGGCACTCAGTTGATTGAGTTGAAACTCCTCAGGCTCAGATTTCCTTGGGACTCAGCCAGGCTTCTTTTGACCTAGCAGATATCTGAAAACATGTCACACAATAAAATTCCAGCGTGTGACCCACACGGTCATCATTAGATTCTTAATTACAGATATTTTTATTCAATTCAAATTCCACAGTCTGCTGTGGCAGGATTCGGACCCAGGTCCCCAGAATGTTGTCTGGGTCTCTGGATTAACAGTCCAGCGTTAGCAGTACTAGGCCATCATCTCGTCTCTAAGTTTCTTGCTTTGGTGTGAAATCCACTCTTCATTTTGAGGATTGACCTTAAATTACCGTAATGCCGTGTGTAGTGAAGGACAAGGTTGAGGCAAATGTCCTGCTGGAACTGGTCTGCTCCAGATCAACTGAATTTCAGGGAAGCTGGAAACAAACTGGGCTTTCAGAGAAATAGGCCTGCAGGAAGTGCTCGGCCTACAGAGATCAGGATGAGATACCACGTTCTTTTGGAGCCTACAGGAACACTTCTGTTGTTCCATGTTGGCACAGCAATTGGATTTCTCCCTATCTTTTTCATCAATTCCTCTTCACACCCACCTCAGCTCAAAATTTAATTGGGATTTTTATCCTTCTTTGAAACTTAATTTATGCACAATAATAAAGCTTTGGTCAGCTCAAGTTTGGAGCCTTCCCCAGTTTTTAGATTGCAATGAGAAACAATATGTTAGCAGCTATATTCACTCTGCCGCCACCTCATTGTTTTGTAGAGCATGTTGCTTTAGAATAAAGCCTATGTTGATTTCTTAGCAATACAATTGCTTTTTAGATAAATCAACAGCCTGTGCCTAACCAGCTCTATCTGACTAACACGATTAGAGTCAGTACAGTCATACCAAATGATTTACTTGAATTTGATGAGTCAGAATTATGTTGATATGTAGGTAGAGGACAATTACTAAGGAATATTCAAGTGCTTGGAATGAACCAATTTGGGACTAGATGGCTTGTGATGTAAACTTGATGCAAACTATTCTTGTCACTGCATTCTAATATTTCACATATATTTACATATTTAAATACATCTTGTATATATAACACCAAGACATATAAAGCTAGTTAATAATGCAAAAATATTTTTAAGATAATATTAATAGCCTCCAGGAAAAAAATAGAACAAGATGGTTAACATGTCACATCAAGGCAGAGAATGCTGCACCTGGTGGAAAGGGAAAAAATCATTTTTATTGTGTTCTTTCTCTGGCAGTCCCATGAAACAAGGAGGACTCTTGCCATAATAACTGTAACAAGAGATTGTGCACTCAATCTGTCAAGATAGGGAGGCTGTTACGCTGCTGCTATCATATGGTTCAGGATAATGAAGACTCTCACCCACAGGAAGGATGTATCAATTGATAATCCATCTGCTTCGCTACAGCAATAATGTATCTTCTGTGGCTATCAAGTCCTGGGATAGGACTTGATCTACGGACTTAAAGGCTGAGGCACTACCCACTGCACCACAAGACCTCCATAGACTATGTCCTTTTCTACCATGTATTCTGCGGGTCATTCAACCCATTCAGTTCATCCCTAAAGTTTTAGTGTATCTATTACCTATCCACATTCCCCTTTTTGTCTCAATAATGATTATAGAATGCATAAATTCTATTTATCTTTCTTCACTTCAAGTAAAAAGTTAATGGATGATATACATGAATAGCTTGTTTTTCTCAATAATAACACTGACTGGTCAAGAAAATCATGAGGGGTATAGACAGGGTGGATAGCAAGAAGCTTTTTCCCCCAGAGTGGGGGACTCAATTACTAGGGGTCACGAGTTCAAAGTGAGAGGAGGAAAGTTTATGGGAGATTTGCGTGGAAAGTTCTTTACACAGAGGGTGGTGGATGCCTGGAACACATTGCTAGTGGAGGTGGTAGACGCAGACACGATGGTGTCTTTTAAGATGTACCTGGACAGGTGCATTGGATGGGCAGGGAGCAAAGGGATACAGGCCCTTAGAAAATAGATGATAGGCTTAGACAGCGGATCTCGATTGGCACAGGCTTGGAGGGCCAAAGGGCCTGTTCCTGTGTGGTAATTTTCTTTGTTCTTTGTTCTTTGACTGACTTGCTATGTAATTCCTGCATGAGCATTTTGCTTCCACTTAAAGATCGCTCAGATTTACAGTCAGAACCCTGAACATTTTGAGGGTGAACTGCTTTTATGTTGACATTTTTTTGTGTTTTCATATCATTACTACTATTTGAAGCATATGTATGCCCAGTTACACCCAGGGGGCATCACCTATATATTAATAAATCATTATGGGAACCAACAAGTAGGAGAGTTTATGATCCCTAAGCTTCTGGGTAGTGTTGCATGAAACAAAATAGACATAGCTTTCTTCTCACAGAAATATGATCATATTTTATTGCAGTAGTGACAGAGGTCATTTAAGCTTTAGAGTACGAGTTAATGGATTAAGTATTCTCAGTTATATTCAGTAATTGATGTCTATTTGTTAAAAAGTGGCCTATATGGATAATCACAAATCTCCTCCCCCGTAGTATGAAGTGAAAGTATCTATCCTTTGTCCAGAAGTAAGTCCAGACATATTTATTTTCACAACATTAAGTTTATTAATGCAATCCTGCCAAGTATTTGTGATGTTTTACAAGAGGGGAAACACAGTCCTGGTAAAATAACTATTGATGAGAAATGCATCTGTACAATTATCCTGACAAAAATTAAAAGCAAAAATACACTGTGTTCTTATTAGGAACTAAATGAAAATAACTATCAAAATAAGATCTTTATCTGAAAGGCTGAGGAAGTGAAATGCAGAAATGATTGATTGATTTTTCCCCTGTAATGCTTGCTTAACTGCAGCATCACATAAAACAATGGGCAGAAAATGCAGTTTATTCAAACGATTTTGCACATTTTGCCAATGTATCAACCTGTAATTGGTTGAAAACAGGAAAGTGAACTTTGACTCAATATACAGGGAGCAACATTTGATGTGAGACATCAGGTGAGTGAATCAAAAGGATTGTGGAATCAACAAAAGGAAGCATAACTGCATTGTTGTTAGCTCATTGTGAGTATTCAGCTTTTTGGCTCCCTCTGTCAGTCACTTCAAAACACCAACAATATAAACAAAACATGTAAATGGTGCTTCATAAAAAGTAGATGTTGAATCAGTTGAGTTTTGGGTATGTGTTTCGGTTCTTCAAATTCTTGGCCTTTTCTCATTCCTTTCCTCTCCTGGCCTTTCTCATCTTGAGTTCTTCCAAAATTTTGCTGTCCATGTGCTAAGTTGTGCTGAGCCATCACCCCCATGCTCGTTGACCTAGAACATCTTAATTTTCGAATTCTCGTCCTTGTTTTCAGATTCCTCCATCCTCCTCAAATCTGTAACTTTCTACAGCTCTAAATCTCCATTAGAGAACTTTCTGTTTTTCCATATATATGCCTTCTTGTGTCACTTTGAGTTCCTTTGCTTTATATTTATGAGCGAATCTTTAATTGTGTAGGCCCTTGGCACTGGAATGAGCTTTCTGTACTCCTTTGCTTCTTCACTGCCCATCCTCTAAAGTGCTCCTTAAAATGTTCTGCTTTAACAAAACATTCAGTCAACTAAAACTCTTTCTCTCTGTCAGCATCAATTTTCTTCTCCAATTATGCCGCCCTGAAGCATCTTGCGCTAATTTACGACATGAACGGTCTGATATATCACAACTTTTTTTTATTGTTAGCTGATTACTGACAACCCATCATGAATCTCAGTCAAGTGATTGTTCTTCAGAAATAAGATGACAGTGAAAGCAAGACGGCAAGCATCACTGGCAACACAGTCTTGCATTCATTACATGCTCTCACAATATTTGCAAAAAGAACACTAAGGTTATGATCGAGTGTAGAAATCCTGAATGATTTATCCAGGGGAAGCAAAGAATAATAATAGAGCTTCTATAGTATCTCATTTGAGTGCTCTGAGGACCTAAAAATAGGTATAGTTTGGTCTCAATGTGAAAATTTTGCCCCTTGTAAGGCAAACTGTGAAATCTTAGTACATCCAAGATGCTGAATGCTTTTGGGATAATCTAACAGTCTGCCACAGGAGTTTGGCAGAGTGTATGAGGAAATTTGGAGCTATGTAGCTTTGTTTTGAACAAAGGCATAATGCTTTGCCAGTTACCTGAGGTTATGGTTAGTATGATTCCAATCAAGTATTTATCAGAAGTGGCTACACTTCATTGGCTGTAAAAAGCCTTTAATATCCTGTGGCCATGAAAGCAAATGAGTGCATTTTTTTTCTTTCTTTATAAGCTCAATAAGGGTATTAGTGTACATGTAAGGCCATTTTGAAGTCAGATGTAACAGTGATATCATTGGCTAGCATGTTAATACTGTGCTGTTGTAACAGAGATACGAAGCTACATTCTTCCAAGCAATTTGGGCTGGTACTAAATAGAATGAGGAGAAAAGTGAAAGAAACATCCATCCAAATGCAGTGTGTGTCACCACTATAAACATTTTGGTAGCATAGAACAGAGTAACAAGCAATGTACCAAATGCAACTTGCATGATGTTTCTTGGTTGAATTGGTAACACTCTTGGTTAAGTCAGAAGACCTGAGTTTTGGAGATCTATCAAAGACATGATAGCTAATTTAAAGTGAAACCTCAGTGGAGTATTAGAATTCCTTCAAAACAGCATTACTGGAGAAGACATGTTTTCAGATGTAACATGAACCTGTGCCCACTTCTGCCTGATATAAATGGGACTTTTTTTTTGGATGTGTTGCTAGATGAGCAACTAAGTGTCTATTGGGCACATATTTCTGTTAGGCCTCCTCCTCAGAACTGTTTGGAGTTTCTCACTGGTTCTCCAACTGAGTGAGACGCCCATTGGGCCCATCAAATTCAGCACAAAGAGTGTGAATACAAAATTAATGGAATTGTAGTTTGAAGTAAAATGTTACAATGGTAAGATTGCAGAGGCTTGTTGCAGAACCACAACCAATTACCTGAGCATGACATTTGTCGTAAGCTTAAGCAGGTCAGAGAAAATATTCAGTTTTCCTCCATGATGTAGGTTTGGCAAAACCAGCAGTGAAATTCAGAACAATAGCAGGAGGATTGTGCGTTGTGACATTTCAGTGTATCAATGATGATTGATCCTTGATCACATAGAGGAACCAACATAATGCATGTTCTTAATCTAGCAATGATGTTGGTAGTCACAACATAAGGAAACTCAGCTGCATACCTTACAGATGTGTGCCTGATAAAACTTATTGTTAAAAACTGTGCCATAGTGAGGGAGGGCCAGCGCTTTGTATAGCGAGCAATTATTGTGGCTTCAGCTCTCTCACTTCACTAATAGAATACTTATAATGCAGAAAGAGGCTATTCGGCCCATTGAGTCTACAACAACCCGCCGAAGAGCATCCCACCCAAACCCAGCCCCTATATTATCCCTGTGGCCCCACATTTATCATAGCTAATCTACAAAACATGTACATCCCTGGAAACTACAGGACAATTTAGCACAGTCAAACCTCCTAACACTCACACCTGTGGACTGTGGGAGGAAACCCAGACAGAGATGGGGAGAACATGCAAACTCCACACAGACAGTCACAAGCCTGGAATTGAATCTGAGTCCTAGTGTTGTGAGACAGCAGTGCTAACCAGTCAGCCACCACGCCATACATTTTTACATCTTAAAGTCATACTTTCCACATTAAGCTGCTAGAATTGACTGCAGCACTTCAGTATGCCTCCCCAGTCTTACTACAGTAAGAAGGTGTGGAGCTGGATGAACACAGCAGGCCAAGCAGCATCAGAGGAGCAGGAAGGTTGACATTTCGGGCCTAGACTCTTCTTCTTTCTGAAGAAGGGCCTTCATGCTCCTCTGATGCTGCTTGGCCTGCCTGTTCATCCAGCTCCACACCTTGTTATCTCAGATTCTCCAGCATCTGCAGTTTGTACTATCTCTTACAGCTGTATCATTTTACTTCACACTATACTCACTTTCATCTTGTATTTGCAATGTTGGGGTAGGATTTGATGGGCCTAATGCAGCTGTCACACAGTCGGATCACCCGCCATTTCTATGGAAATAAGCAGAAATAAATGCCAATTTAACCATTAATTGGTCACCATCTTGTGATGACCACATTTGAGGGCCCTGGAAGCAGAACCCTAACCCTCGCCATAATCTCCATTTCATGAGCTGCCAGTCAATATGGGGCAGGTAGCTCCTCCTTACAGTCACCAAAGGCCCTGTATCAATAAAGAATCCCAAGCCAAATGTGACTGAGGGCAGGACATGTGAGTCACAGTGTTTGCATCATTGAAGGAGGTATCAGGGTGCTGAATGGCAAGGGCATATGTTGTTGTTCAGTAGCCTACCCCTTTCTAGATGCTTGGTCTCTTGATCAAACACAGGATACTTGAGAATGAGGGGCTCCTACAAATGGGGGTGCCGATGGCAAATGTGGAAGGATTTCCTAGGCAGTTTTGGGAATTGCACAGAAGAATATTGCAACTCGAATTTAATCCTGAGCCACTGCTGAACAGTGGAGGGAACAGGGATAATTTGTGTGAATTGTTTATGAGCCTTAATGACTGGTTGATGAGCATAATTGACATTTTGCATCCAGTAGAAAGAATTCCTGTGACAGGCACTTACTACCCCAGTTTGGTTTGGGACAGTTACGGGTTCCGAGGAATCCAATGTAAGTGCTCCTTCCACAACCATGACTCTTCCAACTGCTGTCGACTTCTCACTTCGGCTAGCATAATTGTGTTCTGCCAAATGTTTCCCTTTCCCAGCTTCATAACTTATATTTTTCTCCAGTATGTGACAGCTCCTCCTTTATGACATGATTTTATCCAAGCACAGATTCCTCTGCAAACAGCCTGAATATTGTTTAGAACATAGAACATAGAACATAGAACAGTACAGCACAGAACAGGCCCTTCAGCCCACAATGTTGTGCCGACCATTGATCCTCATGGATGCACCCTCAAATTTCTGTGACCATATGCATGTCCAGCAGTCTCTTAAATGACCCCAATGACCTTGCTTCCACAACTGCTGCTGGCAACGCATTCCATGCTCTCACAACTCTCTGCGTAAAGAACCTGCCTCTGACATCCCCTCTATACTTTCCACCAACCAGCTTAAAACTATGACCCCTCGTGCTAGCCATTTCTGCCCTGGGAAATAGTCTCTGGCTATCGACTCTATCTATGCCTCTCATTATCTTGTATACCTCAATTAGGTCACCTCTCCTCCTCCTTTTCTCCAATGAAAAGAGACCGAGCTCAGTCAACCTCTCTTCATAAGATAAGCCCTCCAGTCCAGGCAGCATCCTGGTAAACCTCCTCTGAACCCTCTCCAAAGCATCCACATCTTTCCTATAATAGGGCGCCCAGAACTGGACGCAGTATTCCAAGTGCGGTCTAACCAAAGTTTTATAGAGCTGCAACAAGATCTCACGACTCTTAAACTCAATCCCCCTGTTAATGAAAGCCAAAACACCATATGCTTTCTTAACAACCCTGTCCACTTGGGTGGCCATTTTAAGGGATCTATGTATCTGCACACCAAGATCCCTCTGTTCCTCCACGCTGCCAAGAATCCTATCCTTAATCCTGTACTCAGTTTTCAAATTCGACCTTCCAAAATGCATCACCTCGCATTTATCCAGGTTGAACTCCATCTGCCACCTCTCAGCCCATCTCTGCATCCTGTCAATGTCCCGCTGCAGCCTACAACAGCCCTCTACACTGTCAACGACACCTCCGACCTTTGTGTCGTCTGCAAACTTGCTGACCCATCCTTCAATTCCCTCGTCCAAGTCATTAATAAAAATTACAAACAGTAGAGGCCCAAGGACAGAGCCCTGTGGAACCCCACTCACCACTGACTTCCAGGCAGAATATTTTCCTTCTACTACCACTCGCTGTCTTCTGTTGGCCAGCCAATTCTGTATCCAAGCAGCTAAGTTCCCCTGTATCCCATTCCTCCTGACCTTCTGAATGAGCCTTCCATGGGGAACCTTATCAAATGCCTTACTGAAGTCCATATACACCACATCCACAGCTTGACCCTCATCAACCTTACTAGTCACATCCTCAAAAAACTCGATAAGGTTTGTAAGGCATGACCTACCCCTCACAAAGCCGTGTTGACTGTATTTGATCAAGCCATGCTCTTCCAGATGGTCATAAATCTTATCCCTCAGAATCCTTTCTAACACCTTGCAGACGACAGACGAGAGACTTACCGGTCTATAATTGCCGGGGATTTCCCTATTTCCTTTCTTGAAGAGAGGAATTACATTTGCCTCTCTCCAGTCCTCAGGTACGACTCCAGTGGAGAGCGAGGATGCAAAGATCTTCGCAAGTGGCGAAGCAATTGCATTTCTCGCTTCCCAAAGCAGCCGAGGACAAATCTGATCCGGGCCTGGCGACTTGTCAATCTTAATGTTTGACAAAATTTTCAGTACATCAGCTTCCTCTATCTCTATCCATTCCAGCATGCACACCTGCTCTTCAAAGGTTTCATTCACTACACAGGTCGTTTCTTTCGTAAAGACAGAAGCAAAAAACTCATTTAGGGCTTCCCCTACCTCCTCAGGCTCCACACACAAGTTCCCTATGCTATCCCTGTTTGTGTCCCTGTTAATTTTTTTATCATCAACAAGCTTGGAGGGTTTTATGACGATCCTGAATTCAAAATTAGTGACACACATCAAAACCAACAGTTGCCTGAAAAGCAATCTGCCTATTAGCCACTTCCTTCCTTGCAGACTCTGTTCCCTTAATAACTATTATTTGTTTCTGCTGAATCCATCAATTAGTGACTCCCTTCTATCCAGTACAATTTTATTTTCTGAAAGGATTCCTTTGTCAAAGATTTTGCGCAAATCTCAATGTATTAAATCTACTGACTTTCTCTTGCCCATAGTGGGTGGAGATGGTGGAAGCAGGCACATTAGCAACATTTAAGGCATACCGTGATAGGCACATGAGTGAGAGGCAAACAGAGGAATAGAAAATGCACGTGGGCAGTAGGTAAATAAGGATTGGGAATTGGTGCAGGCTTGTGGGCCAAAAGGCCTTTTCCTGTGGTATATTGTAGTCCTTCCATTCTATCACCAAAAATTTCTGACAAATGTCTCAGGCGTGTCATCTTACAATATTTTCGGATTTAATATTTCACCCATTTGTACTCTAAGGGCATTTTGTATTATTTTCACTATCACTGATATCATTTATTTGTATTTCCGGAGAATCACAAGCATTTTTTGTGAATCAGCATTACACTTACTTCTCACCAATCAATCCCTCAATACCTCTTCATTACTATTGTACTGATTATTACTTTATCATACTTACCTGTTCACGTTGCAATCAGATACAATGTTTAAATTTATCACGTTTGCTGTACTTGTGTGTCTTTATGCCAATAATGGAATTAAGGGTAACTATTTCAAACAATGTAGCACCATCAGAATTGTCAGGAGATTTAAAGCAGATAATTAATTTAGCTTTAATATTGACATGTTGGAAATTGCAATCTCAAACCACATAATTAGTATTCAACGAGGAAAAGAGTCACTGAATAAACATGAAAGGTAATCATTTCGATTTTTACCAAATTTTGAGAATTGAGGCAGAGATGACTGGAAGTCCAAGTAATAAATTTTTGCAAAAAGCTAGACTGAGCCAATGAGACAAGATGCCTGGAGTAAGCAAAATGCATTTGGATTCACCAATTGCTCCTTGTTCTGTGATTCTATTTTTTAAAATTGTAGTTTAAACCAAAGAGTAAACTGAAGTTTCAAAAGAATGAAAAGTCTCCATTATGTCATTGGAATAAGTTCGAAAGGAATTCTATGATAAACAGCATAGCCAGCATTCAAGCAGGCTTGTAATCTCTGAATTTATGCCATCAGAGCATAGTATGAAGAGATGGGAATTGAAATTTGAATTTACACCAAGTGTATTTATTCTAGAAAAAGTATAACCGAGGTTGGATGTGCTACTGCGATTGAATATCATGATGTTAACAGGCAATTTTTGAAGTTTACAGAACAGAGGCAAGCCTAAAGAATCAGAATGCCATGCCACTGCCTGATCTTTGAAAGACCTATCTAATTAAACCTATTTCCTCGATCTTTCTGCTAAGCCCTACATTCCACATTTTTTTTCAACTATGTTCCCTCAGTGGAAGGGTCAACAACTTTAATGTGAAAGGCAGGAGGTTTACAGAGGACATGATGACAATGTTTTTCACCTGAGTGTGGTGAGAATCTGAAATGCACTGCATGAGAGGGTCGTTGAGACAGGTAACCTCACAATCTTTAAAAAGTATTTGGATGAACACTTGAAGTGTCACAATATCGCCAGGTTCAAGTTCCTCTCCAAGCTAGTTACCGTCCTGACTTGAAAACATATCATCGTTCCTTTACTGCCACTGCGTCAAAATCCTGGAATTCTCTCCCATTGTGGGTCAACCCACAGCAGGAAGCCTGCAGTGGTTCCAGAAGGCAGCTCACCACCACCTTCTCAAGGGAAACTAGGGATGGACGAAAAACGCTGACCAGCCAGTGATGCCCAAATCCCACAAATGAATAAAAAAAGAATTCTAGGCTATGGGTCCAGCGCTGGAAAGTGGGGCTCATGTAGATTTAGTGTACTTTTGGCAGTACAGACTCGATGGGTGAAAGGGCATCTTCGGTAATGTATGATTCTATATATTTGATTCATTGTAAAAGCTACAGCACACTTTTCGGAACATTAGTCACTCTGCAAGGGAGCATGACAATGAGAAAGAATGGCAGTCCCAGTTTAAAAATCAAGGCAGATTTCAATGTTGGATAATGCACTCATTAAAACAGTTCCTAAAAAACAAATAAATACAAGAAGAGATTACAATCATAACCTCATTTATCAGTTTGTCCAATTTTGGAATATAAGGGGCAGTGAAAACTCCTTGTCAGTTTGTAAATAGTTTCCTGCAAATAAGGTCAAACCAATCCTTTAGTCACAATGGCAGTGAACTAAAGTTTATTTCAGTATTTTAATGACATGCCAATTGCTATCTACAGGGTTCTGAACTTCTTTGCAAGGCCAGAGTAAAGACTTACAGTTGAAAGCTTGTAAGTGCATTGAGAGATCATTTCTATAACATTTAAAAAAATTATCTAAAGTCAATTAGAGATCTGGGAGACTTGGGGTAACTGTGGACAGTCTTCCAAAATCACTAACTCTTTAGCACAATGAGTTTTTTCATTGCAAATCCCCTATTACTTGTGTTTCTTGGAAGAAGAAATAGGCCAAGTGAAGGATGCAGTGCTAGCTGAGCTTAACAAGAGGTGCTCCTGCACTTATACAGTGATAATGTCTCAAACGAGTCACAGGCAGAATTACACATACCTTCAGTTTCTGACGGCCCTGTGCTTGTGGAAGATTTAATTAAGTATGACCACCATTAGAGCTATGTTCATTGCTCCAGATTGATCTGTAGCCAGATTCCTCCACAGGCATGGCACTCCTGGTGGCTGTCAAGGTCACAACTGCCTTTAAACATTAAAGCTTCATTTTCATTCCAACTTACCACTGGGGAGCATCAGAAATATAAGCCAACAACTGTTCGTAGAAGGTTTTATCATGCAAGTTATTTCACCTCCTCTCCCCTTGGGCAGCCAAAAGCAGCATGAGAGGGTTGCGAGGTTTTATTATGGCAGAAGTCCCAAAGGCCGGGAGGTTATAGATTACACCCATGTGACCTGACTTTCTCCATCACACAATGTCACTTCCTACATGATGAGAAAAATATTCCATTTACTAAAAGTTTTAGCAATTTTTCAACCAGCAACACTAAATTATGCATATCAATGTCCATTTCCTAGGATTTTTTAAAGTCTGCTGAAAGCTGAACATCTCAAAATAAATGGTCTCACACTAGAGCTTTGAAGGAGGCAAGCTCCCAGGTAAAGCAAAAGGAAACAGATGCACCATTGTGGTTGTGGAAGTGAATCTTGCACTGCCTGTGATGGTCATTTACAGGACACCTCTTAGAAATGAGCTCACCCTGTGAATAATTCACCAGTTTAGGTAGAGAGTACTCGATAATCAGCAAGATATTTCTTTGCCCATGTTTGACTCAATAATACTTCATGGGGTCCAAACCCAACTGTGAGGACTCCCAAAGCAATTCCCTTCCAACTGTATCACTATCTCTGCCAGATCTGTCTTGCTGGTGAGGTGTGACACAGCTGGAGATGGTGATGAAGGTAAATAAAAATTGTTCTGAGGAAAGGTCATTGGACCCAAAATGTTAACTCTAATTTGTCTTCACAGATGCTGTCAGACCTGCTCAGCTTTTCCATTAACTTCCGTTTTTGTCATTGATGGTGATGATGGAGTCTGGGACATTTTCTGTAAAGTATGATTCTATGGCAATGTTAGGCTGTTGCTTGACAAGTCTGTGAGACGACTCTCTCAATTTTCACATTATCCCCATATGGCAATGAGGGTTTTAATAGGTTGGCAGGGCCAATTTTGCCATTGCCATTTCCAATCCCTGAGTTAATACCAGATGATTCAATTGATACTATTCATTTTGAGATTTTTAGTAATTTAATTCAATTGAATAACTTGAAGGGCAGGTAAGACTAAAAATACATGCTGTAGTTCTGGAGCCACATGTAGGCCAGACCATGTAAGGACAGCAGTTTCCTTCTCTAATGGACTTTAGTTAGCAAGATGGTTTTTTTCCTGACAGTCATTAATAGTTTCATGGCTATCATAAGACTCTGAATTCCAATTTCTTTTTCTAAGTTGAATTCTAAATGCAACTTGGCAGGATTTGACACCAAGTCCAAAGAACATTTTCCAATCTCAGGATTAACAGTTCCTCTCCTGGATATTCTCTATTATTATTTCAGATGACATGTCTTCATAACACATCATTGCTAAATATATACATGCAAGCAATTAGAAATCATCAATCATTCTTCCCTTAAGTATATTAGTGAATCAGATTTTTTTTACAACTACAACTAATAGATTACATAATCATCACTTGACATTTAGAGCCAGATTTTTAATTGAATTCAAATTTCCCCAGGGGTGGCAGAGTGACATCGTGGTCAGTATAGCTGCCTAGCAATTCCAGGGACCCAGGCCCAATTGCAGCCTTAGGTGATTGTGCGTATTTTGCCCATTTTCCCCATGTCTGTGTGGGTTTCCATCAAGTGCTCCAGTTTTCTCCAATTGTCTAAACATGTGCAGCTTAGTTGGATTAGCCATGGAAAATGCAGGGTGGCATGGGGTGAGGGGAGTTGGTCTACATGGGATGGCCTTCAGCGAGTCAATGCAGGTTCGAAGGGCCAAAGGGCTTCTTCGGCACTGGAAATATTCTACCATTCAACATTTGGTGTGATATGAATTGAACCCAGCTCCCCAAAATTTTACATGGATCTCTGGATTACAAGTCCAGTGACCTGGATTCTCACTTAATGCACTGATTCTAAATGACACAACATGATTTACATTATGTTAATGTGGTTGACTGTGGAAGTACACATGGAGTGATATTAAATTTAATAAATAAAGATTAATTTTGATGTTTGAAATAACTGAAGGCCTGTACCCCATCACCGAGTTACCCTTTATTTACACGTGCACAGCACATGGATGATCAGCCAGCTCAGAGCCAGGCCCTAGACTGAGGAGACTCTTTGCTTAAACTGTTAACCAAGCCTCCCTGCTTGGCTCAGATTACAACCCCAATCAGGGATCTCATAATCAATAAGATCCACCTGGCCCTCGTTCCCATCAGCCCAAAGTCTTTTCTATCTGCTGAAATTAAGGAAATTAAGCTAATTGGGAAATCTACACTACACTTTTCTGATTTAGCTCTGTTATTTAAAATTATGTGTAGGTTGTTGTTCCTTATTGATTAGTTGTGTAGACCAGATTTTCCTCTGGAAATAATAGTAGGGCATTGAATATTCCTTAACATTTGAGGCATTTCCCCTCATTATCATAATAGCAACAACAAACACTAAAGCAACTTTCTGGCCTCCTCATGATTATAATCTTTCTTACTGGAGACATTTGATTTTTGTTTGAAAAATTCTCCCAATTCCTCTGAGATTGTCAATATTGCAATATACTGAAGACCTCTTTCCAAAGTGCAACACCTTGCATTCATCTATATTGTATATTTTTGGACAGCTATGCCCACTTGGAAGATTTGACTAGCTTCCTGGCTACTTCAACAGAGTCAAGTGCCCACCCCAAATTGGTGCCATCTGTGAACCTGACCACCTTGTGTTGCATCATTGAGTTTGTTTATATACATTGGAAACAGCTCTGGTTCTAACCATAATTCCTGAGGCAAATCACACTGTACGTTTCTACAATTAGTCATTACTCCGCTAACTAGTTCCCACTGTTGCCTCTCTCTCTGCCAAATCTTATCCACTTTCAAGTTTTACCTAGGATACTGTAAAGGCTAAGAAATTGTTACAGCTTTTCACGGGCAACTTTGTATAAAGTTTTTCTCGAAGTTATGGTGTGCTGCAGCATTAAGATTTTTCACATCTCCTTTAGATATCAATTTCTCAAAAACATAACTGAGCAATTAAGGAGGATCTAACCGTTTTGGAAATTACATTACTACTTGGCTTTCCCTTATGCAACCATTAAGTTTGTTTCTAATGATTAATTTCAATTTAATAAATGAGATAATGACATGCCTGGGCTTTTATCTCCATGTCAGATGTAACTGAGAGCACCAGGTCAAATTAAAATTTCTTCAAGGGTAATTGTTAATGATCAGCCAAAATGTTGTTTTTGTGTGTCATTTGCTCTCAAACAATATTTTGAAATCTGACCTAAGAAGGAATCTATATCGTTCATTTTTGTGAAATGCTCAGAGGTAGAAAGAAATTGAAGAAGTACTGAAGCCCTGGCAATAATTTTGTGGCAAAGTAACTGAAAAAAGATCAGCAAAGACAATTGTTATATAATCACTGGGATATAAAGATAAAGTTTATCTTGCAAGGGGTCAAACATGAGTTTGCCAAGAGAGGAAAAAACATTCATTATTATTGTGGATTTAATTTGGAAAAGTCGACCATTTGAGCAGTTAATGTGCAATGTTATCTGTTATAACAGTTATGTTTTATCTAACTGGACCAATAATGTTTTTTTACATGACAAAGTTTACACGAGTTGAAATTTTAGGTAATATTTCCCAGATCACTAAGATTGTTTTCAAATGTGGCCATTTTATTATTTGAAGTTAGAAAAAAAAACAGGAAATCAATCGCATTTCAGACAAGCTATCGGTGTTGGCAAACTGTAAGGCAAAGTACAATGAATAATATTCCACCAGTCAATATTCTGTAATGCATCTGATGAAACTTAATTTCCTGACCAATAATTTGACTGAGTGGAATATAAAGGTGTGCCTGGAACTTGTGGCTATTCACAATCTTTTTAGATTCTGCATGGGAACTCCAATACTCAACTTAATCTTACATCAAGGCTAATTCCAATGGGAGTTTAATATTGAATTTGACAAATGAATAACCTGAATTAAACTGGTGCTCAATGTTGTTATTGTGCAGTGTAGGAACACAATTAGTGATAAATATAGCTGTAGTATGAAGCTTGTGCATTCTGAGATATGGAAGTCACGTTTTCATATGCAGTTAGATGAATAGATCATCAGCATCATCATCAGGGTTAGGTGTGGTTTGCCCACAAGCGCATCCTTGTTTCATTGTCGACTGATGCTTTAAATAGGTTGTACATATCTTAAATAAATCTTCAATAAGTTTAACTGGTAAAAATTAACGGCTGCTGTAATTAAGCAGCGTTTTGCAGACATGCAACAAAGAGCCTCATTCTCTTTCATTTTCACTGCCAGGAAGAAAAAAAATGACTTCAGTACTATAAATTGCTGAAAATGTTGGTTTCCCATTATTAAAGATACCATGTGGATTTTGGCTTTGAATGGTTTTAATGATGATGTGTCTTAGTCGCCTTTACTTGACTGAACGGAAAAGTTATAAAGTGCCAAATGTATCACAGAATGCTCATAAATTCACGTGAAATTAAGACCCTGAACTGAAAGGCAGGTATTAAGGTTATTTTTAGATTCTCCACGTCTGAGGTCCTTGAGTTAATCCCCTGCTAACACACTGACGCAGGTACAGGACAGGATGCCCAGCTGGTGGGCAGGCCGTCAAGCCACAACTGGAGCACTTGCAAGAATGCTGCCTACTCATGAGTTCAGAGCTGAGGGTTTTAAGAAAGACAAAATCAAAGGGGTTTTTGTTTTTCCTTAAAGTCAGGCACAGGCTTGGCCCAGCAGTGGGCCTGCTTCACCTCACCAGGCCTACCACCAGATAATCACCCCTAGTTTTCACAGCTGAGGAAAGTAATCCACCTACTTTGACCCCTGCAATTCCTCTGCAACAACTTAAAGCTGTTTCTAACATCTGTACTTGGGAAACTTGGGATTTTTTTTCGCTTTTTTTAAAGCCATTGTTTGTGGGTGGCAGGCTGGATGAAAGCAACCCTTTCACGGACTGTAAATCAAAAAAAAAACTTCTTAAGTTAGGAAGATGAAAAAAAAGATTGGCTAGTAAGCAATACTGATGTCAAGGGATATGATATTTGCTTATTCCTTGAAATTCAACAGTGTGTTTATGTAAAATGGTTTAATTACATGCAGACCTATCTATTTCTTTGTGTGCATAATGTTCTATTGAATTAGCTTGCATTTGGTATACACTGGCAATTAAAGGCTAGTTTCAATATTTAGGATTCATTTAAACCAAATAGTTTTAACTTTTATCTGCCGAGTAAGAAGCATTTCAATTTTATTAAATGTCAGGACTGTAGTTTGCCTTTACAACTTGGATTATACATATATCCATTCATGGGCTATTTATATGGTAATAAAACACTGACTGATCTATTCAACAAATACTGCACTTTATATCAGGATCAACACATGGCAAATCAAAATATAGTTCTGTTTGCCCATTTTTGGTGAATAAAATGTTACCAGTGCGATTGAATTCTACTTGTTTTCAAGGAATTGAATGTGGAGTTATATATAGGCTGAAATGATAAATTAGGCTGCTTGGCCTTAATTAGCACATAAGTGGCATTACTTTAAATGTTTCCCTCTGTTGGGTGCCACATGACAGAGCTGGGAAGAAAAGGCTGCAATTGTGTAAGCTTTAACTTTCAGAAAAGACAAGTTTTACATTTCAGAATGTGTTCATGTTGGTTAAGTTTTTCAGAACGGTTATTTTCCTTCTTAGCTGCTGGGTGTTAACCATGACTAATTGTAAACACTCAGGTCTTGTTCAGAAGACTGTAGGTTCAAGTCCCACTCCAGAGATTTCAGCATAAAATCTAAGCAAACCATCCAGTGTAGCAATGAGGAAACGGTGCACTGTTGAAGGTGCCCTCTTGCCGGTTTGAGATATTAAATCTAGATGATTCACTGTTTAAGAACAGCAAGAGAATACGTCTGGCATCATGTCCAATATTTATCTTCTGTGTGCTTCACAAAGTCAGATGACCTATACATTCCTTTCATTGATGTTCACTCGACTGATCCTGATATTGAGAGGTATGTTTTATGAAATGAGATTGAACAGCTTAGGTTTATAATGAGTCTATACTCTCTGGAGTTTATAATGATCAGAGATCTAATTGACATATATAGGATGCTAAAGGGGACTGGCAGTAGAAGTAGAAATGATGTTTCTTCATGTGGAAAAAAAACTAGAATTAGGATAAAGGGTAGCCGATTTAAAACAGACATGATGAGAAATTATTTCTCTTAAAGGGTCATGAATTTGTGGAATTCACTACTTGAGATTGCAGAAGATGCTGGGACGTTAAGTAATTTTAATGAGGTAGAGAGATTTTTAATTAATAATGGTTTGGAGGGTGATGAGGAGCAGGCAGAAAAGTGGATCTGAGGCCAAGATGAGATCAACTACAACAGTATCAAATGGCAGAGAAAGCTCAAGGGGTTGAATTACCTACTTCTGTTCCTAGTTCTTAGGTTCTTATGTTTGTGGAATCTTGCTGTAACAAAGTTGTTTGCTGAATTTTCTACATTACATCAAGTGTTTGCAAAATTACTTCAACTATTGAATGCTTTGGGATATACTGAGAACAGAAGAGGCAGCATGAATAGGAAAGGTTTGAAGGCATATGGGCCAGGAGTAGGCAAGTGGGACTACTTTAGTTTGGAATTGTGTTCAGCATGGACTAGTTAGACCGAAGGGTCGGTTTTCCATTCTGTTTTATTTTTATTTCTATTCTTTTTTTTTAAACTGACATGGTATTTTCTACAGGCAAGAGAAGTGTACGGAAAGTGTACGTGTGTTGCATTTAGTACAGTTATGCTGAAAGTATCAATTTTATATTCGTATCAAGGTTATTGGCCACTTCCTCCAAAAAGACAACATTGACCAGGAGATGAATTGCACTTGGTCAGTTTTCTACAAACAATGCCAGCAGAAACTTGACAACAAAGACCACAGTCAATCAAGGAAGTCCTGGTGCATAGAGCAGTTGTTGATACCATTCTCCTGTACTGCCAAGAGACCTGGAGTAAATATCAATGGCATGAAACAAACAACACTAGAGAGATTCCATCAGCAATACCACTGCTGCATCCTCTGAATTCAATAAGACGACTGACTAAAAAATGTCGCTGTTCTTCCCAAAACAAGCTTCACAAGCATCCAGGTCAATCTCCTGCAGAACTAACAACGGTGAATCAGACACTATGTCCGGGTGGCCCCGCCAACTCCTGCTTTCTCAACTTCTACATGGTCAGCGCCGTGGGAAAGCACAAAAAAAATGCGACATGGTCAGTCAGAATCTTCCTAGCTATGCAGCACAATATACTGGGTGGAGCTTGTAACAAATCTTTCAAAATAGTGACAACTTGCCCGTTGAGCTGCAACATGCTTTGATTCTAAAAGCCTTCATGATGAGGCAGCAGAGAAGGAAAGAAATGGAAGTAGACCCTGCACTCCAGGTCCTAATATCTCATGAGATATCCTGGCCCTCATGCCCCAGTTGAGAAACAGTCTGTTTAGCCTCATGTACACCCGCAACAGAAGACGTCAACTTCAAATCAAGGATCGCTCAAAAATGACAGATATTAATATTGGTTCTTTAACTGACCTGTTTCCAGAAAAAAGCACAAAGCTCAGACAAAACAGAGCATTAGGCGTAAATGTTTATCTATGTAGTACTTTTCTGTTATCAAAGTCCCAGGATGATTTGTAAATCTTAGGATCCAAACTATCCTGATCTCATCATTTCTGAGTTTGAGTTTCAAAGGAACTCAAGAGGAGCTAATGAATTTTAAGGATAATTTTCAAAAGAATTGCTTAACCCAACTGGTGATGATATAAATGACAAGAATAGATAATTTCTTTCTATGGTGCTTGATGAGTTATGATTGTTAACCAGAATATCAGAGAAAGCTTCCCTGCTCTTTTGTGAAATCATGTGATATAATCGTAATGAGCATCTGCAAGGGCAGACAAATCCTTGGTTTAATATCTCCTATGAAAGACAGCACCTTCAACAGTGTGACACTCTCCCATTACTGCTTTGCAGTGTTAGCCTAAACTTTGTACTCATCTCTGAAATGAGATTTGAATCTCAAAACATTTTTGCTCAGTGGAGCGACTGCTAATACTGGATTATAACTTTACATGCAGTTTTTAAACTGCCATACCCTGACAAATTTGTGTTTTGAGTTAAAATTGGTAGGGCCTCCACATCTTAGCCATAACAAATTCATTGCCAGTTATCAGGCCTACCCACTGCCTACTACCCTTTCTTCTTTACATTAATATGCATTTTTTAGTCAACGGAGAAATTATGTCACATACCATTGATCTTCAAGATAATTACCATAAAAGAGATCCACTTTTTGGGGAAAGTAGGAACTGCCGATGCTGGAGAATCTGAGATAACACGGAGTGAAGCTGAATGAACACAGCAGGCCAACTAGCATCAGAGGAGCAGGAAAGTTGACATTTCAGGTTGAGACCCTTCAGAAAAATTCAGAAATGCCAACTTTCCTGCTCCTCTGATGCTAGTTGGCCTGCTGTGTTCATTCAGCTTCACTCCGTGTTATCTCCACTTTTGGGGGCACAGGTTTCACTTTTGTCTCAGTTTTTTGCATGTCAAGGGAGGTTGAGCTGAAAAAAATAAATACTTACAATTGAGAGTCATTGTAGGGTTGAAGTTATGTTGCAGCACATAAATCTTGCCCTCTAGAGTTGGAAGAACACATGCATTTTGAATGAGCTTTAAGGGCAAAGGGTGTAGTGATATCTGTGTGAATGGACTGGAAACTAGACAGAAATGGTAAGAGTTGTTTGTAAGGGGGTTCTGAAATAAATAGTGAGAGAGGGGGAGGTGGATAGAAGATGGATAGAGGAGAAGACAGTTGGAGAGGAGACAGACAGGTCAAAGAGGCAGGGATGGAGCCAATAAAGGTGAGTGTGGGTGGGAGTTAGGGAGGAGATAGTTCAGTCCAGGGAGGACAGACAGGTCAAGGGGGCGGGATGAGGTTAGTAGGTAGTAGATGGGGGTGGGGCTTTAGGTGGGAGGAGGAGATAAGTGGGAAGAAGGACAGGTTAGGGAGGCAGGGATGAGCTGGGCTGGTTTTGGGATGTGGTAGGGAGAGGGGAGATTTTGAAGCTTGTGAAGTCCACATTGATACCATTGGGCTGCAGGGTTCCCAAGCGGAATATGAGTTGTTGTTCCTGCAACCTTCGGTTGGTATCGTTGTGGCACTGCAGGAGGCCCAGGATGGACATGTCATCTGAGGAATGGGAGGGGGATTTGAAATGGTTCACAACTGGGAGGTGCAGTTGTTTAGTGCAAACTGAGCGTAGGTGATCTGCAAAGTGGTCCCCAAGCCTCCACTTGGTTTCCCCGATGTGGAGGAGGCCACAAACAGGAACAGCAGATGCAGTACACCACATTAGCAGATGTGCAGATGAACATCTGCTTGATGTGGAAAGTCTTCTTGGGGCCTGGGATGGGGTGAGGGGGGAGGTGTAGGGGCAGGTGTAGCACTTCCTGTGGTTGCAGGGAAAAGTGCTGGGTGTGGTGGGGCTGGAGAGGAGTGTGGAGCGACAAGGGAGTCACAGAGAGAGTGGTCCCTCAGAAAAGCAGATAAGGGTGGGAGGGAAAAATGTCTTTGGTGGTGGGGTCAGATTGCAGATGGCGGAAGTGTCGAAGGATGATGCGTTGGATCCAGAGGTTGGTGGGGTGGTACATGAAGACAAGGGGGATTTCTGTTTTGGTTGTTATTGCAGGGAGAGGGTATGACGGATGAGTTTCAGGAAATGCCGGACATATGGTTGAGGACATTCTCGACCACTGAGGGGAGATGTTGCAAACTTTGAAAAACAAGGACAACTGAGATGTGCAGGAGTGGAATGCCTCATCCTGGGAGCAGATGTGGTGGAGGCGAAGGAATTGCGAATAGTTGATGACACTTTTGCAGGAAGGTTGGTGGGAGGAGGTGTATTCTAGGTAGCTGTGGGAGTCGGTGGGCTTGAAATAGATATTGGTTTCTAGGTGGTTGCCAGAAATGGAAACAGAGAGGTCCACGAAGGAGAGAGAGGTATTAGAAATGGTCCAGGTGAACTTAAGGTTGGGGTGGAAGGTGTTGGTGAAGTGGATGAACTGTTTGAGCTCCTTGTGGGAGCATGAGACGGCGCCGATACAGTCATCAATGTACGGGAGGAAGAGGTGGGGTTTGGGGCCTGTGTAGGTGCGGAAGAGGGATTGTGCCCCGTAACCTACAAAGAGGCAGGCATAGCTTGGGCCCATGTGGGTACCCATGGCCCTCCCTTTGTCTGTAGGAAGTGGGGGGAATTGAAAGAGAAGTTGTTGAGGGTAAGGATGAGTTCGTCTAAGTGGATGAGGGTGTCAGTGGAGGGGGACTGGTCGGGCCTGCGGATCAGGAAGAAGCGGAGGGCCTTCAAGCCTTCTGTATGTGGAATGCAGGTGTACAGGGAGTGGATGCCCATGGTAAAGAAATGATAATATTTTGTTCCTGTCAATATTGATTTAGAGTTTTCTGTTCACTTTTGAATAACAGTAAGAAGAATAAATTTACTAAGGTTTGTTCAATAACTGAGTACAATGAACCATAGAAGCCTCCACTGAAGTGTAAGGGATGGGGAGAGGGACTTTTTTCCCTCAGAAGTATAAAGTATTCGTAAAATTTATAAAGGGACATTGTATCTTCTACCACTTTTAATTCAACTTGTTTCCAACAGTGTGTTTCACCTTTAAGTGCCTTCATACAGTTTATAGTAGCCTCAATATGTACAATACATATTTTAATGCCCCACAAATGTTCAGAGAAAGGTCTTGCAGTTATGCACAAAGCTGCAATTGTAACAATGTTGATGTAAGATTTGGCCCTATCAGAAAGTCTTCTGTTCTGAAAATCTGTTCATCAAAGGCTGCAGAACAAGAGGGCAAATATTTAAAGAGATCTACAAAAGAAACAAGAGTGAAGTGAGGAACCACTTTATCCCTCAGTGAGTAGTTAAATTATGGAAGGCACTGCCTAGAAGTGTGTTGGAAGCATGTTCAGTCAAGGCATTCAACAGGGCTTTATTCGGATAAACAATAATGTGTGAGGAGAAAATGCAGGAGATTGGTATTTGGAAATGATGCTCATTTAACGAGCTGGTGCAGAAAGAATGGACCATACGGCCTTTTTCAGCACTGTAACATTTCTAAAATTCTGCACATCAAAATAAATTAAAACCTAAACATGCCCAGTGCAGAGGAATCTTTAGGAGGGACATATAAAAAAAGTGTTAATGTTCCCATTAGCAAATGCTGGTAGACCTCAATGCCTGTGTTAAAATAGCCACTGGGCTGCACAACAGTTATCCAAACAAAAATAGTATCAGATGTGTTTATAGTGGCCAACAAATTTGGACTTTTGTACCCCTATCTTGTGCCAAGAAACAGGTTTGGGGAGATTACTCCTCTCCAAAGCAGGACAAGTAATGGTCCTGCATGTGTGCAAACATATAGCATGTTACGGTTACCCCTGTACCATATGCTGGAAGGAATGTTGATATGATTTATTCCTACCCTAATCAAAGCAAAGTGAGTGAAGCTGCCAAAGCAATAACAGCTTTTAACCATAAAACTTGTCCATTTCATTTTCCTGAAATATTTAAAACTTCTTTCTGGTGATGCAGAGAAAGAGGTCCATTTGTTAATTTGCATTTGTCATTGTTCGAATTGTGTACAATCAATACCTCATGCAGGGGGCCAATTTCCTCCTGTTCTCAATATGTAGAAGCCCAAACAATTTCCCTGGTCAGGATGCTTAACTTACAGGGCAAGTAGTTGACAGTCTGTTGTCAAGCATGTCCTCCCACAATAGTAAATGTCTTTGGCATGCTCTAGAGACAAGATCAATCTTTAGCCTTTATTCAAAGGGTCAAGGATTTGAACCCTATAGTTGTAATTGAAGTGTGGGAAATTTGTTCTCTGGAAACTAAATTCCTCTTGATATGGTGAGTCAGTTGCGCAAAATATCTTTCCCTAATGAGGCATTGGTAATTTGAGAGCTTAGGTACAAGACAATAGGTTTAATTGATTTGATTCAATGCTTCAATTTTCAGAAAGCAAAAAAAAGAGAACCAACCAAGCCTCATGGTTTTAACTTTGCAAATTTGAAAAATTTGTCTGGAAGAGATTGTTCTGGAGAAGGAACCTTTCAATGCACCCTTTGACGAGTTGTCATCAACTATGCCAAGCTATGGCTTCTATTCACCCTTTTCTAGCTTTATGGTAATATTCCTCTTTAGTTTTTCCAGTAACATTTCCCCTAGTGTCCGATGAACTATGCATAGCTGGAATGAAAAAGCAAGATGCTGAAAATCAGAAATAAAAACAGAAAATGAAGAAATGTTCAACAGGTCAGGTTGCAACTGTGGAAGGAGAAATAAAATCAATTAGTTGGAATTTTCCCCATGGACTTTAAAACTGATAAAAGAGGGTCAGATGACTGGCCCCACGTGGACAACAGTCATCCAGCTGTGTTTTCCCCCCACATTGGATAATTACTGGTTAAAGAGTGGACTTCCCATCCAATAAAGAATGCAGAGACAGTAGGAACCGTGGATGCTGGAGTCTGAGATAATGAGGTATGGAGCTGGATGAACACAGCAGGCCAGGCAGCATCGGAGGAGCAGGAAAGCTGATATCTTGTGTCTGGACACTTTAGAAAAGATGGGTTTTCAAAGTCAGAAAACCAATGAGAGGTCTTTTCAAGTAAGTGTGAGAGACCAATGCCATTTTTGATGTCTTTTCTCTCCAACGTTACTTCATTTTAAATTAAAAACTTGGAAGTCACTGTCAAGAAGACATAGGCAGTGACTATGCAGTGATATTAATACCCAATGCTTGAGTATCTGGAGGGCAACTGCAAAATTCTAGTCAGCCTGAGACAATTGACTTAAAAAGCTTAAATAGGTTTAATTGGTTACCTATCGCTTGTCAGAGGGCACACTCCCTTGCTGAATCTTTCACTTTTCCAGGAAGAAGGCTCATGGGCCACATGGTGCCAATGTACCACCATAGCAGTCAACAATGGCAAATTCCAATTTGCTTGCCTCTGTGCTTGCCCTCATTGGCACAAAAACATCAGCTAATTGATGATCACTCATTAGAAGTAATTGCAGTGAAATTAATTTCATCCATCCAATTGCGCATTATCATCCTAATGCCTAACCATTGTTAATCCTACGACAAGAGTCACACAATCTGGCAAAGTAATTTCGGAGTTTAAAAAGAAATATGAATGTTTTATTTTGTCTAATAGAACGACACCACAGGATATCACTTTTTTCCCAACAAACAAACATTATTATTTTACCACTCAGCATAGGGTCATACAGCACAGAGACAGACCTTTTGGTTCAACCAGTCCATGCAGAACATAATTCCAAACTAAACTAGTCCCACCTGCCTGCTTCTGGTTCATATCACTCCAAACCTTTCTTATTCATGTACTTATCTAAGTGTCTTTTAAATGTTGTAATGATGCCCGCATCCATCACTTCCTCAGGGAGTTTATTCCACACACAAACCACCTTCAATGTGAAACATTTCCCCCTTTTCTTAAAAGTCTGTCTCCCCTCACTTTAAAAAGAATGCACCCTAGTCTTGAAATCCCCCATCCCCCCTAGGGAAAAAAGACACCTACCATTGAACCTATGTCTGCCTAGGTCTATAAAACTAGCGCTCTGACAGTGACACCATTTGTCTATTTGCTCCTCTTCAAGTTCTGAAGAAGGGTCACAATGTGAAATGTTAACTCTTTCTCTCTCCATAGATGCTGCCAGGCCTAATGAGTTTCTCCAGTAATTTCTTTTGTTTCAGATTTCCAGTGTTTGCAGTTCTTTGTTTTGTTTATTAATCTTTATTGATTATTTGGCTTACCAACTCATTCAGAGAGCCCTGGACTCTGCAGGAAACATTTTCCTCCAAACAAATCTGGAAGAAGAATCATGGGGGCCTTGACATTTTCTTCCAGTGCTTTTGTTTGTCAGTTAATTAAATGTGGGAGCTTGGGCGAAAAAGACAGTTTTATCTGGGAGAAGTAGATGGTGATGAGAGGTCATGTGATTAAACCTCTCGGAATACATCCAGTCGGATAAATAAAACAAAGAACTGTGAACGTTGGAAAAAAATAAAAACACAAAATGCTGGAGAAACACAGCAGCATTTGTAGAGAGTAAAATAATCTAGTGACTCTTTATTAGAAACAATCATCCAGTCCAATCCAGTCTACAATATATCCAATCGGAGTTGGCAACCCTATTGTATACAAATGCCTTAAACAAAACTCTAAGCACTCTGGTTTAATTCCTACTTTTCCCCAAAAATTCTCTTATAGAACACATCAATGTTAAAGTTATTTATTTCTGTAGGGACTAACCATATAAGTATGCTGAAGTTTCTGGAGAATTTTCGTCCGCTCCAGCCATTCGAAGAGGTAAATCTTTTATTTAATCTTTCTTGAATGTGGAGGCAGTAGACTCTTGTTCTGGTTATTTTCCCAAACTACCCAGCAAAACTGCTGCTTGTTCTCATTGATACAGTACTCTATAAAGAACCACTTTAGATATTTTGACTAGTTTCAAATTAGGAAATCTTTCAATTCTATTAACTCTCAAAATTGAAACTGAGGTTATGCCTCAACTGCCTTCTATGCAGTCAATGATCAAGTTGGAGTTTTACTCTGCTTATAATAATGGGATATCCAACTACCCAGCTTTCTAGCAATCATTTTTAGTAAACTACACAGTGAGCTGCAGGCATATGAGGTCTGAACTGCAACTTAAAACGTCTCCCAGCAAATTCCCAGATAAATTGAAATCAGAGACATACGAAGCACATTCTATCTTCATGATGGCATAGCCTGCCCAGTGTGGGCCTTGAAGCAAATTATCCCTCATTTACAATTTCTTATTTTATAATCTGATGAAGTAAATTGGTTTTACACCCTTTCAGGACTTATTGAATGCTTGCATCAAATTTAGCTCCAAGTCCTAAAACAAAACATCTCTCCAGAGATCACCATTCTTGCAACCTTGAGACAGCAACACATTCCCAGCTCTCTAGCCCACCTGCGGTTTTATAGCTTCAGAGATAATGGGAACTGCAGATGCTGGAGATTCCAAGATAATAAAATGTGAGGCTGGATGAACACAGCAGGCCAAGCAGCATCTCAGGAGCACAAAAGCTGACGTTTCGGGCCTAGACCCTTCATCAGAGAGGGGGATGGGGGGAGGGAACTGGAATAAATAGGGAGAGAGGGGGAGGCGGACCGAAGATGGAGAGTAAAGAAGATAGGTGGAGAGGGTGTAGGTGGGGAGGTAGGGAGGGGATAGGTCAGTCCAGGGAAGACGGACAGGTCAAGGAGGTGGGATGAGGTTAGTAGGTAGCTGGGGGTGCGGCTTGGGGTGGGAGGAAGGGATGGGTGAGAGGAAGAACCGGTTAGGGAGGCAGAGACAGGTTGGACTGGTTTTGGGATGCAGTGGGTGGGGGGGAAGAGCTGGGCTGGTTGTGTGGTGCAGTGGGGGGAGGGGATGCACTGGGCTGGTTTAGGGATGCAGTAGGGGAAGGGGAGATTTTGAAACTGGTGAAGTCCACATTGATACCATATGGCTGCAGGGTTCCCAGGCGGAATATGAGTTGCTGTTCCTGCAACCTTCGGGTGGCATCATTGTGGCAGTGCAGGAGGCCCATGATGGACATGTCATCAAGAGAATGGGAGGGGGAGTGGAAATGGTTTGCGACTGGGAGGTGCAGTTGTTTGTTGCGAACTGAGCGGAGGTGTTCTGCAAAGCGGTCCCCAAGCCTCCGCTTGGTTTCCCCAATGTAGAGGAAGCCGCACCGGGTACAGTGGATGCAGTATACCACATTGGCAGATGTGCAGGTGAACCTCTGCTTAATGTGGAATGTCATCTTGGGGCCTGGGATGGGGGTGATGTCCCCACACCTCCTCCCTCACCCCCATCCCAGGCCCCAAGATGACATTCCACATTAAGCAGAGGTTCACCTGCACATCTGCCAATGTGGTATACTGCATCCACTGTACCCGGTGCGGCTTCCTCTACATTGGGGAAACCAAGCGGAGGCTTGGGGACCGCTTTGCAGAACACCTCCGCTCAGTTCGCAACAAACAACTGCACCTCCCAGTCGCAAACCATTTCCACTCCCCCTCCCATTCTCTTGATGACATGTCCATCATGGGCCTCCTGCACTGCCACAATGATGCCACCCGAAGGTTGCAGGAACAGCAACTCATATTCCGCCTGGGAACCCTGCAGCCATATGGTATCAATGTGGACTTCACCAGTTTCAAAATCTCCCCTTCCCCTACTGCATCCCTAAACCAGCCCAGTGCATCCCCTCCCCCCACTGCACCACACAACCAGCCCAGCTCTTCCCCCCCACCCACTGCATCCCAAAACCAGTCCAACCTGTCTCTGCCGCCCTAACCGGTTCTTCCTCTCACCCATCCCTTCCTCCCACCCCAAGCCGCACCCCCAGCTACCTACTAACCTCATCCCACCTCCTTGACCTGTCCGTCTTCCCTGGACTGACCTATCCCCTCCCTACCTCCCCACCTACACCCTCTCCACCTATCTTCTTTACTCTCCATCTTCGGTCCGCCTCCCCCTCTGTCCCTATTTATTCCAGTTCCCTCCCCCCATCCCCCTCTCTGATGAAGGGTCTAGGCCTGAAACGTCAGCTTTTGTGCTCCTGAGATGCTGCTTGGCCTGCTGTGTTCATCCAGCCTCACATTTTATTATCTGCGGTTTTATAGCTCTTGCCTTTCTGTGTTAACCTCATAAGTCAATGTAGGCTGATTTTTAACTGCAAGTTTGCTTTGATTGCATGTATCCTTATTTTTTTAAAGTTAAACTGTAAAATTCCTAAACCTGCTAGTTCTACTCTAAACTAAAAAGGAGTATTTTAAAACACAGGAGCCAGACAGTAGATTCTCGCAATGATAGCTTGTAGGATGAGAGATGTCTTGCAAGCTTCCTTTATAATTTGCAATCCAAGATTGCACAAGATTTAAAAAGTGTTTTCTTTAAGTTTCTACTCCAACCTATTTGCATATAATGCCCAGAAGACCATAAGACAGAGGAGTGGAAGTAAGGCCATTCGGCCCATCGAGTCCACTCCGCCATTTAATCATGGCTGATGGGCATTTCAACTCCACTTCCCTGCACTCTCCCTGTAGCCCTTGATTCCTTGTGAGATCAAGAATTTGATGCGCTGGGCTCCCACATTATTAATAATGCGGTATTTGTGGAGCTTCCTTCTTCAATGGGTGTCACAGATGATTGCTGTGTTTGTAGCAAACCATGTATTCATAGAGGTCTACAGCACAGATGAGCCAGTGTAATCAGAGAATGATTTTGAATATAACTTTTGAAAAGATTGCTATTAAAAGCTATCCATTGAGACATTACGAGTGGTAATTTGATGTGTTTGAAGAAGCTGCAAATGGTTGATCAGAGAAAAAGGATTTTTAGTCAGTGTTTAGTCTATTGTATGTTAAGTCAATTTTAAATTACTGCAAATAAACTGCATTGAAATGTTTGCTTGTTATATTGATATAGTGGCAATTTCCCAGTACTTAAAATCCTAGGATGTTGCCTAGTATGGAAGGTTTGAGTTGAAAAGAAAGGCTGGATAGGCTGGGACGTCTTTTAAACTGGAGCGTCAGAGGTGGAGAAGCAGCCTTACAGAAGTCTATAAAATAATGAGGAGGATAGATAAAGTTAACGGTAGTTGTCTTCTCCCTGGGATGGAGGATTTCAAGGCTGGGGGCACATTTTTAAGGTGAAGAGAGAGGCTTAAAAAAGACGTGAGTAGTTCCCATATGGAATGAACTTCCTGAAGAAGTGGTGGATGTCTTTATAATTACACCATTTAAAAGATATTTGGATATGTACATGAATATGAAAGGTATGGAAGGATATGGGCCAGGAGCAGGCAAGTGGATTTAATTTAGTTCCAGATTATGTTTGGCATGGACTGGTTAGATTGAAAGGTCTGTTTCCATGCTGTGTGACTCTATGGCTCTATGACATAAACATAAAAAAGATGCTATTTAGTGTCTTTGTAATACAAAAAAACCTTTTTCTTCAGAAACTTGTTTGAATTACCATAAACACGAACAATTAAGCGAAATTTACGAGGATGATCTCGTGGTGTGTGACCATACAATTGAACATTCTGTGTTAAGGCACGAGTCTCTGAAGATGCGGGTTCAAATATCATCGCTGATAATTTGTTGAGCTGGCTTTTTTTGTGGGCATGTAAGTTCTGTTCCATTTATGTGAAAGCTTCTCTGGTGCCAAAATAAACCTATGTCATCCAAAGTGATGATCTTATTTAAGAATGGTGTAGTGTTAGTGGACCCTATCTTTGGGCCAGGAGGCTTGGGTTCAAGTCACACCTGCTCCAGAGGTGTATCTTTACTTATCTGAACAGGCTAAGGAAAAATATCTACAAGTGTGATGCTCAAACAGTTCATCCGCTTCACCTTCCACCCCAACCTCAAGTTCACCTGGGCCAACTGCAACACATCCCTCACCTTCCTGGACCTCTCAGTCTCCATCTCAGGTAACCAGCAAGAAACTGATGTCCATTTTAAGCCCACTGACTCCCACAGCTACCGAGAATACACCTCCTCCCACCCACCCTCCTGCAAAATTTCCATTCCCTATTCCCAATTCCTCCACCTCCGCCGCATCTGCTCCCAGGATGAGGCATTCCACTCCCGCACATCCCAGATGTCCACATTCTTCCAGGACCACAACATTCCCCCCGCAGTGGTCGAGAACGCCCTTGACCGCGTCACCCGCATTTCCCGTAACACATCCCTCACACCCCGCCCCCGCCACAGCCGCCTCCAGAGGATCCCCCTCGTTCTCACATACCACCCCACCAACCTCCGCATACAACACATCATCCTCCGACACTTCCGCCATCTACAATCCAACCCCACGACCCAAGCCATTTTTCCATCCCCACCCTTGTCTGCCTTCCAGAGAGACCACTCTCTCCACGACTCCCTTGTCCGCTCCACACTCCCCTCCAACCCCACCACACCCGGCACCTTCCCCTGCAACCGCAGGAAGTGCTACACTTGCCCCCACACCTCCTCCCTCATCCCCAACCCAGGCCCCAAGATGACCTTCCATACCAAGCAGATGTTCACCTGCACATCTGCCAATGTGGTATATTGTATCCATTGTACCCGATGTGGCTTCCTCTACATTGGGGAAACCAAGTGGAGGCTTGGGGACTGCTTTGCAGAACACCTCCGCTCGGTTCGCAACAAACAACTGCACCTCTCAGTTGCGAACCATTTTAACTCTCCCTCCCATTCCTCAGACGACTTGTCCATCATGGGCCTCCTGCAGTGCCACAATGATGCCACCCGAAGGTTGTAAGAACAGCAACTCATATGCCGCTTGAGAACCCAGCAGCCCAATGGTATCAATGTGGACTTCACAAGCTTCAAAATCTCCCCTTCCCCCACTGCATCCCAAAGCCAGCCCAGTTCTTCCCCTCCCCTCACTGCATCACAAAACCGGCCCAGCTTGACCCCTCCCCCCCACTGCATCCCAAAACCAGCCCAGCTCAACCCCTCCCCCCCACTGCATCCCAAATCCAGCCCAGCCTGTCTCCGCTTCCCTAACCTGTTCTTCCTCTCACCCATTCCTTCCTCCCACCTCAAGCCGCACCTCCATTTCCTACCTACCACCTCATCCCGCCTCCTTGACCTGTCCGTCTTCCCTGGAGTGACCTATCCCCTCCCTACCTCCTCACCTATACTCTCCTCTCTACCTATCTTCTTTTCTCTCCATCTTCGGTCCGCCTCCCCTTCTCTCCCTATTTATTCCAGTTCCCTCTCCCCAACCCACTTTCTGATGAAGGGTCTAGGCCCGAAATGTCAGCTTTTGTGCTCCTGAGATGCTGCTTGGCCTGCTGTGTTCATCCAGCTCCAGACTTTGTTATCTTGGATTCTCCAGCATCTGCAGTTCCCATTATCACTGATACAAGTGTGATCCATTGATTGAGGGACATGGTTTGGGAAGGGCAGCCTCTAAGGCAAGATTTTCATAAACAAGTGGAAACCCGATTTATGGTGCATGTACTATGCACTTGGAATTCTGCACTCCATTTCATATGAATGAAAAATGGAAACAATGCAAATGTATGCAGAAACTCCAGCTCCATTAACACAATTATATCCTATGACCTCAAACCAGGAAATCCCTTCTATCTGTGAGACAAAATTAAGGCATTCCTGTTCATCATGTTTTCTTTCTGTCTAATGTCAGACCTCTGAATGGTTCCCCATTTGTTAGCTTTTTGGCAAGTTAGCGGTAAAGAAAATGTTAAAAACAGAGGAGATAAACCGCAACACTGAATTCCTCTCCTGTTTTAACATAAACAGTGCAGTTTGCTTTTGAAATGCTTCTTCTCAATTTACCATTAGTGCGCAGTCAATTTTACAGCCACCAGCAGCGGGCTTCTATGGATTTAAACACGGAAGATGAGGTACTCAGACACACATCCTGAAAAATCTATTGCTACACTTAATGAAGCAAATGCATTTCTGCAAGTACTAAAGCCAAATAGTTCATAGTTTGCAGTTCACATGTCTGAAATTCCAGTCAAAGATGGAACTTTTAGCACTATGGAATTGCAGTTCAACACAGTTCAGATGGCTGGGTACAGTGTTCCTTTGAACTCCAGTGTTCCTTTGAAATGAGAATTGTACAACAGGTTATGTGGACTGGCATGGGTGGCAGTTGCAATCGAAGGACAAATTTCTCTGCAGTGAATCTGGAGCTTTTCAGAAGCAGATTGGAGGAGGCTTTGACAAGACTTTAAACTCTGCTCAAGAAAAGATTGCATAGCCTTTCTCTGCAGCTGTTGTGATCCTGATATTGATCTGCACACTGCTCCAGTCTCTTCAGGGTTTTGAAATGGAAAAAAATATTCTCTCAGGAAAGAGTTTCAATCACATCCAAGGCTACATTGTGGAAGGCAAACAGGGATTTTTCACCAGTGAAGAAATAGTTTCAGTCATTTGCCCTAAGACTATTGACATTCAACAGAAGGTAAATGATGTCCAATCACACTTCTTTGAAGATAATTGATATCAACAGCCTTTCTTTTTTACCTTGCAGCCATTCTATCATCTAGTCGAGGGGTGGAATCTTGTGGAGACATTGAGGGTTTCACGTTCTGCTGGAGAGGTGGTGGGGTATAAATGCTGTCACTTTCTCGGAAAGCCCACTGAATTACAAGCCAATCAGGTAGTGGTGAGGCTACCAGTGAACTTTCTCTGGAACCAAAATTCCTGACCAGAAATCACTGTCAATCAGAGGTTAGGAACTCTTGTGCTTAGCTGGAAGGACAGGCCTGGAGTCCCAGGATCTTGGAGTGACCAGACAACAGGCAAGCCATATAGGGAGGGGACAGTGATTTTGTGGATTAAGGGTCACAGGAGAGAATCACAGCAAGGGCAAAGGGTTGGCTGTCAGCAGCAACCCCTTCTTGCCCCATTGTGATATTCAATCCCTCTATCCACGAATTTAATGGGACCAGAGCCCACCCTGAACCTGGAGGTACCTGCATGATTTTAGCACTCATGCATGTTACATGTCTGCAGCTGGATTAATGCCAGTGGTGAGGTAATGTGATCAATAATTGACCACTTGAAAGCATCAGTTGGCAGCAGAGCAAGGAGATCATTTCGCCAAACTTCCAATAATTGATGTCTTGTAATACAATGGTATTGTCCCTATTTTTTTCCTCTCCCAGGGCATAGACTCAGAGTGCTGCAGCATGGATACAGGCTTCTTGGCCCTAACTGGTCCATGCTGACCAAGATGTCAATCCACATTTCCCTGCACTTGGCCTATATCCTTCTAAACCTTTTCTATTTGTGTATTCATCGAAATGCTTTTTAAATGTTGTTAATGTACCTGCCTCAAACTTTTCTGTTAGCAGCTCATTCTATATGCGTACCACTCACTGCACAAAAAAAGTTGCCTCTCAGGTTCCCATTTATTCTTTCCTCTCTTCCCTTAAACTGATGCTCTCTAGTCTTCAATACCCCTACCCCGGGAAAAAGACTGAGTGTGTTCACCCTATCCATGCCTCACATGATCCTATACAATTAAATATGATCCCCCCTCAGACTCCAATGTTCTAAAGAAAAAAGTCCTAGCTTCTCCAACCTCTCCCTATAACTCAGTCCGTTAAGTCCTAGCAACATCCTTGTAAATTTCTTTTGCATTCTTTCCAGTTTAATAACATCCTTCCTTTCTCAAGATGACCAAAATTGATCACAATACTCCAAGTGCAACCTCAACTACGTCCTGTACAACTGCACCATAACTTCCCAACTTCTGTACTCGATGCCTTGACTGATGAAGGCCAGCATGCCAAAAGCCGCCTTCACTGCTCTGTCTACTTGTGACTCCAATTTCAGAGAATTGTGCACCTGAACTCCAAGGTCTCTCCGTTTCACTCCTTAACGCCCTACCATTCACCGTGAAACTCCTGCCTTGATTTGACTTTCAAAATGCAACACTTGACACTTATCTATGTTAAACTCCATTTGCCATTTCTTGGCCCACTTCCCCACCTGATCAAGATCCTGCTGCAATTTCTGATAACCTTCCTCGTTGTCCACAATACAGTCTATGTCAGTGTCATCCACAGACTTACTCATCATGTCTTGTACATTTTCATCCAAATCATTGTACATAACAAACAGCAATTGGCCCAGCACTGATAAATGATGCAAACCACTAATCACAGACTTCCAGTCTGACAAGCATTTTTCCACAATAACCTCTGCTTCCTATCATCAAGCCAACTGCGTATCCAATTTGCGAACTCTCCCGGATTCCAAACGATCTAACATTCCACAGGATCTTCCCATGTGGAACCTTATTACTGAAATCTATATAGACCACGTCTACTGCCGTGCTCTCATTAACCTTCCTGATCTCTTCAAAGAATTCTAACAAATTTGTGAGGCATGATTTCCCATGCTTGAAACCATGTTGACTACTCCTAATCAAACACTCTCTTTTAAAATGCATGCATATCTTATCCCTCAGAACCTTCTCAAGCAACCTACCTACCACGGATGTTAGGCTTACTGGTCTAATTCTCAGGTTTTTCTTTGCAGCCCTTCTTGAATATGGGCACAACATTTGTTACCCTCTTTCTTCCAGAACCTTACCTGTGGCTAATGATGATGCGAATATATCAGCCAGGGCCCTCAAATTCTTTTCTAGCTATTGCAGTGTTCTATGATATATCTGATTAGGACCAGGAGATTTGTCCACCTTCATACATTCTAATACTTCCAGCAGGTCCTGTACTGTGATATGGACTGCCCCCAAGATATTGCCACTAACTTTGCCAAGTCTTCATGTCTTTTTCCACAGGGCATGGGCATTGCTGGCTAGCCAGCATTTCTTGCCTGTCCCTAGTTGCCCTTAAGGTGGTGTTGAGCTGCCTTCTTGAAGCCTGCATACTGTGAGATGACCCACAATGCCCTTAGGGAGGAGGAATTCCAGGATTTTGACTCAGCAAAAGTAAAGAAACGGCAATATATTTATACATCAGGATGGTGAGTGGTTTGGAAGAGAATTACCCTGTGGAACTCTTGCAGAGATGCCCCAGTGCTGAGTTGACTGACTTTAATAACCAAAAACATCTTTCTGTGACAGGTTTGACCCCAACCAGCAGAGAGTTTGGCCCCTAATATCCATTGATTCCAGTTTTGCTCGAGCTCCTTGATACCACAATCTGTCCAATGTGGCCTTTGATGTTAAGGATCGTGAATTCCACTTCACCTCTGGAATTCAGTTGTTTTGTTCTAATTTGAAAAACAAGGCTGTAATGATGTAATGAGGCCAGGAGATGAGTGGCCCTGGCAGAACCCAAATTTCGGCTCACTGACCAGGATATTGCTGAGCAGGTGCTGCTTAATACCACTGTTGATGACACCTTCCATCATTTTACTAGTGAAAGAGTTGAATGAGAGAGCAGTAATTGGTCGGGTTGGATTTGATCATTGGAACCATAACTCTGCATTGCCGAAGAGGTGTGTCAGTACATATCCAAACAGATTAAATTTTTAAAAATCTACTAGTAATTACGATGGAGCCTTTTCCTGTAGCTTCTCTATCAATGTTAACTACACAAATGGAATTTTATTTAATGATATTATTCAAAAGCATCAGAAGCTTCAATTTAGTATTAAAAGGATTTAACATTGGAAGGATTAATTAACTTAAAGGGGGAAGACCTGGCAGGGGAGTTCCAAATCGTAGTCTGCTCCTCTTGCTTGATGTGGGAAGCCCGACACTTTTTCAATGCCCGAGACCTGCATGTATGCAAGAAATGTCTCCGGCTGCAGTTCCTGGAAGCTGGAGTTTCAGAGTTGGGCACACTGTGGAGCATTTGTGAGGCAGAGAGTGTCATGGAAAGCACGTACAGAAAGGTGGTCACACCACGGATTCAGACTCCACAGGCAGGAAGGGAATGGGTGCCCATCAGGCAACAGGAAGGTGAAGCAGGCAGGAATTTCCTGTGGCTATTCCTCTGCAAAACGGGTTTTGGATACTGAGTGATAATGGGAACTGCAGATGCTGGAGAATCCAAGATAATGAAATGTGAGGCTGGATGAACACAGCAGGCCCAGCAGCATCTCAGGAGCACAAAAGCTGACGTTTCGGGCCTAGACCCTTCATCAGAGAGGAGATGAAGGGTCTAGGCCCGAAACGTCAGCTTTTGTGCTCCTGAGATGCTGCTGGGCCTGCTGTGTTCATCCAGCCTCACATTTCATTATCCAGGTTTTGGATACTATTGAGGGGAATAGCCTTTCGGGGATAACAGCAGCAGCCAAATTCATGGAACTATGGTTGGGCTTCGATGCAGAGGGTGGGAGAGATAGGCACAGAAATGCTATAGTTATAGGGATTGTAAGTGGAATAGGTAGGCGTTTCTGTGGCCGCAAGCAAGAGTCCAGAATAGTGCATTGTTCCACCCAACCCTAGGGTGCTGGTTGTCTCTAAACAGCTACAAGACATTCTGGAGAGAGTGGACAAACAGTCAGTGGCCATTATACATGTTGGTACTAATGATCTAGGTTAAAAAAAATTGAGAATGAGCCTCCAAAAGCAGAATATAGAGAACTAGGAAGAAAGTTGAAATGTAGGCCCTCAAAAGGTAGTTACCTCAGGATTACTACAAGTGCCATGAGCTAGTCAGAGTAGGAACAGCAGGATACATAGGCTGAAGATGTGGTGTGAGGGGGTGTGTTTCAGATTTTTGGGGCATTGGGACCAGTTCGGGGGTAGGTGGCACCTGTATATCTAGACTGGTTACATCTGGGCAGGTCACGGAATGATGTCCTTTGGGGGAATACTTACTTAAGGGTGAGGGGGAGTTGTGTGTTGCAGGGGGATGGGAACCAGAGGAAAAGAGTAGTAGATGCAGAAATTGAGAGAGAGGAGTAGAAGCCAAAGCAAATGTTACTAACAACAAGAACGGGCAGAGACATGCTGCTGAAAAGAACAGGGGAGATGGTCTCAAATGCATGTTTTTCAATATGAGAAATATAATCGGCAAGGTAGATAAACTTAGAGCTTTGGTTAGTACATAGAACTATGACATTATTGTTATACAGAGACTTGGCTGAAAGAGGGACAGGATTGGCAACTGAATATCCCAGGTTTTAGATGTTTCAGGTGTGACAGAGAGGGAGGTAAAACAGGTGGGGGAGATGCATTACTGGTAAAGGAGTATCTCATAGCTGTACTGAAGGAAGATATATCAGAGGGTTTGTGCAGTGCAGCAATATGGGTAGAGCTCAGGTAAAGGAAAAGTGAGGTCAATGCTGGGGGTATTCTACAGTCCTCCCAACAGCCAACAAGAGATGGAGTTGAAAATATGTAGATAATTTTTGGAAAGATGTAAAATCAACAGGGTTATTCTGGTGTGTGATTTTAACTTCCCTTATATTGACTGGGACTCACTGTGTGCTGAAGGCTTGCATAGGGCAAAATTTGTAAGAACTGTTCAGGAGAATTTTTTACCAACATGTAAACAACCCAACCAGGGGAAGGGGTTATACTGGGCCTGGTTTTGTGAAATAAACTTAGCCAGGTGAGTGAAGTTTCAGTGGGGGAGCTTTTCAGGAGTAGTAACCATTACACCATGAGTTTTAAGATACTCATATATAGAGATAACAGTAGTCCTCAAGTGGAGGAGCTAAATTGGGGGAAGGCAAACTACTGCAATATTAGGCAGAAACTGGAGAATTCTTATTGGAGAGAGCTGTTTGAGGGTAAATCTACACTGGGCATGTGGGAGTATTTCAAATAGCAGTTGATGAGAGTTCAAGAGAGGCATGTTGCTGCGAGGATGAAGCATGGGTGTGGCAAATTACACAAACCTTAGATGACCAGGAATGTTCTGACCTTGGTCATAAAGAAAAAGGAAGCATAGATAAGGTCTAGGAAGATGCAAACTGATGAAGCCCTTGGAGTATAAGGAAAGTAGGAAAGAACTTCAACAAGGAATTAGAAGGACTAAAAGGAGTCATGAAAAATCATTAATAAATGTGTTTAAGGGTAATCCTAAAGCTTTTTATACATGTATAAGAAGCAAGTGTGTAGCCAGGAAAAGGGTTAGCCAACTCAAGGACTAAAAGGGGAATCTGTGTTTGGAGCCAGAAGAGGTAGGTGAGGTCCTAAATGAATGCATTGTGTCGGTATTCACCAAAAAGGAGGAACTGGTGGAGGATGATCCCCTTAGGGAATCTCTAAGCCAAGTTGCTATTAAAAAGGAAGAGGTGTTATGCATCTTAAGTGTTAAGGTAGATAAGTCCCTGGGTCCTGATGGGATCTATTGCAGAATATTCAGAGGCAAGAGAACAAATTTCTGTAGCATTGACAGGCACCTTTGTATTCTCTTTGGCCACAGGTGGGGCCCAGTGCACTGGAGAATAGCCAATGTTGTCCCATTGTTGAAGAAAGGTTGCAGGGATAATCCTGGAAATTATAGAGCTGTGAGCCTCATGTCAGTGCCAGGAAAATTATTGGAAAAGATTCTCAGGGACAAGATCTATATACATTGAGACGCAAATGGACTTATTAGCAATAGACAGCATGGTTTTGTGTGGGAGAGATTGTGCCTCACTAACATGATCGAGATTTTTTTTTAAGCAAGTGATGAAGATGATTGATGAAAGAAAGATGGTTGATGTTGTCTACATGGACTTCAGTAAAGCCTTTGACAAAGTCCCTCATGGCAGACTTGTACAAAAAGTGAAGTCACATGTTATCAGTGGGAGCTGGCAAGATGGACACAGAACTGGTTTAGTCAAAGGCAGAGGGTAGCAGTGGAAGGATGCTTTACAGAATGGAGGGCTGTGACCGGTAATGTCCACAAGAGATCAGTGCTGGGACCTCTGCTGTTCATGTTCTACATAAACAATTTGGAGTAAAACATGGCTGGTCTAATTAGTAAGTTTACAGATGAAACAAAGATTGGTGGAGATGTGGATACTGAGGAGAATTGTCAGAGATTACAACGGGATATAAATCAGTTGGAGACAAGGGCAGATAAATGGCAGATGGAGGTTAATCCAGACAAATATGAGGTGATGCACTTTGTAAGGTTAAGTACAGATGGAAATTATACAGTGAATGATAGAACCCTTAGGAGTATTGATATGCAGATGGATCTTGGTGTGCTGGTCCACAGATCCCTGAAGATGGCAGCACAGTTAGGTAAGGTAGTGAAAAAGGCTTATGGCATGCTTGCCTTCACGGAAAAGGGAAATGAGTACATGGATAGACATGTTGTGCTACAGCTTTATAGAACTTTAGTTAGGCCACACTTGGAATATTGCGTACAGTTCTGGTCACCACACGTGGATGCTTTGGAGAGGGTACAAAAAAGTTTTACCAAGCTGTTGCCTGGTATGGGGGATGTCAGCCATGAAGAAAGGTTGGATAGACTGAAGACTTTGTTTTCATTAGAATGCAGAAGATTGAGGCATGACCTAATAGAAGTTTATAGGATTGTGAATGGCATGGATAGAGTGGGGAGCATGAAGCTTCATCCTAGGGTGGACACAGGTTTGAGTTGTGAAGGGAAAGTTTAAAAGAGCTATGTGAGGCAAGTTTTCCCCACAAGGATGGTGAGTGACTGTAACATGTTGCTAGAGGAGATGGTTGAAGCAGACGCAATGGTAGCATTCAAGATGCACTTGGACAAGTCCATGAGCAGGAAGGGAATAGAGGGATACGGATCGTGTAAATGAAGACAGTTTTAGTATGGAAGGGCAAAATGTACCAGGCTTGGAGGCCTCTTCCTGTTCCATATTGTTCTTTGTTCTTTGGTGTGCAGGTACAGCAAATAATCAGGATAGGTAATAGAATGTTGAAGTGAATAGAATGCAAGAGTAGGAAGGCTGAGCTTCAGTTCTCTAGGGCATTGGTACAACGGCACGTGACATAAAACTATGGGTCGTAGTTTAAAAATAAAGAGTCACCCACTTAAGACAGACATAAAGAAACAACTTGTTTTTCTTTCAGAGCACTGTGAACTCTTGAAATTCCCTTCCTCAAAAGGCAGTGGATGCAGAATATTTCAATATCTTTATATTTTTTCATTAGATTCTTGATTCCCTAAGGGATGTGAGATCATCTGGGGTTAGCAGGAATGTAAAGTAAATCAGATCAGCCATGATCTTGTTGATTAGTGGAGCAGGTACGAATGGCTGAATGGCCTCCTTTTGTTCCTTATTTGTATGTTTGAACCTCATCCCCAACCCATAATCTTCATGTACTTAACTGGCCTATCCTCAAATGCATTCAAAGTAATAAAACCAGATAACAAATTCCACATTCCATCCACTCTCTGGACTTATTAATGGTCATTTATATGTATGGCATCTAGCTTGAGACTCCCCTACGAATGGAATCATCTCAATGTCTACCCTACAAATTCCTTCAAAATATTAAATTTCTCAATTGGATTACTACTTAGCCTTCTTTCTTCTGATTTTACTAGAGGTCACAGCAGGGGCATTACAATTGCATGAATATCATTCTCTTGAGAAAAAAGAATTTGCCAGAATTTCCATTTCTAACTTGTTGCAAAAATCAATGGCTCAAAGTAGATGGTTATTGATATCAGATCACAGCAAAGTTATACTCATCTGTAATATCCCTGTATTTTATTATCCTTTACTAGTATTTCCTGTTCACACTTACACTCACAAATGAGCTACATAAAACTGAAGACATTGTAAACAAGCTTTGTGAGGGGTAGGTCATGCCTTACAAACCTTATCGAGTTTTTTGAGGATGTGACTAGTAAGGTTGATGAGGGTCAAGCTGTGGATGTGGTGTATATGGACTTCAGTAAGGCATTTGATAAGGTTCCCCATGGAAGGCTCATTCAGAAGGTCAGGAGGAATGGGATACAGGGGAACTTAGCTGCTTGGATACAGAATTGGCTGGCCAACAGAAGACAGCGAGTGGTAGTAGAAGGAAAATATTCTGCCTGGAAGTCAGTGGTGAGTGGGGTTCCACAGGGCTCTGTCCTTGGGCCTCTACTGTTTGTAATTTTTATTAATGACTTGGACGAGGGAATTGAAGGATGGGTCAGCAAGTTTGCAGACGACACAAAGGTCGGAGGTGTCGTTGACAGTGTAGAGGGCTGTTGTAGGCTGCAGCGGGACATTGACAGGATGCAGAGATGGGCTGAGAGGTGGCAGATGGAGTTCAACCTGGATAAATGCGAGGTGATGCATTTTGGAAGGTCGAATTTGAAAGCTGAGTACAGGATTAAGGATAGGATTCTTGGCAGCGTGGAGGAACAGAGGGATCTTGGTGTGCAGATACATAGATCCCTTAAAATGGCCACCCAAGTGGACAGGGTTGTTAAGAAAGCATATGGTGTTTTGGCTTTCATTAACAGGGGGATTGAGTTTAAGAGTCGTGAGATCTTGTTGCAGCTCTATAAAACTTTGGTTAGACCGCACTTGGAATACTGCGTCCAGTTCTGGGCGCCCTATTATAGGAAAGATGTGGATGCTTTGGAGAGGGTTCAGAGGAGGTTTACCAGGATGCTGCCTGGACTGGAGGGCTTATCTTATGAAAAGAGGTTGACTGAGCTCGGTCTCTTTTCATTGGAGAAAAGGAGGAGGAGAGGGGACCTAATTGAGGTATACAAGATAATGAGAGGCATAGATAGAGTCGATAGCCAGAGACTATTTCCCAGGGCAGAAATGGCTAGCACGAGGGGTCATAGTTTTAAGCTGGTTGGTGGAAAGTATAGAGGGGATGTCAGAGGCAGGTTCTTTACGCAGAGAGTTGTGAGAGCATGGAATGCGTTGCCAGCAGCAGTTGTGGAAGCAAGGTCATTGGGGTCATTTAAGAGACTGCTGGACATGCATATGGTCACAGAAATTTGAGGGTGCATCCATGAGGATCAATGGTCGGCACAACATTGTGGGCTGAAGGGCCTGTTCTGTGCTGTACTGTTCTATGTTCTATGTTCTAAGTAAAAAGTCGAGTAGGAGAAAGCATCTGATAAGAAAAATAGAACAAAATGCAGTTCAACATAAAACATGCAGTTGTTTATAGATTTTTTAAAAATGAATTTAACAAGTTTCAGCAGCCAAGTGGTTAAGCCAACAATTTGTGTGATATTAGTAAAGAAATGTTATGGCTTTCATTTGTCACCAAATGTCAACTGAGGTGTTAACCTGTTTATTGTAATGCTTTGATTAACATATCAGACAACATGATGGCTTATGATCTTATCAAACAAATGTACATTTAATATCAAATAGCATAGCCTGTGCTTCTAAACCTAAAAGTGCCCATTCCTTGCTTTCAGAAGGAAGGGAGATCAGAAATCAAACATTTATTCAAACTGAGCTAATTGTAACTAACTGAGAAACTTTAATTATGCCCTTCAGCTGCAACAGCACGATTAGGCCAAGCGCATTATTAACACATCATTCTAAATTAGAAGCACAGACATTTAATATTAAGATGCCAAAAAAAAATTCTTAAATTTAGTGCCTCTAAATGGACCTATAATTGGATTGGACCCTAAATTACAAATTGTAATTATATGTGACTTATGAAAGTTAAACTCAGTCTTTTGGGACCATTGAGCATAGATCGGATAGTTTCATGACAGGAAGTAATACAGGATTAAAAGGTTGGATTTTATTTCAAAGACTCTAAGCATGAATTTGTAAATAAGAAGCCAGGAGGCAAAAACCCACAAATTGTGTCATGTATCTCAAATCATAACAAATACACTTTCCTTTTGAAAGACTCTGCGTATTTTAAACTGTCAAATCAAAGTTCAATCTGGTGGCTTCTTGGTTAAATTTCACCACATTCTCAAAGCATTTGATGATAATATCAGTCTCTCAGCTTGGTTTATTTTATGTTGGGAAGAAAGACCTGGCCTGCAAATTCATAGTGTATGCTCAGTCTATCAAGGGCCTGATAAGCATAATGAATTAGCCAGTTCGTCTGGGGCTCTGTCCCTCCTCCTTGCCACAAAAGCTTCCTGTAAGTTAGAAAAAAGTGTAATGTGCACAGAAAAGTCCAGTTCTTCGGGAACATTTTCTGGTGTGGCCTACAACTGGGGCTCAGCAGGAAGGAAAAGAGCAGTGATTTATCTCATGCCCAGCCATGTCTACAATTCCTAGTTGTTTGAGCAGCCACACAAGGAGTGTTTCATTGCAGTAAAGTCATGCTTAAATATGAAAATGTCCACGGTTGTATTCTGACCACACGCCATCAGTCTCCTTGCCTAACTTGTTTCTTTTTATTAAAACATATATGTACAATTTTTTTTGCTCTGAACGTATTATAAATTGTAAATATGTGTTTAATGTTGCAATAAAAAACTTGAATTTAAATTCCTTTTTCTGTTCTGTTTAAATTACATGATAAAGATTTTTTTGTCTATTAATCAAACTATTAATGGGAAGGGAGTCTGGTTTGTTTGCTTTTTCCCTGAAAAATGCTGTGAATTCTTCTTTACGTCAGATTTCTGGGTTATCTTTCCTATCAAAAAATCCCATTTCTCTGTGTCCTCACCCTGAAATGTAGTGTGCTGCTTTACTAACAAGGAGTCTTGCCGACAGGCAACACAAATCATCTCTTTGTGTCCTTGCCCTTTACGCATATGTGCTGTTAACTATTTTTCAATTTAATGGTCAGAAAATAATGGGCTATATGCAGCCAAATTTCTGCTTTGCTCTCCCAATGGGAAAGGCTCCTGCCTGTAGACAAGAATCATAAAAATACCCCAAAAGAATTTTCACATAGATCACTGCAGGACAGCTGAAACTTTCATAGAAACATTGGAAATAGCAGCAGAAGTAGGTCATTCCACCCTTGGAGCCTACTCCACCATTCAATATGATCATAGTCATTCCTGCTTTATCCCCAAACCCTTTGATCCTGTTAGCACAAAGAACTATCTCTAAATTCTTCCTAAAAGCATTCAATGTTTTTACTACAAACAATTTTTGTGGCAGAGAATTCCACAGGCTCACCACTCTCACTCTAGGTGAGGAAATTTATCCTCATCTCGGTCCTATATGATCTATCCCATATTCTTAAACTTTGAGTTAGACTTTTCCTGAAGATGTGACAGGAATTAGCTATATCCCACAGTGCCATATGCAGTGATTGGAACAAGGTCAGGCAGGTTGACCTTAGAATATGAGTTCCCTGATTGGGCCAGATTAACAGCTCCAATCAGGTAGCCCTGACTGACAGATATAAGCAGGGATGAAGGGTCTAGGCCCGAAACGTCAGCTTTTGTGCTCCTGAGATGCTGCTTGGCCTGCTGTGTTCATCCAGCCTCACATTTTATTATGTCAGGGGTTCTGCTCACTTAAGTAGCTGACTCTGTGCTAGCTGGGTCAGTATTAAGTACTATGCAGGTGTAACTAAAGGGTGACTTAGTGACGGGATATCAGCCTTCATGGAGCTATTTCACCATACTTCCTACTGACAGACCATGGCTGGTATTAGCCATTAGTTAAAATTCATGCAGAATGTGCAGTTATGTAATGCCTTTACCTCAGAAATTCCCAGTTGAAGTCAATGAAGCACTTTAGCAGTGTAGTCATGGGTGTAATGTAGCAAACGTGGCAGCCATTATGTACAGCAAGCTGCCAGAAACAGCATTGTGATATGGACCAGAAAATTAATACAGTATTTGGTGATATTGGTCAAAGGATAAATGTTGATGAGGAACCTGGAAGAATTTCAAAATTGTGGCCCATGGGAGATTTTGCATCTACTGGAGGAGAGCAATTGTGTTTTATTTTGATATCCTAACTCAAAAGAAAAACACCTTTGATGGTGTAGCACTCCTTCAGAATTCCCCTGGACTATCAACTTAGATGTTAATCTTAAGTCTTCAGAGTGGCATTATGAAGACAGAACATTCTATTTCAGAAGGAAGTGTGCTAACCATTTCCCAGGGCAAATACTGTTGGCTTTGGAAAAGGCATTTTTAAAGATATAATGAGTGGATAATAAGGAATCAGAACAGGAGATTCATTTCTTTTGCATCCCTGTCCATAACAGCTGTACAGCATGGAAGCAAAACCTTCAGAGACAGAACCAAATCGTCCATACGGACCAGGTGTCCTAAATTAATAGAGTTCCAGTTGCCAGCATTTGGCCCATTTTCCTCTAATCCCTTCCTACTCATCGACCTATCCAGATGCCTTAAATATTGTAATTGTACCCAACTCCTCCACTTCCTATGGCAACACATTCCATATATGCACCACCTTCTTTGTGAAAATGTTGCCTCTTAAGTCCCTTTTAAATCTTTCCTCCCCTCACCTTAAACCTCTAACTCTGGACTCCCCTACCCTCAGAAAACGACCTTGTCTAATCACCCTATCCACGTGCCTCTTGATGTTATAAACCTCTAAAGGTCACCCCTCAGCCTCCAACGCTCCAGAGAAAATGGCTCCAGCCTATTCAGCCTCTCCCTTTAGTTCAAACCATTGAACCCTGGCAACATCCTTGTGAATCTTTTCTGAACCTTTGAGTTTGGCAACATCTTTCCAACAGCAGGGAGACCAGAATTGAATGCAATATTCCAAAAGTGGCCTAACCGATGCCCCGTACAGCTATAACATGACCTCCCAGTTCATACATTCAATGCATTGACCAATAATGGCAGACGTGCCAGACTACTTTTTCACTACCCTGTCTCTCTGCGAGTGTACTTTCAAAGAATTATAAACCTGTGCCCCAAGGTATCCTTGTCCTGTGGTGTTGTATCTTGCAGTTTATTACTGTTCATGTCATGTTCTTATTGCTCTAATTCTGCATCCTTTATTTCATCAGGTTTTGTCAATATTAAAATTTAAAATAATTTCCTGATTCTTCCAGCCATTGCTGTGCATGTGATGTATGGGTTCAAAAATTGGTTTCGCTGTATTGTAACTATTGCAACCCTATTTCGATCCCACACTCCTTTAGTATGTCTTCTCCAATAGGAATGCCAAGTCCATGAGCTTATCCACAAATGACAATATCCAATTACTCATCAAATCCCATTATTTATCCTGTTTCTATTAGTACTCTAAAAATCTTTTTGAAGTGGAGGATGTATGCGTTTCTTTACGACTGAGTGTTTATTTTGTCTGTTTAAATAGAGAGAATTATTTATTCACATTTCTCCAGAAATCTGTTTATACAAATTCATTCACCACATGCATACACTCAAGGAAAATCCAATTAAAGAAAATGGTATCAGAGATAGTAGGAACTGCAGATGCTGGAGCATCTGAGATAACAAGGTGTAGAGGTGGATGAACACAGCAGACCAAGCAGCAGAGGAGTAGGAAGGCTGACGTTTCGGGCCTAGACCCTCCTTCAGAAAATCTTCAGATTTCTGAAGAAGGGTCTAGGCCCGAAATGTCAGCCTTCCTGCTCCTCTGATGCTGCTTGGCTTGCTGTGTTCATCTAGCTCTACACCCTGTTATCTTTAAAGAAAATGGTAGTCTTTTTTACAAGTTACAAACAAAGGAGTAGTTCTTAAATAATATGACTAGTTTATCTCATTCACGCTTGAAGTGTACTGGGTGAATTGCATAACCAAAATCATATGTCAAAGCTAATGTAGGATTTCCTCACAGCTGGGTTTTTCAGCAGCTCACAAAGTTAGTCTTATTGCGAGAAGTTTGGTTTTCTGTACTAGTGTACTTGAAAAGGAACAGATTTGGAGACTTTATGATGGTGCAGTTAACAGCCTTAGGGATGAATATTCCAGGCCTTGTTGCTGTTGTTGTTGTTTGCAAATTTATTGCTTTCTGTCTAGGTTCTTGGAAGAGGAATGATAAGATTCTTTGTCTGTGGTTGTTCTCAGCTAAATGAATACATGATCAATACTTTTGTTTGCTAGAATGAATGATTTCAAGTTACAGCCATTGCTGCAAATTGGGGAATGGCTAATTGCCATTGACACCTACTTAGGACAGATTGTTTCATTTACATCTCTTCTTTTAAATTTTGAGATGGGTCACATGAAATGACTGTTTTGCATAAATCTACAGGTAATAGGCGATGTTATTTCCAAAAAATGTTTTTTTGACATGGCCTTTGAAACTAGGCACCACACCCATAGGCATTCACTTAGGAACTGTCTGGAAACACAAGGTAATTTGTAATTTGTGCAGAACTTTGTGAATGGAACCTGTTCCTCAGTGGTCAATTTAGCATTGTTTTAAGGTCTATTCTTAATGAAAAGGCAGTTCCTGAAAATGCATTTTTAAGGTTATGAACAGGACATGCCTTCCTAAGCTCTCTGATGAAGGGTCTAGGCCCGAAACGTCAGCTTTTGTGCTCCTGAGATGCTGCTGGGCCAGCTGTGTTCATCCAGCCTCACATTTCATTACCTTCCTAAGTTCTAGCTGGTAACAGTAATGCTCTGCTGAACAACAGTTACTTTGTGGATCCCTGTGCACGTTGAACCAAAACAATGAGAAAAGTTAAGTCCAGATTGTGCAGCAACGCCCGTTGAAAGAAAGCTGGACTTGCATCTACATCTGACCTTTCTTGACTTTTGAAGTCTGCAAAATTTTTCAAACAATGATATATGTTAAAGTGCACTTAGCTACGCATAATCAAAAAACTTATGTTATTGTATATTACAAATCCACCAAGTATTTATGAATTGTGTTGGTAATTCTTAGATGCAAAACTGCTCAAAGATTTTGGCTAAGCACAACAAATATTAAGGAACTGAATGAGTTAATTTGTTTTTGGTGATTTAAGCTTTTTGGTTAATTGAGAAAGTAATTTTGACTTGACAGTGGAAGGCTCTCTCATTCCTTGAATTGTACTATAAGATGTCCGATGACCATCTTAAAATAAGACATTTCTTTTCAAGGCCAGGACCTTCAACAGTACAGCATTCATTATTAATGTACTGGAATATCAGCCCAGATCATGTGCCTCAAGTAGAGTTTGAACCCACGACCTACTGACTCAGAATTAAGACAAAGTTATTCCATTTTCCATTTTTTTCTAGACATATGTCTAAGTAGCAGACCCTTTTTTTTGGCACCTGATTCTCATGGAAACCGCCAACCTCATACTTAACCCTGACTTTACTTACTGCCTACTGGGTCTCAAGTTGGAACTCCCTTTTGGACCCAGACTCAGACGGGCTCATTGGTTTCCTGCTGTTTATGACAAGTTATTGCAGACTTTTCAAGAGGCACCAAATTCCCCACCCACCTACCCACCAAAACTATGTAGGTCTAGATATTATGGCATGCAACCATGTCAGAAAAAATCATGCACTTATTTGGACTAGACCTATGCGTCTTTATAAATAATCCATTTCCTGTTTTAGCGTACTGTGAAAATGAAGCCATACATAGCAATAGAATATTGAGCACATTTCTAAACTTTTGAGTTCAACAATAAAGTCATTGCTGCACTCTAATTGATGCAGGTTAGTATGCACTCATTATTTAATTTGTGACTCTTGAATCAATTCATAAGACCTCCGAAATATATACTATGCTGGTCTCTCAGTGCCTCTCTTATGCACTAGTTAAATTAATAGACTGCTTTTGAATGTTTTATGCAATTAAACATCTATAATAATTATTTCGCCTGCATTCTGACAGTTATCAGTATTAGTTAATTGACAAACATTGTACACTAGAGAACAAGCTGGTTTGCGTGCTATTCTGACAGAGCCCAGGTTTGCGGGCTTACACTTCGTTTTGGCGATGAGAAGGTTTATCCAATACACACTTGATGGACCCATCATCCTCCTTCGCACAGTTTGATTCACAGAACCTGCTCAACTTTGGAACATGGATTTGATGCCAATCCAGAAGATCTCTACTGTTTGTTGGTGAGATAGTGCGGAATATGAATAATGTCAAAAATTCAAATCACCTCTTTGCCCATGTTAATTCATGGCACAGAACAAGTACTGATTGTAAACGGGGTGGGGGTTGCTAGGGCAGCTGTAGTAGGAAATGTCACATGTTAGGGATGAGGACATCACTGGTAGGACCAACATGTACTGAAATTGTTAGTTACCAAGGATAATGACTCTTCGCTTTCAAATTTGATGTAATAGAGAGATTTCCTAGATTCATTTTAGGGCAGTAACATTATAGCTCCAGTATTGTTTCTTTCCCTAAAGGGATGATTCCCTAAAAAGGTTATTTTTTTATCAAAAGCTGTTTCACGGTAAAGATTTTTCAGGTGGAAGGGTTTCCCATGCTACCATCTCAAACGTTGGTGAGAAATTCATCTCTGTTGGAGCTGGCTAGAATCACAGTCCTTTAAACCTCCAACAAATATAAATTGCAAGGAGAAAAGACACCCACACAGAGAAATTCCCTCACCATCACCTGCAAATCTGCACGTGGAGTATTGTAAAATCTTGCTCTTCTTTGCAGTCCTTTCTTTTAGATAAATTCACACTCTCAAACTACAAAGGTAGGCAACTCACATTCTCTGTATTATTAGTCCAGGTCTCTGGCTCATTAACAAAGCACAGAGCAGGAGTTTAACCACCATAGTATAGAGCCAAACTGTAATACAGTATAGAAAGAGGCCCTTCTGTCCAAACTGATCCATGTTGACTACTCTAATTGCCTGCATTTGGTCCATATCCCTCTAAACCCTTCCCATCCATGTACCTATATTTTTTTTAATGTTGCTATTGTACCTGCCTTAACCACTTTCTCTGGCAGTCCAGTCAATATGCAAATCACTTTCTGCATGAAGAAATTGCCCCTCAGGTCCTTCTTAAATCTTTCCCCTCTCACCTGAAACCCAAGCCCTCCAGTTTTCAATTTCCCATCCCTGAGAAAAAGACTATATGCATTCTTCTAATCTATACCCACCATGATTTTATACACCTTAATAGGTTCACCCTGCATTCTCCTACATTCCGAGGAATATAGTCTAATTCTGGCCAACCTCCCCTATAACTCAGGTCTGCTAGTCCTGGCCACATCCTTATCAATCTTATTTCCCATAACAGTGACCAAAACTGTAAACTTGAGACTTTATAAAGCTCTAGTTAGGCTCCATTTAGAATACTGTGTCCAATTTTGGGCCCCACACCTCAGGAAGGACATACTGACCCTGGAGCGTGTCCAGCGGAGATTCACACGGATGATCCCTGGAATGGTAGGTTTAACGTACGATGAACGGCTGAGGATCCTGGGATTGTATTCATTAGAGTTTTGAAGGTTGAGCGGAGATCTGATAGAAACTTACAAAATAATGCATGGCTTAGAAAGGGTGGATGCTGGGAAGTTGTTTCTGTTAAGCGGGCAGACTAGGACCTGTGGGCACAGCCTTCGAATTAGAGGGGGTCAATTTAGAAAGGAAATGAGGAGACATTTCTTCAGCCAGAGAGTGGTGGGCCTGTGGAATTCATTGCTATGGAGTGCAGTGGAGGCCGGGACGTTAAATGTTTTCAAGGCAGAGATTGATAAATCCTTGATCTCGCAAGGAATTAAGGGCTACAAGGAGAGTGCAGGGAAGTGGAGTTGAAATGCCCATCAGCCATGATTAAATGGCGGAGTGGACTCGAGGGCCGAATGGCCTTACTTCCATTCCTGTGTCTTTTGGTTTTATGGTCTTAAACAATACTCCAAGTGTGGACTCACCAATGACTTCTACAACTGTAACATAACGTCTCTATTTCTGCCCTCAATGTATTCAACAATGAAAGCCAGCATGCTAAATGCCTTCTTCACCAGCCTGTCCACCTGTGATGCTGCTTTCAATGAACTATGCACTTGTACTCCTAGTCTCTGTTCCACAACACTCCTCAGGAACTTACCATTTACTGTATAAGTCCTACCTTGGTTTGATTTTACAAAGTGCAACACCTCACACTTATCCATATTGAATTGCATTTGCCAATTCTCATCCCACTTCCCCAATTGATCAAATCCCTCTGTAATTTTTTGATAACCTCCTTCGCTATTTACGATACCTCCTAATTTTTTATCATCTGCAAACTTACTAATCATGCCTTGTATGTTCATATCCAAATTATTTATGTAAATAGAAAATAATAAAGATCCCAGCATTGAACCCTGTGACACACCATTAGTCACAGATCTCCAGTCTGAGAAACAACTTTCAACCATCATCTGCTTGTTACCATCGAGTCAATTTGCTAGCTGTCCCTGGATCCCATGTGACCTAATCTTCATGACTAGCCTGCAGTGCGAGACTTTTGTCAAAGGCCTTACTAAAGTCCACATAGACAATATTCACTGCCCTACCTTCATCCATTCTTTTGGCTACCACTTCGAAAATCTATAGAAGATTTGTCAGACATGACGTCTCGTGCATAAATCCATGCTGACTGTCCCTGGTCAGACCTTAACTGTCCAAATGTTGGTTGATCCTGTCCCTCAGTATCCTCTCCTATAACTTGCCTACCACTGAAGTCAGGCTCACTTGCCTGTAGTGCTTGGCTTGTCTTTGTTACCTTTCTTAAACAATGGAACACCATTAGCCACCCTCTCGTCTTCCGGAACTTCACTAGTAGCTAAAGATGAAATAAAAATCTTTGCAAGGGCCTCTGCAATTTCCTTCCTAGCCTTCCACAGCAGAGGATGAACTTGATCAGGCCCAGGATATCTATTCATCTTTATCGTGCTCTGACGCTGCAAACACCTTCTGTCTGGTAATGTGTATGCAGTCTAAAACATCCCCAATCGTTTTCTCCATTTCCTTAACATCCATGATTCTCTCCTCAGTAAACAAAGAAGAGAAATTTTCATTAAAACTCTCCCCCATCTCCTGTGGCTCCATATATAAACAGCCATGTTGATCTTTAAGGGGATCTATTCTCTCCCTCACTATTCTCTTAGTCTTAATATAGCTATAGAGCCTCTCGGTCTTATCTTTAACCTTATCTGCCCAATCCATCTCATAACCTCTTTTTGCTCTTCTGATTTCACTCAAGTGTGCTCCTACTTGTGGGAAAAGGAACCAGGAAAAATAAGGCATACATTGGGTTTAAGATATTAGGCTCAATTGAATCCCTGTTTTATGCCTTCTTTTTCCTGACCAGACACTCAATATCTGCCAGCCAGGGATCCCTAAAGCTGCCAGCTTTTCCCTTCACCTTAACAAGGACATTCTGTCTCTGGACTCTTGATATCACACGTAAAAGCCTCCCATTTGCCAGTCATTCCTTTTCCTTCAAAGAGACTTAACCAATTGACCTCTGTTAGATCCTGCTGAACGGCCTCAAAATTGGTGCTGCTCCAGTTAAGCACCTTAACCTGTGGAGTTTGTGTGCGGTTTTAGTCTTCTTTTCTGAGGAAGGATGCTCTTGCTCTCGAGGGAGTGCACCGAAGATTTACCAGGCTGATTCCGGGGTGGCCGGTCTGATGTATGAGGAGAGATTGACTAGGTTGGGATTGTTTTCATTACAGTTCAGACGAATGAGGGTGATCTCATAGAATTCCATAAGCCTCTAACAAGACTGGACAGGGTAGATGCAGGGAGGATGGTCCTGATGGTCCAGAACCAGGGGTGACAGTATGAGGATTTGGAGTAGATGATTTAGGACGTTGATGAGGAGACATTTTTTCACTCAAAGAGTGGTGAGCCTATGGAATGCTTTACCACAGGAAGTAGTTGATGCCAAAATATTGAATGTAGTCAAGAGGCAAGTAGATATAGCAGTTGGAGTGAATGGGATCAAAGGTTACGGGTAGAAAGCAGGATTAGGCTACTGAGTTGGATTCATGATTGTGAAGAATGGCACAGCAGGCTTTAAGGGTCGAATGGCCTCCTCCTGCTCCTATCTTCGATGTTTCTGTGACCTGTCCTGTCTCTTTTCATAACCATATTGAAACTAAGAGTGTTATTGCCACTGGACCTGAAGTGCTCTGTGACTGACACTTCAGTCACTTACCCGACCTCATTTTCTGAGAGCACCCTCCCAAGTAGGTCCCTCTATGTATTGGTTGAGGAAATTTTCTAGAGCATATTTGAAAATTTCCATCCCATCTGGGCCTTTCACACTCTGGGTGGCCCAGTCAATTCAGGGGAAAATTAAAATCTCCAACCAATACTACTCTATTTTTCCGATAGATAATGGAATCAATCCACACATCTACTCCTCTAGTTCCTGCTGGCTATAATACAGTCCCAACAGAGTGCCCATCTCCTTCTTGTTTCTAAGTTCTAACCAAAAGGCCTCATTTGATGACCCCATAAGAATATCCTCTCTAAGCGCTATTTATTTATCCTCCATTATCAAAAGGACAATTCCCCCTCCTTGCTTACTTGTACTTTTGTCACACCTGTAGCTTCTGTATCCTGGAACATTTGAGCTACCAGTCCTGCCCTTCTCTCAGCCATGTTTCTGTTACATCTATAATATCCCAGTCCCCAGACCCAATCCATTATAAGCTCATCTGCCTTACCATTTTAGGCCTTGGGCATTGAAATAAATGCATTTTAAACCAGAAGAGTTTTCCCTCCCTTTTAATGTTTGCCCCTGCCTATCCTGAACTAGCTCTCAATGGCTGGTATATCTTCCCTGATTTCTCGATGGCCCCTCTTATTCCTCCCTGCTAAACTAGTTTAAACCCTCCCGGGTAACACGAGCAAATCTCCCTGCAAGGATATTGGACCCCTTCCGGTTCAAGTGCAACTGCAACCCGTCCCTCTTGTACAGGTCACTCCTACCCCAGAAGAGATCCCAAAGATCCAAGAACCGAAAATCCTACCCCTTACAACAGCCCCTCAGCCACACATTCATCTGGTCTATCTTCCTGTATCTAACCTCACTGGAACTTGGCACTGGGAGTAATCCAGAGATCACCGCCCTTGAAGTCCTGCTTTTTAACTTCTTGCCTAACTCTCTACACTCATTTCACAAGACCCCATCCCATTTTCTACCTATGTCATTTGTACTAATGTACACAATGACTTCTGGCTGTTCACTCTTCGCCTTCACAATGTTCTGCAACTGCTCAAAGATATCCTTGACTCTGGTACCTGGGAGGCAACATACCATCCTGGTGTCTCCTCTGAGGCCACAGAATCTCCAGTCTGTCCTCCTCACAATTGAGTCTCCTATCTGTCTGATTGCACCCTTTCCCTCTGAGCCTCTGAGCTGGTCACAGAGCCCTTGACCTGACTGCTGCTGCTAGCTCCTGAAAGGTTATCCCCCCATCAACAGTTTCCAAAGCGGTATACCTGTTATTGAGGGGAATGGCCACAGAGGATCCCTGCATGATCAGCCACCTACACCCCTTACCTCTTCTGGTGGCCACTCAGCTACTTGCAGTCTGCACTTTAGGAGTGACCATGTCACTATAGCTCGTATCAATGATGTTCTCTGCAACCCAGACGATCCTGAGTGCATCCAGCTCCAGTTCCAGTTCCAGTTCCCTAACGCGGTCTGTCAGGAGATGCAGACAGGTGCACTTCTCACAGGTGTAGCCCCTACGGAGACCGGAAGTCTCCCTGATCTCCCACATCCAGCAAGAGGAGCATGCCACTGCCCTAACTGCCATCCCCACTGCCTTCAGTTTGGGCAGAAAATAAGTAGCGTTAAAGAGCCCTTACCCATACCCCTGCTCAGCCTCACGCTGAAACCTCTCAAACAAAGGCCGCAGCACTTCCTCTGTAACACTGGCCCACTCTTTTAATGGCTGTTCCCTTGTACACTTTTACCTTGCCAGTCATTCTCCTCACAGAATCTTCTTTTTAGGTCAAAGTGGGAGGAAGAGTGGGAAACATCAATATAGTGTCGTTGACACCAGTTTCTGTCTGATCTGCTGTACATTCATGATGACTGTGGCAATGTCTCCCAGAATTCCACTGTCAGCCACCCTCGGACTCGCTGCGCTTCATCATCGTTTTACAGAAGGTGTCCTGCAGAAGCCTCCTGTACATTTGTCATGACGTATTAGATTGCAGTGGTTCAGCAGGAAAGCTCACCACCTTACCTAGGGCAATTAGGGATCAGCAACAAAGCTGTCCTTCCCAATGAAGCCTAGAAGTTATATAAAGCATTTGTTCTGAAAGCGTTAATATTAGGCACTGCATTAAGCTACCCAGTTAGAATGTGACATACAGAATTCAGTGGAGTAAAGTGAAGGTGTTGTAGGATGAAGACCTATGTGCAGAAGTCTCCCAGTAGTCTTAGGAACAGTATGTAATTTACTAAATAAAAATTACTAATTTATGAAATGTGACTTGTTGTTGATTTTGTTTAAAACAAGTGCATCTTCTCATTAAGGCTTGCTGGTGATTTTCCTCTGCCACTATAATTCAACCAGGACCTGAATGCCAGTCAAGGAGAGGGGCTGGAGTCAGCAAACTATCCAACCAAAAGTTGTTGGCGGTTGATATCACAACACATACAATGTGGTGATCTGTGGTGTAGATTACAACTTAATTTAACTATACAGAATGAATTCCAGTGAACCCAGAAGAAACTTCCATTTACAGCTTTAAAGAATTAATGGTTTTATACAGCCACTCAGCAGCTGAACAGTGAAATAGCTTCCTTACAAACGTGTAGGAAGATCAGCAAGAAAGAAATAGCACTCAATTCTAAAACCCTTTGAGACCTGAGAAGGGAGGTACCAAAACAAATGTGAGTTAGAAGCTAGTAACAGTTTGTAGTTCCAGATTCTATTAGTATCTGTATTGTCACCCCAATTATAGGTTCAGCTGGGAAAATGACAGAGCTCCATACTGGGCAAGGGACGCTTTCAATTAATAGCACAGAGCAGGTTGTGAAGGCTAGAATTTCAAAATGTGTGTACTTTCAGCTCACAGTGAGGAGCTTCCCATGGCAAGTGGACACCACTAGGCACAACGACAGAAAGGAATTTCAAAGGCGAGAGAAGTAATTTTAAACTGATGTTGCAGCACTAGTAACATTGCAAAGCCATAATCAAGTTAACAAAGAACCAATTTAAAAACATAACCAGACTGGGTTTAAAAGAACGAGATAGTATGAATTCTAATGTGGCTGCAATAAGATCCATAATGTAAACAACAGTTCAGTCAGGAAGAATTTATTAAGGCTGATGACTTCAGGCATAATTTGGGAAAGTCATGGAAATGGATGAGCCTTGTTCATGATATTATTAAAGGCAGGAAACCACCTATTTTGCCCATGAGAATGCAGGAAACCTCAATATTGCCCTTAAAATTGGGAAACCTCTTTTTACCGCAGATTGTGGGAAACATAAGGTTTTACTACAAAAGTGTGGGAAAAATCCAGAAAGGGGTGTGCAGAAATTGTAGAATCATAAAGTCACAGAGTTATACAGGATGGAAACAGACAATTTGGTCGTTATGGTATATTAAGTTCCATTTGCCAGCATTTGGCCCATGTCTCTGTGAGCCCTTCCTATTTATGTATCCATCCAGATGGCTTAAATGTTGTAATTGTATCATTTCTGCACTTTCTCTGGCATTGCCCTCTGCATGAAAAAGTTGCCCCTTAGGTCTGCTTAAATCTTACCTCTGTCACATTAAACCTATGTCCTATAGTTTTGGTCTCCCTCTACCCTGGGAAATGGGCCTTGGCTATTCACCCTATCTGTGTGCTTCATGAATTTATAAACTACTAGAAGGTCATTCCTCAGCCTCTGGAGCTCCAGGGAAAATAGCCCCACCAAATTCAGCCTCTCCTTCAGTTTAAGCCTCCACCTCAGCAACACCCCTGTAAATCTTTTCTGAATGCTTTCAAGTTTAACAACATCTCTCCTGTAGCAGGGAGACTGGAATTGAACACAATATTCCAAAAGTTGCCGAGCCAGTGTCCCATGCAGCCACAACGTGACATTCCAATTCCTATACTCAATACCCTGGCCAATAAAGTCGAGGGGACCAAACCATCTTCACTACCCTGTCTAACTGTGACTCCACCTTCAAGGAACTATGAAATGGTACCTCAAGATCTTTTATGTTCAGCAACACCCCAGGACCTTAAGTGTATATCTCCTGCCCTGATTTGCAAAACCAAAATGCAACACCTCAGAACTTTTCTAAAGTAAACTCCATCTGCCACTCCTCGGCCCATTGGCCCATCTAGCCATTGTCCCATTGTACTCTGAAATAACCTTCTTCACTGTCTACTGCACCACCAATTTTGCTGTCATCTGCAAACTTACTAACCATGCCTCTTATTCACATCAAAATCATTCACAAATAACAAAAAGCAGTGGCCCAGTTCCATTCCTTATGGCACACCATTGGTCACAGGCCTCTTGCCCAAAAATCAACCCTCTACCATCACCCTCTGTCTCCTACCTTCAAGCCAATTTTGTATTCAAATGGCTATTTCTCCCTGGATTCCATATGGCCTAACCTTGCTAAACAGTCCATCATGTGGAACCTTGTCAAACACCTTACTGAAGTCCAAATAGACTATGTCCTTCACTCTGCCTTCATTAGTCTTCTTTGTCACTTCTTTAAAAAACTCGAGTTAGTGAGACACTATTTCCCACACACAAATCCATGTTGACTATCCCGAATCACTTCTTGCCTTTCCAAATGCAGCTAAATAACGTCCCTCTTAATCCCGTCCCACAACTTACCCATCACTGACATGAGGCTCACTGGTCCATACTTCTCTGGTTCTTCATTGCCACCTTTCTTAAATAATGGCACCATGTTAGTGAATCTCCAGTTTTCTAGCTTGATGATACAAATATCTCAGCAAGGGGCCCAGCAAACTCTTCCCTAGCTTCCTACAAAATTCTGGAATAAACCTACGCAAGTCTTGGGGATTTATTGTTCATTATAGGTTTTAATCAGTCGAGCACCTCCTCTTTTATAATATGGACACTTTTCAAGATATCACTATTTAATTTCTCCAATTTCTCTTGCTTCCATATCCTGTTCCATAGCAAATGTTGATGAGAAATATTGGTTTAGTATCTCACCCATCTTCTGCAGTTCCATCATAAATGGCCTTGTTGATCTTAAGTTCTGTAATATATCAGTATTTAAAAAGCTTTTAAGGCTAGGAAATTCACCAGCATTGCTCTATTGATAAAGAATCTACTTGGGACAGAGCTTACAGCAGCATTGATAGTCTACAAGATACAAATTATCCTTTGAAGACGGGAATAAAAACAACTTTGAAATACTACCAAATTTTAAATAAAAGCTTAATAAAAATAAGAAAAATATTTTCAGAAAAATGTCTGGAGTGACTTATAGATTTGATATCAGACCTGAGCCAAATTGAATACAGGATTAGACATCTTGGAAAAAATAGGTCTTTATACACAGATCGGATTTCAAACAAGACAGTAAATCATTATCTGACAACGTGAATGCACTATTCTATTCAGTAGGACCTACAGCAAATGACTTTATAGCTCATCAAAACATGAAAGCAGGCACACAATTTTGTTGATGTTCTGCATAGTTTTGACATTTACTTTAAGCTGAGAACAAATAAAATTCTTGAAAGAGGAGGCTTTAGCATGAAAGGTCATCATCACGTTAGCGTATCGATAATTTGATTAATGAGCTCCATGAGTTATTGAAAAATCGTGACAATGGAACTTTGAAATCAGAATTTATTAGAGACTAAAGTCTCCAAATTACTGATGATTCCTCTGTTTCCTCAAAAGACAAATCTTTAAGGCTAATAAATTCGATTCGGGTCATATTGTGAGCAGGCAGCCAGAAGAGTACATAGAAATACTGAGGGAAAAGACAACCTTACTATAGGGCTACAATTGAATCTATTCACTATATATAGTGTAGACAGTCTAACAACACACGTGACAAACCAACATAAAGCAATACTAAAAGTTAGTGCCAGTGCCATAGAACAAGGAAGCCTATCGGATATGAACAATGTCAATTGATTAAAAACGATCAGATATGAACAAAGTGCTCCATCTGCAAAACTATAGGCCACTTCCAGGGGACATATAGAAGTCTCAGGGCAGCAAAATTCCAGATGGCTACTTATATGAATATATTAATGTAGCGAAGTCACTGGCATTAGAAAAAGTATTCATTGCATTATTCAGGGGAATATGTGATTCAACCAACTCAAGTTTACCTTCAGTGGACATTTCATTAATGTGAAATTGACACATTGAAGAGTTTCTCTATCATATCAGACCATTTGCCATTGGTGAAAAAACAGAAGTTGCGGACTACAGAGATGAAACTAGATGGTCCAAGTGAAGTAGCCCTCGGGATTAATGGTATTTTACAAGCAACACTGCAACATTAAAAGTACATGAACATAGTAAATTATACAGCATTCACAATCAAGGAGCCTCATTCTTGAGCGTGTACATGTATCTTGATCTCAATATTTTGGAAGTAACTGAAGGCAGTTAATGAGTTAGAATGGACAATAAAAAGAATAGACACCCTAGACTTGTGGTAGAAACTACTGCGCTGTAATGTTCTATGTTCGATGTTCTAAACCAAAACTAAGAGAGATCCCTTGAAGTCATAGAATTGTAAAGAATGAAAACATACCCTTTAGCCCAACTTATCCATGCTGACCAGATATCCTAAATTTAATCTATACCATTTTGTTGACCTAATTGTACCTGTTTTGTGTCACTTTTCCTGCTTGAATAAGGATGTTAAAAAGGAAACAAGGTTTAGAGCTGGATGAACACAGCAGGCCAAGCAGCATCAGAAGAGCAGGAAGGCTGACGTTTTGGGCCTAGACCCATCTTCAGAAATGGGGGAGGGGCGGGGTGGTTCTGAAATAAATAGGGAGAGTGGGGGAGGCGGATAGAAGATGGATAGAGGAGAAGATAGAGGGAGAAGATATTCTCCTCCTATCTTCTCCTCTATCCATCTTCAATCTGCCTCCCCCTCTCTCCCTATTTATTTCAGAAACCCACCTCCTCTCCCCCATTTCTGAAGAAGGGTCTAGGCCCGAAACGTCGCCCTTCCTGCTGCTCTGATGCAGCTTGGCCTGCTGTGTTCATCCAGCTCTACACCTTGTTATTTCCAATTCTCCAGCATCTGCAGTTCCTACTATCTCTGTTGCAAGGGCAGTTTTCTAGTTCTCTTGGATTTTTCCAGAATTTAAGGATTTTTGAAAGATTGCTACTATCATATGCTCTGTGACTACTTTGTTAAAATTCTGGAATGAAACCCATCAGGTGCATGGGATTTATTGACCTTTAGCTCTATTATTTGCCCTTTAGCTTTTTTTCCTTCTCTGGGAAGAGTTATTCTCTTTATCTACTCTCTTCCTCCCTTGATGATTTAGAGTATTTGGATATTTATTATTTTCCAGCATTTAAGTGATCCTGTGCCATTTTCTGGTTCCCCACTGTTATTTTCTGAGCCTTGTTCCCCAAAGGGTATATGTTGACTTTAGGCTCTCTTCCTTTTTATATGTTTAAAGAAGCTCTTGTTGTCCATTTGTTATTGCTTGCCACTTTACTGTCAAAATTTATTTTCTCTCGCTTTATTACTTTCCTAGCTTGTATTTTCTTGGCTTTTAAATCTTTCCCAATCCTCTGACTTATCATTAATAATTGCCATGTGAAGTAACTCCATGAAGGCTAGTATCCCATCACCAAGTCACCCTGTACGTAAATGTAATAAGCACATGATATTGACCCAGCTAGCAAGCAGCAGCTGCCAGAGTGAGCAGAACCCCTGACAATCCTGTTTATATCTGTCAGCCAGGACTCCCTGATTGGACCAGGTTAACAGCCCAATCAGGGAACACATATTCTAGTGTTAACATTGTTCCAATCACAACACCATGCTGTACTTTTTTTTTTCCCTTTCAATTTGATGCTATTTGTGGCTTCCTTGGTCAATCATAGTTGGTTTATTTCCTAAAATACTTCTTCCTCACTGGGCTTTATCTTTCTTGTGAGTCATGAGCTGGTTTCTTAAATGTCTGCCATTGTTCATCAGCTGTCTTTTCTGTGAAACTCTTTTCCATTAAATGTCAACCAATTCTGTTCTCATTTAAATTCTTTGTCTTCCAAGGAAGAACTCTCAGAGTTTAGTCAGCAGCAAACGTCAAGTAGGACTGAGGATATGAACACACTGGTTCTTCAACTAAGGTGGCTACAGATGGTGGACAAAGACTTTCAACCTAATCTACAAGCTGGAGTGAAGAGTTTACACACTTCAACATAGATTTATCAACAGACTGAGAATAAATATTTGCTAAAGCAGATTGAAGATGGCCTGCATGGAACTGCATGGGACAGCCAAAGCGTACATATTGAGGACATGGTCAAGAAGAAATTATCTGACATGGAGATGCATGATACTGTCAAGAAGAAATTGCCTGTCTCAGAAATGCAGGAGAATGCAAAGACAAGAAAATATCTGTTTCAATAGCACAGCCATATCCCATGAAGGAAAGTTATCATATTAAATGTCTTCTAGATGAGGTTAAGTGGTAGCTACATGATTCAAGAGAAAAGAGTTCCTCTGTGAAAGAAATTCAAAAGACTAATGTCCTTGGGTTAAGGTAATGAACCAACGACTTGGTTTAGCAGAAACGACGTTCTCCATGAAGGACATCCAAGAGGATTTTTAAAAATCCTCCATTGGAGAGACAAATTAAAGGCTGTGCAGAATCAACAACTGAATCAAGGTCCACAATCCTCAAACTAAAGATCTTCCAGCTTTCAACGTCCAGACAGAATGTATTCTGTAAAAATTGTGAAGCCTCCAGTCCACCTGAATTGATTAAGTCAAAGGCTTGGGAGAGATGGGGTAGTGTTAAATATAATTATGGAGATGAATGTACAGTTCTTAACTTTGAACAAAAGTTGAACGAGATGTTGTATAAAGTTCTGAATGAGTTCCACACATTTTGGTCATATACTATAAATTTGCGTACGGAAAATCAAAACATCTAAGGATCTTGTAGGATGAAGACCTGTACTCATAGGTTTCCCAATAGCTTTTTTAACAATGTCTAACTTATTTGTGCAACTTGCATCTGATTACTATCATTCAATAATTTCATATTGCTTTTCTTCTGATTAAAACTCACACGTGGTTTCCTCTGATGCTGTTAACCAACTAAGCCCTTTGACATAGTTCAGGAAAGAGGAAGGGGCCCTGTAAACTATCCCAAGCACAACTGACAGTGGTTGGTATCACAACACAACACACTATTACATCCCAAGAAATAATTAAATAAAAATGCACTCCTGATTTGGTGGGAACTGTTCAGGGATTGAGACAGAGTGGCAAGAGCTTCCTCTGTGACTGATTCTGCTAAATCTGAAATTAGAATGATCAAAAGGGAACAACGTTCAAATTTCCTGTAATTTCCTTCCAATGAATGTACAATATCCAACCAACTATATTTTTATATCAGTGATATTTATTTTTAAGAGGTGATTAAATCATCTGTGTAAATATTGATCATTGGTACTTTACAAAGAGAACTCGCTGGTCTAGGATGATTTGGTGTGGCTCAATGCTTGCCTATTCTTTTAATTCTCAAGTTTCAGAATTTTTTTTAATCCGAACAGTTGAATCATTTCTGTACAAGTTATCGGAAATGGTTTTAGAATCATTATATAGTTAATGTGATCAAATTGTATCTGACTTTTTTTTAACTGCATGATTTTTCTTCAGAGGATGTTTTGATTTACACAGTGACCATTACTAAGCGATAAATTAACTTTTGCAGTGTTATGCACAACTTTCCCTTTATTCTCACCAGATTTGGTGAATACAGAATGCATTTACCGTGGAAAACATTTGACACCATTAATCTAATTCGAAGTTTGAAAAGGCTTATGCATTTGTTCATTGAATGTGGACACGATGGAGCTTAGAACTGAGATGCTTTTGTACCAATCAAAATGTTTACAATTCATTTTAACCTTTCACTTAACAGAAATTCTCCCATCTCTTCCAATCTGAGTAAAATTCATTCCACTGAGAGGGTAGGATAGTCTGGCCTGCAAAGTGAAGATTTCCTCCAGCACCTGTGTCCTTTACAGGGGTAAACCAACTGAGATTTACTGTGTTTTTACTCATAGCAAATTCTAAGAGAGCATATTTATGATCTTGCTGTAAATAGTTGCCAGCAGAAACATCTACACTAGATTTATCTTGCCACCAACTCATGGTGACCAACAAAATACTTTCACCCATCAGTGCTTCTCTTTGGTCAACACACAGGAAATATGGGAATAGTTGGGGAATAGTTTTGTTTCCATGCACCTTTCCCTCCCTTCCATTAAACTAGCCTGTAATTTCTGTATTACTTTGTAATTGTCCAATAATGAGGCACATGAGTGACTAACGTTCTCAACCTTATGCCTCATCTGAGGGGTGGATACCCTCCGGGTAAGTTCACCACAAGTCGTCCCTCTCTTTTGGGATTGTGGAACAATGGTGGCTTTACCTTTTATTTTTACCACAACCAATTAACAACTCAAAATGTTAGGCGATGAGCTTGCCCTGTCTCTTGAAAAGCTACAAGGTTAGCTACAATGTAAATATGTCAAAATGTTAACTTGGTATTTGAGTTCCAGCTTTGGAGGATGCAAGACTTCTTCCTCAAAGATGATCTACACAAAATGTACAAATATGCATTTGCTGGAGGAATGGAGTGCTGTAGTGGTAATTTCACTGTTATTGCATACTCTAGAGACCAAGGCTAATTCGATGTGAGCAGAGCTGGAGGAATATAAATTCAATTCATGAAGCTATTGTCATCTGGTTTGTTGGTATCCTTCATTATTATTTCATTTGATTTGATTTATTATTGTCACATCAATCTAGGTACAGTGAAAAGTTTTATTTTGCATGCAATGCAGGCAGATCGTACCTTACAAAGTTCATAAGGGTAATAAAAATTAGAAGGGTTATTAGGTGGTCCGGGCCACATGTGACTCCTGATCCATACCAATGTGAACAACTCTTAATTGCCTTTAAATGGCATTAAACACTGAGGAATAGGCAAAAAATGCTTGCCTTGCCAGTGATGCTTATATTTCATACATGAATAAAAACAAATAAAAACTTTTCAAAATCTGGCTGCAGTATTCATTCAATTCAAAAAGGCAAACGTATAGTCAACCTGTCATCACCTGTAATCTTTAGCATTTCTAAACAGAGCCCCTAAAAATAAGTAAAATGACTGATAAAAACACCTGTTACTAACCATCATGTGAGAACTTGGGAACTAATTTCAGTAGCCCCAGAATTGATTGCCATGTTTGATTCGCCCAGGTATTAAAAACAAAGCACAACATGATCATGCTGTCTGCTCATCTGAATAATATTTGCATCCAACTGGTAGGCTGGTCACATCCTCATCTTGTGAGGATGCTCATCTTGTGAGTGAACAAAACCACTTAAAGCTAGCCTTTACCACTTAGTGGAGATATGTGGTGATTGGAGAAGGTGCTGGGAATCATAACTGATGAGAATCTGACCCGGGAAATAGTGAGGGATGATAAATAAGTTCCAAGGTTTTCAGATGCTCCAGTGGAGGTTTGAATGGAGGATATTAAAAGGAGAAATGGTTTAACATCCTCCGTTGAGATGAAAGCCAGGAGTCAAGTCCAAAGCTCATGAGAGCTGTTAAGATCAGCGAATGCATTGCTGAATGGGATATTCTGCCAACAGCATTCTCAATCTCAACCACTGCTGAAATCAACACATTTCCATCATTCACTCTCCACAGTCTCCATCAATCAGAGCACCAGTTCTATCATTTACGTATTTCAGCTAACTTTCATATGTGTAGCATTGTGGTAAACCTCACAGCCACATCCCATACTTGCACACATTCCAGCTATTTAATCATGGCTAGCACATGATACAACCAAACTGCAAGATAATCACTTACGTACATTTGCTCCTCTGATAAGTCAAGGTGTTGCACAAGCTGAAGCAGGAGGGGGAAACTATGTTCAAACCACCACCACCAACCACCACCCACCTCACCTGCTCCACAAAGGAGGAAATCTTGTAGGTTATTATTGGAATGCACATTGTTCAGGCTGAGGCAACTGGTGGGGCTATGACACCAAAATTATTATACTCCAATCCTGCTCTCCTCATCTCACTTTCACTTCATGCCAAAAATCTTTTAATTTAGAAGCTGTGGAAGGTGTAAGCATGCAGTTCTCACATTACCCATTTCCCTTAACAAAGATCTTACTTTTATGACATTTTTGATACCCCAAAACAGTGGAGGAATGGCAGGAGAGATTCATGCTGATGACACAGCCTTGCATTTTATTTCGAATTTACAGACACCAGTTCAGATAGCAAACATGGGTTTATTTTAAAAGATAGATGAGTCAGAATCTGACTATCAGAATGACAGACTAGCAAAAATGGGCCACACTCAGGATGACGAACAAGGCAAACGTATGTGCCAGCGTACTCGAGGGCAAGGTCACACACTGGTCTCATTGCATTGTAATCAGATTACTAGGCTTGCTGAGGGGGTCACTCAAAACCTGTTGGACTATAACCCAGATAATAGGAACTGCAGGTACTGGAGAATCCAAGATAAACCTGGTGTCATATGATTTCTGACTTTGTCCATCTTAGCACCAGCATGTCCACACCTATTATTATCGAGTTATTCTGCTGTCCTTGCACTTTGCCAATGCCCTCAATGAATCCTGCTGGCTAGCCAGCACAGCTAACAGTCATGAAAACAACAGCTTACCATCTACAGCACACATTTTGAGGCAAATAGTCTGATATTATCTCCCAAGACCATCTTCAAAGTTCGAAACTGAAATTCAACAATGTCCCTCCAACCATGCTGTAGCTACTACTGTAGCACTGCATAGGAGCACAAAGATAAGAATATTCTGGCATTAAGGGAGACGATGGCCTCGTGGTGTTATCACTTGGCTGTTAATCCTGAGACCCAGATAATGTTCCAGTGACCCAGGTTTGAATCCCTCCATGGAAAATGGTGGAATTTGAATTCAATAAATATCTGGAATTAAGATGACTGTGAATCCATTGTCAATTATTGGAAAAACTCATCTGGTTCAGTAACGTCCTTTAGGAAAGGAAACTGCCGTCCTTACTTGGCCTGGCCTACATGTGACTCCAGACCCACAGCAATCTGGTTGACTCTTAACTGCTGTTTGGGCAATGAAGGGTGGGCAATAATTGCTGCATCGCCAGCAAAGCCCTCACCCAGTGAATAAGTAAAGAATAGAATTTACATGGATGATTAATGGATTTCTATACATAATATGGCCTGACATTATTTATAACTTTGCACTGACATATTTATTTTGAGGTGGTTTTTATTTATGCACTGGGGACAACTGGACACCATAATAGCGAGAAATGAATGGTCAGGGAGAGTTGATAAATGAAGAATTGAGGTAGCAGTTACTGAAATCACACATATAAATCTTATCCAGACTGAACATATATATAGGGCTTCCTCCCGTCCTCTTCCTGTTCATTTGTTTTCTCATGCTCCTTCTCCACTTCACATTCCTGGTTCTCAATTCCTTGCTACTGCCAAGATCTGTCTCCTCACAATGAAGCAGACCACCGCAATATCTTCACACCAACTATGCGTAACTATCTTAATGTATAAGTAACCCAGGCAGCAGAAATACTAATTATCTCTATGTCAATGGTCTTCTGCATTACAGTTGTAAGAACGTCTCACACATTGATTCTTGCTGAGGTTCAGGTAGGAAAATTGTTGTGATTGGTTGGCTCGCTGAGCCGGTTCGTTTTTCCACAGACGTTTCAATATCCTGCTGGGTAACATCATCGGTGCAGCCTCCAGTGAAAAGACCACCACCCACTATGGTCAGGACCAATGTCATATACAAGATTCCCTGCAGAGACTGTACAAACAGTACATTGGGCAAACAGGAAGGAAATTAATCACAAGAGCACACGAACATCAACTGGCAACAGAAAGACACAACCAAGACTCACTCATCTCCATTCACATGGATAAGGAAAACCACCAGTTTGACTTGGACAACACCAGGATCCTGGGACAGGCAAAGCAGAGACAAGCACAGGAATTCCGAGAGGTCTGTTTTTTTTTACTAAGAAAGCCATCAACAAACACATCAAGCTAGGCCCCATATACATTCCATTGCGAAGGAAAACCAGAACTGAGGTAATCCAGCTCAATGGACACCAGAGTTTAAATAACAGGCAGGAAAACACAACAGCACTTCATCAAAGGCTACACTGATGATGTTACCCAGCAGGGTAATGACATGTCTGCAGAACAATGAACCAGCTCGGCAAGCCAACCAACCACAACATGCACAACCTGAGCTACAAATCCACTGTAAAACCTTAGGAAAATTGTTTCCGTGAAAATGACCCTGAGTGGAAATAATGTCCTACTGAGAGTCCTTCTCCCCGTCTTGCTTTTTCTCCATCTCCCAGCAGTTTTTCTTGCTCTCTATAGCCCTTTAAATTTTTCAAGCCATGCTTGGATTGGCAGATGGAGTTTAATTTGGGTAAATGCAAGGTATTGCATTTTGGTAATACAAACAAGGCAAGATTTATATATTTATGCAGGTATATGGATATGTTGTTGAACAGAAAGACCAAGGGACTCAGGTATAGTTCTTTGAAAATTTGCATCATGGGTAGACAGGGCCGTTAAGAAGGCGTTTAGCACACTTGCCTTCATTGCTCAGATGGTTGAGTACAAGAGTGGGGACATCATGTTGAGTAATGTTATACAGGACTTATGGTGTTCTATGATCAGTTCGAGTTGCCCTGCTATGGGAAGGATTTTATTAAATTGGAGGGGGCTCAGAAAGGATTTACCAGGATGTTGCTGACATGAAAGGGTTTGGGTTTTAAGGATAGGCTGGATAGTCTGGGACTTTTTTGTGGAGTATAAGAGGTTGAGGGTGACTTTATAGTAGTTTATAAAATCATGAGGGGTGTAGATAAGATGAATAACTGAGGCCTTTTACCCAGTGTGGGAGAATTCAAAACTAGAGGGCAGATTTTTAAGGTGAGAGGAGAAAGATTTACAAGGGACCTGGGGACAACATTTCACACAGCGGGTGGGTCATGTGTAAAACGAACTGCCAGAGGAAGTGATCGACACAGGTGCAATTACAACATTTAAAAGGTATTTGGATAGATACATGAATAGGGATGGTTTAGATGGAAATGGGCTAAATGCAGGCAGTTGTGGGACTAGTTTAAGTCTGGGAAACTTAGTCTGTATGAACCAGTTGGACCGAAGGGTCTGTTTCCGCGCTGTAGGATTAGATTCCCTACAGTGTGGAAACAGGCCCTGCGGCCCAACAAGTCCACACTGCCCCTTGAAGTATCCCACCCAGACCCATCCCCCTATAACCCACACACCACTGAACACTACGGGCAATTTAGCATGGCCGAGTCACCTAACCTGCACATCTTTGGATTGTGGGAGGAAACTGGAGCACCCGGAGGAAACCCACACAGACACGGGGAGAATGTGCAAACTCCACACAGTCAGTCGCCCGAGGCAGGAATCGAACCCGGGTCCCTGGCACTGTGAGGCTGCCGTGCTAATGACTGAGCCACCGTGCTGCCCGTATGGCTGTATGGCTCTGTGATTCCAAGGCTCAGTCTACTCATGTTGGAGAGCAATTGGTTAGTGCAGAAGCCAACAATATTCCTTCAATGCCTGCCACACCACTCACTGTCAACAGATGCAGCTTGAACCATTTATGTAAGTTAGATAATCAGCAACAACGAGAAGAAATTATTCATCAACTAATTTCTACTCTCTCTGAATAGTCTTGCTAGGGGCTCCGTTCTGCAAAAGGAATCTTGTTCTGCTTGCTGAAGTATCGATCACCAAAATGGCATATCAAACTAGCATTACATTCTGATTTGGCATTGTGAGGTGCCTGGAATGCACACTTTCAGCTATTGTTCATTGTTCCGATGATAATGTCGAGTGAAATTAGCACCACAGGAGTGTGTGTGCCACAGTCGTAATGACTAAGAATTGTGACAGAGCCCAGTAAATGAGTTCCAACTGTGGTGCTTTCTTATCTGACCATGCCTGATGGCTTGTAGTATCAACCACCTTTACTAATCTGTGGTACTAAGCGAGGGTTGTTTGAGATGGCTTGTTCCCACCAATCCTCCTTCATCTTTACATCACCTTGGGTCCATCCACTGATTAGTGGTAGAGATTACACCACAATAGAATATCTACAGTAAATATACTGCTGTTTGACAAAGGAAAGTTAATGCATGATAACAGGAAGTACAACTACATTTATTTAGACATAATTACTTAGAAAACAGGAAACTATAAATCTACTCCCTCCGAAAGCTGTAGTGAAACTCCTTGTCTTCAATCTGTGTGTGGCATCAGTGAAATGGGTAGAGCCAATCTAACATTAATATTAACCCCTTTAAAAACAGTGAGCCCAATTTCTTGCCCTAAACCTTTGTGTCTGGGAAGCAAAGCCATCCTGAATGGTAAATTGAAAAATAACAGACAATTATGCAAACCTATTTTCAACTGACTTTATTCAATTATCCTTCTCAAAAACATGCCAGTGAAGAATAATTGGCAGCAATTGATCACATTAGCCACTGTCAGGCTATTCATGCCATATGTCTCCAATTAGAGTGTGTCCTTTCTTTTACCTTCATTTCCAAAGTGTCGATTTTCAATCCCTCACGAAAGTCAGTTAGACGCATAAATGGAGTTCTGTCTGATTCGCAAGCTGTGTTTACTTTCAGGTGCACTGTAACTCCCAGAAGACAGCACATTTTCATGTACAAAAATCTAACCTCTTGCACTTTTCAAATGGGACTGGACTTAAGCCAAAACTGTAGATTTCATATTTGGTTCACAGTTAATAAAATGTATGAAGTTTGCTCAGGAACTAATGCACAGCCAGTGTTAATGGAAAATAACAACTCCTTTCGTTCTCAGCACCCAGATCTTGGATAATAACCTGTACTGTGTTGCGAATACTGCAAAAATAAATATTTTCACATCATACATATTTTGCATTCTGCTGCTTTTTTGCATTTGAAGGTATTTGCCCTTCACAGCAGCAGGCTTATGATGGTGTATTTTAATAATAAATCTTGGTGGTTGCTAAAATGTTGTGGCCTATGGGTCACTTGTAAATAGTGCATATTTTTGTTTACCGCTAAAATGCTCAGTTTTTTTTACTGCTACAGTGATGTGGCAGTTTCTTTGTGAATTGATAAAGAAATGACCAACATTGTGGGCTCAATGAAGTGAGGTGGCTTGAGTGTGTTATCATGCTCTTGCATGACTACAGTTATATTCCCTTGGTTTCGAACGTCTCCACAGGTGGGATTTTTGAGCCTGTTATGGACTAACTGTTCTGAACCATAGCTGTGACTACCCAATACCTCAGAGATAATTATATCAAGTGACTATCAGGATGTAAGAAAGCGAACAAGATGGATCATACTCTTTTTCATCTAATTATTTCTCTGAGACTTGAGAAATTTCAGTTTTAGCCAAGAAAATAACACTCTTTTCAGCCTGAAGAAATTAAAATGTGAGTTAAAAATAATGATTCAATAGTTTCTGATTGTGGGTTCCAAACAGAAATAGTGGTGTGAGATCAGCCCACCAACGCCAGGCAGAGGGCGGCACGGTGGCTCACTGGTTAGCACTACAGCCTCACAGCATCAGGGACCTGGGTTCAATTCCAGCCTCAGGCAACTGTCTGTGTGGAGTTTGCACATTCTCCCTGTGTCTGCGTGGGTTTCCTCCAGGTGCTCCGGTTTCCTCCCACAATCCAAAGATGTGCAGACTAGGTGGATTGGCCGTGCTAAATTGCCTGTAGTATTCAGTGGTATGAGGGTTATAGGGGGATGGGTCTGGGTGGGATGCTTCAAGGGGTGATGTGGACTTGTTGGGCCAAAGGGCCTGTTTCCACACTGTAGGGAATCAAATCTAATCTAGATGCAAAAGTTGCAGTACGTAAATATGAGGAATAAAAATGTTTCAGTCACGTCTTCAACATCATTTAGAAAAATAAATGGCAAAAATATTTTGAAATTAATTGCAACATACTTTTGTGTCTTCTGCTTTTTCCCCAATCCATATTTAAACATGGATTAAATTTGAGCAATTACAGATTTGAAAGAATGTTGAATAAACGTTTGCAATTGGCAAAATCACTGTAGTCCCTCAGCTTTATGACACTAAAATAAGGAAGAAAGAGAAGGTATGAACTTACCATTCATGTCATCAAGAGATCTCAAGATGCTTTCCAGGTTTTTTGAGGAAAAGAATTGCTTTTTGAAGCATACCCACTGTCCTATACACCAGAGCAAAAGACAATTTGCATACAGTAAAATCAAGCAGACAGCATTGAAATAAATTGTTTCAGAGATAGTAGGAACTGCAGATGTTGGAGAATCTGAGATAACAAGGCGTAGAGCTGGATGAGCACAGCAGGCCAAACAACATCAGAGGAGCAGGAATGCTGACGTTTCGGGTCTAGACCCACAGAAGGGTCTGAAGTTCTGAAGAAGGGTCCAGACCCGAAACGTCAGCTTTCCTGCTCCTCTGATGCTGCTTGGGTTGCTGTGTTCATCTAGCTCTACACCTTGTTATCTCTAATGAAATAAATTAGCAGTTAATCTGTTTATGGAGGTGATGACTAAAATATAAATATTAACTAATACCCTGTAAAATTTTCTTTGACTACAACTATGGCATCTTTTGTAACGACATGTAAAAGTGTGAGGTGATGCACTTTGGTAGGAGTAACCGGAAGGCAAATTACTGGGCTAATGGTAAAATTCTTGGTAGTGTAGATGAGCAGAGAGATCTCGGTGTCCATGTACACAGATCCTTGAAAGTTGCCACCCAGGTTGACAGGGCCATTAAGAAGGCATACAGTGTTTTAGCTTATATTAATAGAGGGATCAAGTTCCGGAACCAAGAGGTTATGCTGAAGCTGTACAAAACTCTGGTGCTGCCGCAATTGAAGTGTTGCGTACAGTTCTGGTCACTGCATTATAAGAAGGATGTGGAAGCTTTGGAAAGGGTGCAGAGGAGATTTACTAGGATGTTGCCTGGTATGGAGGGAAGGTCCTACGAGGAAAGGCTGAGGGACTTGAGGCTGTTTTCATTAGAGAGAAGAAGGTTGAGAGGTGACTTAATTGAGACATATAAAATAATCAGAGGGTTAGATAGGGTGGATAGGGAGGGACTTTTTCCTAGGATGGTGACGGCGAGCACGAGGGGGCATAGCTTTAAATTGAGGGGGGAAAGATATAGGACAGATGTCAGAGGTAGTTTCTTTACTCAGAGAGTAGTAAGGGAATGAAACGCTTTGCCTGCAACGGTAGTAGATTCGCCAACTTTAAGTACATTTAAGTCGTCATTGGACAAGCATATGGATGTACATGGAATAGTGTAGGTTAGATGGGCTTCAGATCGATATGACAGGTCAGCACAACATCAAGGGCCGAAGGGCCTGTACTGTGCTCTAATGTTCTATGTTCTATGATATGAAAAATTGATATTATTAGATAAAGGATTAATTTACCTCACACTTAGTGTTAAACTTCGGGAAACATAAAAAAAATCCAGTTGATGTGAACAATGTAGAAGTAGTTTGAGAGGCTAGGCCCTGATCACAATCTCAGTGCCTTCTATGAACTATTAGCCAACTTTAGGTTTATGTTTGCAACGTTAGACAGAACAATAGCCATTATTTCACTCTCTCCTGAATCTTGCAAGCCAAAGTCAGCTAGAGTTTTATCTCATAGAGTGAATAACCAAAGGCTTTTAAAATATCTAATGTTTATTGAAGGTGGGCGCACCAACAATCAGACGCTTCATGCAGACCTAACTCTAGCTTACATGGTGTGTTCATCCTTATGTGTAAACCTTTCAATCATTCAATGTGTATTGACTGGCCCAGCAGTATAAGTATATTGACTATCTCAGTAATGTCTGATTTCCTCAGACTAACTACTTTATTTTAAATCATTTCAACTCACACACTGTAATACATACCTTGTAAAGCAACAAGACAAACATGGGGCTGCTTTTGTAGGCTTGCATTTGATTCATATTGTGCCAAAGGTGCCGAAAGCCAAAACTCATTGTTTCAATGGGGAAAGCTCAAAGTTAAATTGAACTGTTTCACTAAACCAAGTGCCTTCTCTCAGTTATTATCTTTGTTATCAATATTTACAGTTGAAACTTTTTAAGAGGTTTTTAAATCAAAGAAAGCAATGTGCTGAATTTTTTCAACCCTTGAACAACGCATACATTAGTGAGAAAGTTGAGAAAGTCAGGTGACATCAGCAATAATGAGATTCTCGAAGATGAGTACAAAAATTCCATCCTAAAACCAAGTGTTGAACAGTAAGATAGCAACCTCGAGAGTGAACAGTGAAAGACATGTTTGCATTTGTTTGCGTGCAGTTGCACATCATCATTGGTTACTCTTGCCTCACTGTTGTGCAGTTTCCCACTGCCCCATTCATTAGGTAGAAACTAAACTGGTGCCAGTTCCTGATATGAAAATCAGAGTGATTAGCTAGCAGCTGCAGCTCACCAGTTGCTCCTGGGGGCGTTCATCATGGACAGCAATTGCCAATGTCTCAGAACATACACCATGGGTAGTGACCACATGCAAACAAGCCCGTGCTGCCCCATCCCCCAAGACCTATTCACAGACATTGGCAGTGGAAATGCACCAGCCTCAAGGCAACTTCATGGCACATCTCTGATCCACATGCAAAATGTTTTCCTGCGTTATGGAGATCACTAGTACCATTCACTGCAATGCTGCTTCCCAGGACACCTAGCATGCAGGAAGAAGCACCCCACTTATGGACCAGAGGGCATCTCTCGCTTATGCTCTTAGTACTCATTCACTTTGCACTTGCTTGGATGCATCTCTGTTATGCCTTGACCCTTTTTTTAATGATTTGACTCAGCCAGCGCTAAAAGGCTCACAATGTCTTTGTCTTGACTCACCTTTTAGTACAGACAGAAAACCAGGCAGTTTGTCATGATTGTCAGCTGTGATCAACCAAGGGGCTGCACATGTTGCCTCATATCATCATACGCGATCTCTTACCACCGCCATGTGCCAGCAGCATATGTGGCAACACACTGCAAGCACATCAATCAAACAGACATGTCTAAAAATCTGAGGTGAGTGGTCCCTAGTCAAATCGAGAGCCACACTTATCAATCAGAGCATCCTGACACAGTAGGATCAGCTCTTTAGATCACGTGCAACAAGTCCAGGGAGTAAGTCAGTCAGGGAGACCCACACAAATTTATCAGGAGTCATGTCAGTCATTAGCCAGGACCATAAATCCAACTTATTCAAAGAAGTAGACTACAGTTAGTCCTGTGTGAAATAATTCCACAGAGGTCATTATCCATCACCCAAGTCACCCCTTATTTACACATGAATAATCCTTGACTTTCGTACAGCCTCAGAGTCAGCTACCAGAGTGTTAGCATCTCTGACACCCCCCTTTTTATCTGTCAGCCTGGGCTTCATAATCAGACAAGATTAACAACCCTATTCAGGGAACTCATATTCTATGAAATCCAGCTGGTTGACCTCATTAAAATCACTAAACTGGGCATCTGTCCATTAATCAGAGAATTTGAATGAGATGAGAATTGGTGGCAAGGCTGTTAGTTCTGGTGCAGCTGGTGAAAGGTAGTAGTTATCCTGACTGGGTGAGTAGGTAGCACAGATGTCACGCAAATAATGTAAGGGATTTGGGTGGAGAGGGTTACTCAGGAAAGATGTTGCATGCACTAATGAGAGTCGTGAAGCATGAGCCTTAGTGGGAGATGTGTGCAGTGTCAGAGAATGAGTGTGAAGTGGCAGAGAGAAGATGGTGGCACTTACGTTGGCAGAGCAGACAAGGGCATTGATCTTCTTGAGACAATGCTGGAAGCAGAACTATTCCAGGTAGCAACCTCAAAACACACTGGAAGTGTGCCGTGGAATGGTCTCCTCTGCCAATCCTGAGGGAAGAGATTGGCCTTTTCTGCACCATTCCATCCATAAGGATTTCCAGATCTCTGTCAGCAAAATAATTTTCCAAATTTGGAGACAGTAGGAACTGCCGATGCTGGAGTCTGAGATAACACAGCGTGGAGCTAGAGGAACACACCAGGCCGGGCAGCAGAGAAGCAGGAAAGCTGATGTTTTGGGTTGGGACCCTTCTTCAGAAATGGGGGAGGGGGAGTGGGGCCTGAAATAAATAGGGGTGGGGGTCGGACTGTGGAAGGTAGGTGGGATGGTGATAGATGAGTGTAGGTAGGCAGTGGTGGAGATTAAGCAGTGAGGAGGGAGGAGCAGATAGGTGGGAGTTTCAGTTTGCAATTCCTGGGGCAATTGACATGAACTATGCATGGCAGCTCCAAGCTGATAATACCTGACTATTGCATGTTTAATATAGTGCTGGTGATGTGAAGTGGAGGAAGTTCTGACATCAGTGCAAGTTCTTGCGGTAAGTGGAAAGTTGTGATGAGTGATCACCATAGGGCAATGGCACATGAGGGAAGTTCAGGAAATAGTGTGAGAAATCTCTCTCGGCTTAATAGAGAAAAGCTCTCCATAAAACACACAATACTAGCACTTCACAAATTTCTGGTAAAATTTAGCCACAGAATTGGACAGTTAAGCATACAATATATGACAACTTGGTTTCTAATCTCATTCAAGATTCACAGTCCAGCGTCCTTCAGTATGGCTTTGGAATGTCAGTCTAGATTAAGTGCTCAAGTCTATGGAGTGGGGCATGAAGCCCAAACCTCATGACTTTGAGGTGAGTGTGCTACAAATTTTAAAAACGTGTCCAAAGACATCTTACTGTCCACCAAAATGTTTACGTCTGTTTATTTTCTGCAGTTTAGTGATGGTCAACGATTGGGCATAGTGCATGGGGCACAAGGTGAGGGCAGAGTTTCAGCCGGGAATGTGACACCTGTGAAGTTTAACCTCACTGTGTGGATTTTCTTTCCCTGAGAATATGCCACCCTATATGTCATCCTGATTGATAGGTTTGGATTCCAGTTACAAGTACCACATGTAAGGAATCTGAAGATGTTGGTGGGGGTGTAGATTGGCGATCCATACCATAACCCAGGAGCTGGGATGAAGGGTAATATAGAAAAGTCAGGTGCATTATTTGTACAGACAAGGTCTGATGGGAGAGCATTGTGAGTGGGGGTCAATGACGCACAATTAGGTGAGCTTCCGGATTTTGGTGACATATATAAAAATGTATATGCATACTTTTAAGAGACACAATATCTCAGTGTTACCTTTAAGAACCATGATAATCACTATGTCATAACATGTGATCTGAGAGTATAAAGAACTCACATTCTACCTTACTCCAGGGGATCATTTGAAACATGACATGATATTGCGTCCTGACGAAGGGTCACCAGACCTGAAACGTTAACTGTTTTCTCCTCCACAGATGCTACCAGACCTGCTGAGCTTTTCCAGCAACTTTGTTTTTGTTCCTGATATTGGGAGCATGTTGCTCTGTTGTAAACTAATAACTTAACATTAGCCCACACATTTATATGCCTGTGAATGTAATATTTGCACATAACAGTGAGTTGTCATAAATGTGTGTTAGTTTCTTCAATATGATGATAGCCACACCCTGTTTCTTATCTCTAGGTGATAACATAAGAATTTCCATGTCAGATAAAACAAACTCACATCGAACAGAGTAAGGATTCCTGATCCCCCGGCACACAATTACTAAAATAACAAGACTATCCTTTCCCCAGATCTGTCTTCACCTCCCTTAAACTGTTAGGTTTCCCCAAGGCCTGGGAAATCCAACCAACCAGATTTAAATCTGTTAATGTGATAATGGGAACTGCAGATGCTGGAGAACCCAAGATAATAAAATGTGAGGCTGGATAAACACAGCAGGCCCAGCAGCATCTCAGGAGCACAAAAGCTGACGTTTCGGGCCCGAAACGTCAGCTTTTGTGCTCCTGAGATGCTGCTGGGCCTGCTGAGGTCATCCAGCCTCACATTTTGTTATCTTTAAATCTGTTAAAGCAGGTTAAATCAGAGGGTGGAAACCTCATTAAAGTATGTTCCAGTCTCCTGGGAGTGAGTTGTCTGCTTACACCTTCCAGTAAAATTAAAATTGGGCAGGCTGAATAGAGGTGACAGTAGGATTTAATATTTTTGATATTTTACCATCACACCCAAACAAAACCCATCTATTGTTTTTTCTGGGAAGGGTTAGGGAGGTTAAATTACATCGCGACCTAATAGCAGAGCTGTGTACAAAGGAAGAACAAATTGGGTAAAGGATCACAACACTGTCACATGATACTCCTGCCCACACATTTTGGAAGTTCAGCTCTCCACTGGGAGTGTAAAATTGCAGAATTTCCCCTAACAATCTTTTTCAGGATATGTCAGTTTTATTCCAAATACTTTCATCTTCAAAGTCGGATGTTTCTTGGGACAACTCATGCTTAATATTCCTTGCTGCTCATGACATTCAAACTTTGTGTTTTCAACATATTGTGACATGATAGCACATAAGTAATCAGTTATTTGACATGAGCGCTCAGGCTGCATTGTAGGACAGGCATTATGCAATCTCTCAACATTGTATATGATTCATCAGCTTACTTGCTCCAAACTAACTCAACACCACATACTTGCCTGAAACCCACTATGACCTTTTCTATTACACAAAATTATTTGCCTAAGTTACTGTTTCCCTCATAATTTTTACTCAGGCTGCATGGCAAAAATGGATGTCTTTGTGAGAAGCGGTTAGCTCCTAAATGTTGGAGCTTATGCTGAGACAAGTGGTTGGAGTTTTTGTCAGAGAATCATCATTGTTACCAACAATGCTTTTTCAACACAGTGGGTGTGTTGAAGCCAAAACATTTCAGAGTATGTAACCTGACTTCTTCTTTTAGCTATTTTGGAAGCAACAGATCGTCTTTACTGCCAGCTCCCTAATTGTCATCATGGTGACTTTTGGCACAGGCTGTTCTAGGAAGGGTGTCACCTCATTGCAAGTTGATGTCAAGTTTCTTTTAAAATATGATTCCAAATTGTAAATCACACAAATCCACTATTTGTTGTTAGAAAAAGTATGATTTGAATTGATGTCAATGTATTCCCCATTGAATCAATTCTGATTAATAACTGATTTTCAATATCATCCACGAGATTCAAAGATAAGCAGGATGAGCTGGACAGCTTAGGTCATTTCTTTTTGTTGCTTTATTTATGTTTTTAACTTTAGTTTGTATGATGACTATTTAATACAATTCAGCGTATTCATGTCCAAAACAAGAGTGTTGTTCATTTATTGCAGGCTTGTTTGGATAGAGGACTTTATGATGTCTCAAAGGATCCATTGAAATCCAGTACACAGCTTCTTTGTCGAGGAACTGAAGAAGAGGTGTTTGATTATTTAACCCTTGAGTCTGTTCTGTCATTCAATGAAACCTAGGCTCATCTGCAATGTCATTCCATATACTCACCCATTACGTATCCCTAAATACCCTTGAACAGCAAAAAAATCAACTTGTAGCATCAATTTTTATTTGTGGAAGAAATTTCCAAGTTTCCACAACTTTTTATATGACAAAGCATTTCTGATATTTTTCTCGTGACAGGTCTGGCTTTAATTATTAAACTATTCACAAAGTGGCTCAGTGGATGGCACTGTTGCCCCACAGCATCAGGGACCCAGATTTGATTCTACCCTTGGCTGACTGTCTGTGTGGCATTTGCACATTCACCCGGTGTCTGCGTGGGTTTCCCCTGGGTGCTCTGGTTTCCTCCCACAGTCCAAAGAATTGCAGGTTTAGGTGGATTAGCTATGGGAAACACAGGGTTGAAGGGATAGGAGGGGGTGGGTCTGGGTGGGATGCTCTTCAGAAGTTCGGTGTGGACTCGATACATTGAATGGCCTGCTTCCACACTGTAGGGATTCTACGATTTTATACCTCTAAGCTCTGGACTTCACAGCTAGAAATGATATTTTTATTGTCCATTCGTGCTATTTGTTTTGCCTTAACATCTTGAAAATTTGGATTACATCATCCCTTAACCTATTAACTTCCAGGCAATAGATCTAAGTTTGTTTGATCACTCCTTGTAATTTAAGCTGCAAGACCGGGTATAATTCAAGTCGATCTATACTGTGCTGCTTAGATAGTATTCCAGCTGTGGTCTAAGTAGGATTAATATAGGGAGTCCTAATTCAAGCACCTTTTATTCTGGTCCTCTAGAAGAAGGAATGAGTACTTCATCTGACTTTTGCTTTCTGTTCCTGTTTGTAACATTTTAATGTTCTATGTATCTGGAACCTAAGTCCCTTTGGATCTCTACTGTTTCTAGCATTTCACTATCGCGAAAGCACTAAATTAAAACAATGAACTGTGAATGCTGGAGATCTGAAACACAACAGAAACTGCTGGAGAAATTCAGTCCAGTGACCCTTCTTCCATAGTAAAGCTGCTTTCAGCACAGTCAACCCATTAGCAGCTTTTCTTTCTCTCTGACTTAACATTATCCATCCCTTTGTAGGCCTAAATGTCTTTCTCTCCCGCTGGGCTCCAACTCGACCTATTGCTTGCTTCTTTACCTCCACCTCCTGTCTTCAGCATATGTACCATCTTTTCCTAGCTACTACTAGTTCCCAAGAAGGGTCACAGGACCTGAAATATTAACTCTGCTTCCTCTCCACAGATGCGGCCAAACCGGCTGAGTTTCTCCAACCATTTGCAATGGAAATGGAGATAAGACAGAGAATATAGCCTAAAATTGTAAATTCACTTATCTCACAACATCTCTTTGTAACTTTATGCCTCCATCATTATGGAGCAGTCCAGACCTCCTCAAAATATTTCGAGAAGGTATCCTAGGCCTTAACTTTTCGTGTTTTTGAGGCAGATGTGAAACAGATGTTCTAGACATGATGAAACTGGTCAAACCACTTGGCTTTGAGCAAAACAAAATTCATTTAAAGACTACAGTTGAAACATGAACAAAAGAAGCGGAATTTAGAGTGACAACTATTGGAAAACCTAACCAAACCAGCGCCGCAATCATATTCCAATACAGTAATATACCGTAAACACACCCTTCAGCAAATAAGTAAATTCCAATTACAGATTCTTACAGGCAGGAGGGAATAACATCCAGAATGGGATTTCATACAAAGTCAGAGGAATCCTTTACTGAAGCTTGCAACACTTCTGGTACTCAAAACATCTTGTAACTGCCAAAATAAAATATAAAAAGACTTGAACTGGGAGAACTGGCCACTTACTAGACTCTTCATCACTTCTGCCTTTATAACCGCTCTTTAAAAAAAAACAACATAATACACTTTACCCCCATTAAAAAACAACCAACGTACAAAAATCGCTTCATTTTAAAACTCTTAGTCTTACTCAAATAATACACTACAATACATATATATAACATCGACTCCAAGCATGCAATCATTCACCACTACATTCTACTTCAGTGTGTTTAGTGTTGCCACCAGACACCTGTCTTTCTTCAGCCAAGGTGCAACAACATGTCGACAATTACGTTTTCTTGTCCTGCCACGTACATAATTTTGAAATTGAATGGCTGTAGTAACAAGCTCTATCTCAACAGTCTGTAACTTTTGTCCTTAAATTTCTCCAAACAACTTTACAGGTTATGATCAGCATATACAATTGTCTCAGACACATTACTGGCAATATAAATTTGAAATGTTGTAACACCAACACCAAACTCAAGGTCTCCTTCTAAAGTAGATATTTCTGTTAATGAATATTCAATTTCCTGGAGAAATATCCATTTGGTCTTTCTATCTTCTGGTCATCTTCTTGTAAGAGCACAGCACCAACATCACACATCGATAGCCACCTTGGATGGCTTTGCATAATTAGGCATGGCTAATATTGGAGCAGTGGGTAACACAGCTTACAGGCTATCAAATGCCTTCTGACAGTCTGTCATCCACTGACATTTTCCACACTTCTTCAATAAGTCAGTTGGTGGGGCAACCACACTGCTAAAATTCATATGAATTTCTGATCAAACCCATTCAATCCCAGGAATCATAGCACTGCTCTCTTCATCAGCAAAATGGAAAACTCCCCTATAACCTTCATTTTCACATTTCGTGGGGGCAGCTGTCTATGACCAATAATGTGACCCAGGAACAGGACGTGGGCTTTGGTGAATCTATTCTGAGGCAGGTTTATCACCAAGTCTGCCCCCTGCAGTCAGTCAAATAATTCTGATAAACACTGCAAATTATTGGAAAGGGGTCTGAGAGACAGGATTTATGATCAATTGGAAAGGCACAGTTTGATTTGTGATAGTCAGCGTGGATTTGTGATGGGTAGATCATGCCTCACAAACCTTATTGAATTCTTTGAAGAGGTGACCAAACACTTGGAACAAGGTGGAGCAGTGGATGTGGTAGACATGGATTTAAGTAAAGCATTTGATAAGTTTCCCCATGGTAGTCTCATGCTGAAGGTAAGGAGGCACAGGATAGGGGGAAATGTGGTAGATTGAATTCAGAATTGGCTGACCCTTAAAAGATCCTTGTGGTACAACACTCGTAACTGAGCACCATGTTGAATACTTTCCATGCACTACCACCCTTTCTGTTGTAGCTCAGTTAATTTCTAAGCTAAAAATATCCCACTTCATCCTTGATTTGTTCTTGTTTTTTTCCCCTCAACCATTCGATCAATCTTGGCCTCTGATAATTCTACTCCAATTTCCTTATCTGTATTCATTGGTTTCTACTCCTGTTTCAACTGGTGGCCTTGAGGCCTTGCTATCACTGAGTCAGGAAAAGTCCCAAGATATATAAAATAATACCTAAGTTGCCTGATTTCCACTGGCTTTTCAACCACAGTAGACAGCACTCTGATCTGTGATCCAGCTATATCATTACCGAGGATAAATTGTATTCCTGGAACCAAGAATTTCCCCAGTCCTTCTATCACCACTTCCCCACTTTTCACTCCAATGTCACTCTTCATAGTGGAGCACTTCTTGTCGCACCGTGAATCCCATATACTAGCACTTTTTCTGACAATGATCCTTCTGAATCACATCTCATCTCAACATCAAAGATTAACATGATGCCATATCTCTTAATGCTGTAACTTCTTTACCTGCTCTTCCCATCCTATGTGAATAAACCTTACCTCCGACCAAATTGTACATTCTGGGGCAGCTTCATAGCCTTCACTGTGCTTTCTTTTACCACTTTAACAAAATTCACTAGCATATCCAGTTTTCCTACATCCATCTTCCCAAAACGTTTCCTAAACCACCAACACAGACTTCATGTGGCTTACTTTTTTTGCAGTGAAAACACCTGAACTTCTCCCCTTCAAGGGCTTCCTTTTTACCTGGCGCTAAGCTACTTTTATTATCTTCAATGAGATCTACTTTTCCCTTACCGCCTGAGCATTTCCCCTTTCTCCAATCTCTATCCCTCACAGATTGAAATTGATGTCATAAGCCAAATTTTGATACAAGAACCCACTCACAATCACCAGCCATTTCAGCTGCTAATCTTGTCATTTGAACTCTGCAATTCCACATGAGTTCTCATTCCCTCAGGAAGTGAATTTTTGAACACCTGTAAAACAATGTCTCTAAGAGCGTCACATGTTTGATCTATTTTTAATGCCCTTATCCACTTACCAAAATTACTTTGCTTGGTTCTTTCACACTCAGCATAAGTTTGACTAGAGATAACACAATGTGGAGCTGGAGGAGCACAGCAGGCCAGGCAGCATCAGAGGAGCAGGAAAGTTCTTGTGTTATCTGACTCCAGCTTCAGCAGTTCTTCCCACCTCTGAGTAAGTTTGACAAGGGTCCCTCCTTAGATTCCTAAAATATTGCCTATAAGCTACTGGCACAAGCTGATATGTACGTAAAATGGCTTTCTTCACCTTCTTTTACTACCTGGATACCTCCTCCGACAGTAATGCAAATGCCTTACTAGCCCTACCTACCAACTTTGTTTGGATCAACAAAACCCACATGGTCGCCTGTCACGTCATTTGTTCAGCCACTTTCTCAAATGAAATGAAAAAGTTTTTACATCCTTCTCATCAAATCAAGGCAATGGTGGATATGTTTAAACAGATTCCCAATAGGCCTTTGGCTAGGAGGGGTGTGCCCATCCCCACTAAGTCTAACTGCTACCATCACTTCCATGCTTTTAAGTCAACTTTCCTGTCTAATTGCCAACTTATGAAGTTCAGACTCTGTCTTTCTGCTTTTCTTCTCTCTGTTTCTCCCTTTCTTCTACTAGGGCCTTCCTCCCCTCTTCTTTTTGTTCTGCCAGGGTGATTCTTTCCTTTTCTCTTATCTCTGCTTTTAACTGTAATTCGAACTGTTTCAGTTCCCTTTCATGTTCAAGCTGCTTCAGCCGCAATTCAATTCTAACCATTTCTAAAGATCCGATGGCATTTCCAACAAATTTAAATGTCGAGCTGTTGCTGTAATTATCTCTCCTTTTCTTACAAAGGCAACCCAAACTCCAGCTTGTCTGCCATTTTTAACAGCTTTATGATGCTCATCTTTCGTACAAATCCAAAGTCATTTCTTTGCCCCCACTCCCTGAAAGCTCTTAGTGGCTGAAAGAACCATTATTACACAAAGCACAATTTAAACCAACTGAATTCAACACCCAAAACAAAAGACACAAATATTTACCACTCGCTGCCTTTGAGTCCAACAACCCTAAACCCAAATTAGAATTATAGAAATATCCAGAAAAGAGACCTCAATCTGTTATGAACTCCCTCAAAATATTTTAAGAAGGTTGTCTAGACCCTAACTTTTCCTTATTGTAACGGCAGAGGTGAAATGGGTGTTCCAGGTGTAATGTAACTGGTCAAACCACTCAACTTTAAGCAAAACAAAATTTATTTAAACACAGTTAAAACACAAACAAAAGAAAGCAGGATTTAGAATAACTTAATTATTGAAAACCTAACTGACCTGATACAGCAACTTAACTTAATAACTGTTCCAGTATAGTAACACCCCACAAATGCATCCCTTGGCAAAAAGATAATTCAAACACAGATTCTTACAGGCAGGAGGGAACAACATCCAGAGAGAGGCTCCATAGTAAGGTGGAGGAATATTTTACTCAAGCTTGCGACACTTCTGCTACTCAAAACATCGCAGGGCTGCTATAGTTTAAAAAAATCTAGAAAAAAGTTGAACTGGGAGAACTGGCCACTCCTCTTTCATTGTTAAACAGTCACTCACTAGACTGTTCCTCACCTCTGCCTTTGCAAACTCTTCAAAAAACCTCAAGAACAAAATTATCTTTTTAAAGTGACGACATCGTCACACCATCTATACTGCTAACAATGTTGCCTAATTTGATGCCATTTGCAGATTCAGTTATGTAACCTTTTGCTCCCATTGTTAAAATTGTTCATAAATTTGAGATTTTAAGCTATTTTGCCACTGTTCCCAATCATTGTTTAAAGATAGGCCCTTTGTAGAAATGAGTGAGAGAGATTTTACTCATTATCAAAAACACCACTTCACAGAATAATCACAATACCATGGATAATGCAGAATGCCCCATTTTTCCTTCTGCAACATTTGTTGAATTTAATATGATTATTATAAGTTTCTTTTCTGACATTGTTTTGATTGTGATTTCAAAGTAATATGTTTTAATAAATAACAGAAAGAACTCTAATCTTTAAAATATTTAGAATTAACATCTGTCACTCAAATTTTCCAACAGACCAGACCCTTCTCAGTGGCCTGCATCCTTTCTTTAAATGTGTTCACTTTAAATGTGGCAATTTTACATTATTTTTCTCAACGGCACAGGAAATGTTCTGTTGTCAAACTGGATTTGGAGTTTCGTGAACAATGTTTTTGTTACAAAGGAAATATTATTTTAACTAATTATGTCTATTAATAAATGAGGTGGTGTTAATCGTAAAGTTATAAATCAGCGCTAGTGACTCTGTCCTGCGAGTGGTGTTGTGGGATATCATTAATGCGAAATGGAACATTTTTTCCACTTTCGAAGCCCTGCCAGGTCAGCTGTAGAATGAATTGCAAGCAAAGAAAGCCCCAGTAGTATTCCAGAATCTTGAACTCTTACATGAGCAAAGACATTTCCATTCCCAGCTACCAACAACCCCATCCCCCTCCCCTGCTATCTCTAAGTGAGGTTATCAGTTTGGGGTAATTGTTGGTTTGAAATAAGCACACAGAGGCCAGCATTCCACCACCAAGTCACCCTTTATTTACATGTGCACAGTACGTGGGCTCTGACTAGCCAGCTCACAACCAGGGTCTAGACTGAGGAGACTCAGTGGATTTCTTTGTTATATCTATCAGCCAGCTGATTGGCACAGCTTAAAGGATCTCAAAGTCAATGCGATCTACCCAGCCTTGTTACAATCAATATTGTTTACTTCTGTGTGTCTGGGACCTGCATTGATCAGAATGAAAATAATTCTTGATACATACAAGGAATGACAGCTCACTAAGGATTTGCAGCCACCTTCCAGAATTAGAAGCCTCAATTTTACTACAGATTTTCAGACCCAAATATTGAGGTGAAAATTGGGACTGAGCTTGCACATGTTGGAAATGGGGCCTGCCTGTATTTTGGCAATAGAGGCCTTCGCACTGATTGCCGACAGTGTGCAGTCCACCTGAGGATGGCTTGTTGGCTCTGACTGTTATTGAGTTAGCGGGCATATAGCTCTGAAGCCGTAGAAGCACTGTCAGGAGAGGTGGTCGTTGGTGAGCCAGGCAGGAGATCTTGGGAGCACAGGCTGGTCTTTTGAAATAAATGCGAGAAAGTCAGGACATTGAGGTTCAGGTCAACAATACTTGGACTGATTGTTGGGAGTCTGGGGGCTGCTTACATTGCTCACATTCCCTTCTTTGGGCTCCAGCTCGGAGTGGTCCCTTGGGGGGTTGGGGACGGTGGGGGAGGTGGGTGTGTTGCTGTGGGAGTAGAACCTTCATGAACTACATGGGTGGGTTCATCATCCTGCTAGTAGTAAGCTTCCAACAGCTTGAGATGCTTTCTAATTAATCTGTTTAGAGATGTTATCACATACCTCCCGAGCAAGGGAGGCTTGAAGCTAGAACTTCTGTCCAGAGGTAGGGATACTACCAAGATGCTACAGGAACCTCTTGCCAACAGGTCTAGATATGTTTGAATCAGACCCTTCAGAAATGTCATTGCACACCTCTGGAGCAGGTGGGGACTTGGACTGGGCCCTCCTGGCTTAGAGGTAGGGACACTAACACTATATAGCCTAGTCCTTTGCCGACAACTCTATAAAACGGTCCTTAATTGAAATTTTGATTAAGATGGTTAGCTGTTGGACTCATTAGAATGGACAGTTTTTCCACATTGAGTCCTACCAATGGTAAACAAAATGCCCAACAGAGGAACCATGGTGTGGAGTCAACTCTACTGAGCTCCCACAACTGGCTCCTGCCTTCCAGCCCATCTCTGGGAGAGGGATAAAATTCCTCGCCCATGTTTGTGCAATTTGGAGGGCTATTTGCTCTCATGACAATGTATGTGTTTTCAATTCTTTCAAATCTGATTCTCACAAGACAGCAGAAGATTCTGTGACCCATTCCATACAATGACTGCAAAAGCTACGGATCCATCAATAGAGTCTGCAGAATTATTGAGCAGGCTGAGAAGATAAGGGAGGACTGCGTGAAGCTTGATGCTAAATAGCTCTTGCCTGCCAAATAAGAGCTGCAAATAAGGCACAGCAGCTTGTTCGACAAGTAAGCCAATTAACCTAACTTACTGCTGGTTCCCATCAGTGTATTCCTGCATCTTGCCTCCATTAAAGCCCTCACCTCTGTCTCTTGGAGCAGAATTGCAACCTCATTTTCCATTAAGCCGGAGCAGAAATTATTCTCTATCCCTGAATGCAGCCCATTTGTGCCTGGGTCACTGACTTGGCAGAATCTTCTTCGGGCATGCATCGGTGGTCCTGCCTGTTTCTGAAGAGCTCAGAGACTCCCCAGTGCCTGATTTCAGGAAGGCCCACTTCAGCAGCTTTTCCCAGGGAATCAAGATGCTGAGGTGAAGCTCCAGCAGTTGACCAATTGATTGGTGGCTCTGGCCCTATGAGGGGGTCTGTGAGTGCTGTTAAAAGGGCACCGCCACTATGTTTACAGTCCTAAGGTCATGGTGGGAGGCCATAGGTCAGTGATGCAGGTTGAGAGATGTTCACTGTAGGGATATGTGGGCAGGGGTGCAAGTGGGGAGAATGGTTGCAATAGGTGGCTGAGGAAATAGCGAAGGCTTTGGTTGTGATCTTTCAAAAGTCACTGGAGTCAGGGAAAGTCCCAGATGATTGGAAAATCGCTCTTGTAACCCCCTTGTTTAGGAAAGAATAAAGACAAAAGATGGAAAATTATAGGCCGATTAGCCTAACCACAGCTGTTGGTAAAATTCCAGAATCCATCATTAAGGATCAGATTTCTAAATTCTTGTAAGTGCAGGGTCGGATTAGAACAAGTCTGCATGGATTTAGTAAGGGGAGGCCATGCCAGACAAACCTGTCAGAATTCTTTGAAGAGGTAACAAGTAGGTTAGACCAGGGAAACCCAGTGGATGTTATCTATCTAGACTTCCAAAAGGCCTTTGATAAGGTGCCTCATGGAAGGCTGCTGAGTAAGGTGAGGTCCTATGGTGTTCGAGATGAGCTACTGGAATGGATTGAGGATTGGCGGTCTGACAGAAGGCAGAAAGTTGGGAAAAAAGGCTCTTTTTCAGAATGGCAACCAGTGACAAGTGGTGTCCCGCAGGGTTCAGTGTTGGGGACACAGCTGTTCACTTTATATATTAATGATTTGGATGAAGGGACTGGGGGCATTCTGGTGAAGTTTGCCAATGATATGAAATTAAGTGGACAGGCAAGTAGTACTGAGGAGATGGGAAGGCTGCAGAAAGATTTAGACAGCTTAGGAGAGTGGTCCAGGAAATGGCTGATGAAATTCAACGTGAGCAAATGCGAGGTTTTGCACTTTAGAAAAAAGAATTCAGACATGCACTATTTTCTAAACGGTGAGAAAATTCATAAAGCAGAAGTACAAAGGGATCTAGGAGTGCTAGTTCAGGATTGTCTAAAGGTTAACTTGCAGGTTGAGTCTGTGATTAAGAAAGCGAATGCAGTGTTGTCACTTATCTCAAGAAAGTTGGTATGTAAAAGCATCAATGTGCTTTTGAGACTTTATAAGGCTCTAGTTAGGCCCCATTTAGAATACTGTGTCCAATTTTGGGCCCCACACCTCAGGAAGGGCATACTGGCACTGCAGCGTGTCCAGCGGAAATTCCCACGGATGATCCTTGGAACAATAGGCCTAACATATGATGAACAGCTGGGGATTCTGAGATTGTATTCATTAGAGTTTAGAATGTTGAGGGGAGAGCTAATAGAAACATACAAGATAATGTATGGTTTAGAAAGCATGGACGCTGGGAAGTTGTTTCCGTTAGGCGGGGAGACTAGGACCCTTGGGCACAGCCTTAGAACTAGAGGGGGTAAATTTAAAATGGAAGAGAGGAGACATTTCTTCAGCCAGAGAGTGGTGGGCTTGTGGAATTCATTGCCGCAGAGTGCAGTGGAGGCCGGGATGTTAAATGCCTTCAAGGCAGAGATTGATAATTTCTTAATCTCGCAAGGAATTAAGGGCTACAGGGAGAGTGCGGGTAAGTGGAGTTGAAATGTCCATCAGCCATGATTAAATGGCAAAGTGGACTCGATAGGCCAAATGGCCTTACTTCCACTCCTATGTCTTATGGTCTTATAGTCAGATTCCACTTCCTCCCACAGTGTCCAGTCCATCAAGCATTGATTGCCTTTGATTGAAGAGCCCCCCGATACCTGACATGAGAAGCTAGGCTCCAGCTAGCAACTGATATGAATGCTGTGTGGCAACATGGCTGCCTTAATTTCAGCCATTGTGGGCTGAGGCCCTTAACTGTTTTCTGATTAGCCACTTAAAGACCTCAATGAAAAAAAAAGTCCTCATGAAGAGTTAGATAATAAGACCACCTTTAATTCTGGTGAAGGTGAAAAGGCAGAGGAGTTTTTGTTACAGGTCTAGGCCCGAAACATTAGCTTTTGTGCTCCTGAGATGCTGCTTGGCCTGCTGTGTTCATCCAACTCCACACTTTGTTATCTTGGATTCTCCAGCATCTGCAGTTCCCATTATCACTGACCATCAGGAGGAGCTGCTTTCATCCCAGTTTACTGTTTGCCTGAATTTTTGCATCCTTCTTAAACCATGTAAATAAACATGTAGTTTAGAAGGTTGAGGGAAGATCTAATAGAAACATACAAGATAATGCAGGAAATAAACAAAGTTAAGTGCTCATACCTGGTTTGCATAGGAGCATTCAGAAAATGAAGGCAGCCAATATCCTGGTCAAGGTCTACCTTTTCAGTAAACATGTTGCTGATAATTTACACAATTGAAGTTAAGCATGGCTGATTTGATTCATAAAATTACATGATTGTTTCAGTTTACAAACAACTTGAGACCACAAGGTATTCAAGTCATTATAGTCAGTCTACTATTACATCCATTTGTGGCACATTAAGGGCCTTATAGGTGCAAGTTGTTCGTGTGGTTTAATGATCACACGCTCCTGTGAGTGAAATTCAAAGCAGATACAAGTTGGAAAATTGACATAAAAATCCTATTGCACTACTTTCTATCCTTTCTATTTCTGGTGTCTCTCTACTGGGACTGCATCTTGAAAAATATTGAGTATATTGACATTTTCTTATTAATAGCTGGCTCTGCTGCCTCACAGGGCCAAGCACCTGGGTTTGACTCCACCCCAGGGCAACGGTCTGTGTGGAGTTTGTATATTCTTGCTGTGCCTGCATAGGCTTTGTCTAGGAGCTCCAGTTTCCTCTCACATTCCAAAGATATGTAGATTAGTTGTATTGGCGATGCTAAATTGCCCATTGTGTCCAGGGATGCATACATTAGGTGGGAAATGCAGGGTTATATGGTTAGAGTAGGGGTGTGAGTCTGGGTGGGATGCACTTCAGAGGGTCAATGTGGACTTGATGGGTTGAATGGCCTGCTTCCACACTTTCGGGATTCTATTCTATGATAACTCTATTTCAAAATCCTGAGGGGCATGGATAGGGTGAATAGCCAAGGTCTTATTCCAAGAATTGGGGGGCAGGGTGGAGTCCAAAACTAGATGGCATAGGTTTAAGATGAGAGGGGAAAAATTTAAAAAGGACATAAGAACATAAGAACTTGAAGCAGGAGTAGGCCATCTGGCACCTTGAGCCTTCCCCCACCATTTAATAAGATCATGGCTAATCTTTTTGAGACTCAGCTCCACTTACCCGCCCACTCACCATCACCCTTAATTCTGTTACTGTTCAAAAATTTATTTAGCCTTGCCTTAAAAACATTCAGCGAGGTAGCTTCAGCCGCTTCACTGGGCAGGGAATTCCACAGATTCACAACACTTTGGGTGAAGAAGTTCCTCCTGACCTCCGTCCTGCATCTGCTTTCTTTTATTTTGAGGCGATGCCCTCTAGTACTAGTTTCACCTGCTAGCAAAAACAACCTCCCTGCCTCCACTTTATCTATTCCGTTCATAACCTTATATGTTTCTCCAAGATCTCCCCTCATTCTTCTGAATTTCAATGAGTATTATCCCAGTCTACTCAGTCTCTCCTCATAATCCAACCTGCTCAACTCTGGAATCAACCGAGTGAATCTCCTCTGCACCCCCTCCAGCGCTAGTATATCTCTTCTCAAGTAAGGAGACCAAAACTGCACACAGTACTCCAGGCGCGGCCTCACCAGGATCCTATACAGCTGCAGCATAGCCTCCCTGTTTTTAAACTCCATCCCTCGAGCAATGGCAGACAAAATTCCATTTGCCTTTTTAATTACCTGTTGCACTTGCAATCCTACATTTAGCAAATCATGCACAAAGACACACAAGTCCCTCTGCACAGCAGCGTGCTGCAATTTTTTACCATTTAAAACATATTCCATTTTGCTGTTATTCGTACCGAAATGGATGACCTCACACTTATCAACATTGTACTCCATCTGCCAGACCTTTGCCCACTCACTTAGACTGTCTATACCCCTCTGCAGGCTTTCAGAGTCTTCTGCACACATTGCTCTACCACTCACCATAGTGTCATCTGCAAATTTTGACACACCACACTTAGTCCCCAATTCCAAATCATCTATGTAAATTATAAACAATTGTGATCCCAACACTGATCCCTGAGGCACACCATGAGCCATTGACCGCCAACCAGAAAAACACCCATTTACCCCTACTCTTTGCTTTCTACTTGTCAACCAGTCCTCTATCCATGCCAGTACATTACCTGTAATACCGTGCAACTTTCTCTTATGTAGCAGCCTCTGGTATGGTACCTTGTCAAATGCCTTCTGGAAATCTAGATACACCACATCCACAGGTTCTCCATTATCCACCATGCAAAATAAGGACCTGTGGGGTAACTTTTTCCACAAAAAGGCTGAGCATATATGGAATAAGTGCCAGAGGAAGTGGAGGCGGGCACAATTACAACATTTAAAAGGCATTTGGATGCGTATGTGAATAGGAAAGTTTTAAGGGGATATGGGCCAAATGCTGGCAGATAGGACTAGATCATATTGGGATATCTGGTTGTCAAGGCTGAGTTGGACTGAAGGATCTGTTTCCATCCTATATGGCTTTATGACTCTAAAAATAACAGCTGTTGGGAAACTTGGAGATTGGAAAGACATTAAATTAGGAGAATGGTATCCTACCAGAATGAGCTTCTGTTGTTTGACCTCCTTCCTGGTTGCTGATTAAGATCCTTAAGTGCATAAAAAAGGGACTCAGGCCACCATTACTGGCATTCACATCAGCTGCTCCTTTGTGGGCAGCTTCTCAGCTCAGTGTCAAAGGAATTCCTCAATTAAAGGTAATCAATGTCTGACCAGGCACTGGAAATTTTGAGCAGGGAAACGTACAAACATTGAAAATAGGAGCAGCAGTGGGCCATTTCAACCATTCAACATGAATCATGAAACATGATCATGGAACTCAGTTAGTACTCTGTTCCCGCTTTCTCACCTTTGATCTCTTTAGCCCTAAGAATTGCATCTATCTCCTTCTTGAAAACATTCAATGTTTAGACCTCAACTCCTTACTGTGGAGGAGAATTCCTCATGCTTACCACTCCCTGGGTAAAGACAATTGTCCCCATTTCAATGATGGAACCCAACTCGGGTCATCCCTCTGACCTAGCTTCTGATGCACCTCCCATCATTTCCCTGCAAAATCCACCCAATAAATGCTCCCACTCCCACATTATGAAGGTGTGGCCTTCACACCTGAGTGTGGGAGAGTGGTGTCCTTTCAACAGCAGCTGCGGATGATCCTGTGGGAATGTTGAGTCTAAGAGCCTCCAGGGCTGGAGATTGGAAAGGCATTTAATTAGATTAATTGTGTCCTACCAGTCTTAAATTGAGAGGAATGTCCTCTGATGGCCTTGTCACTATCAGATTGGCAGGCCATTTTGGAAAACAAGTACTGTGGATTCTCAGCTCTATCGTCAGCAGGTAACTACAGGATAATGTTCTACCAACTGAGTCACAGGTACTACAGGGCTACATCTCATTGCTCAAATTTGGAATGCACAGAAGGGTGCAGAGCTTTTGCAGTTATCTAGAAAGTTAAATTATCACAATTTTTGTCCTATTTACTCACAGGCTGTAGGCATCTCTAGCTAGATCAGCATTTATTGCCCATCCCTAATTACCAAGAGGGTAGTTAAGAATCAACCACATTGTTGTGGGTCTGGAGTCACAGGTAGGAATGACAGGTTTCCTTCCCTTAAGGACATGAATGGACCAGATGGTTTTTTACCCAAACAATCGACCACGGTTTCATGGTCATTGGACTCTTAATTCCATATTTTTTTAAAAATCTGTTATGGCAGGATTTGAACCCAAGTCCCCAGAACATTAGCTGAGTTTCTGGGTTAATAGTGCAGTGATAACACCATCAGGCTATTGCCTCCCCAATTAAGTTTCGGTTTAAGCACCTTTTTAAGTACATGAATGTATTATTTAGCACAAGAGAAATGGCTCTAGCACTGATCGTGACCTACTTCAATTATGATATTTCATATTTTCAAGTTTTAGTTGCTCATAAAATAAATTGTTATTTTATGTTAAATTGTTATTTTATGTTGGATTTTAAAAAATCTAACTTTTTAAAAAACTTTTTCTTTTCTAATCCAATATTTCATCTTTTTATTTCTCTTTCAGGAGTAGGTTTGACATGTACCTGGATTTCACCGTAGACAGCAAATCAAAGGTGTTCATCCACTTTCTCTATGGCTTACCCTGGCCCCAATGATAGTTGAATTTGCCACTAAGTGAGGAAATTCTCCAGGCATCCAGCAACAATGTCATCAAGCAAGATCATTAGCTAACCATATGAAAATATTTGCATCAACAACAAGCCCAGATATAAAGTGCACTGATTCACTTTTTCACTTTCCATTAAATTTCACAGAAAGCAAAATGCCATCCAATAACGATTATGATAGAAGTTGAAATTTCATCATAAAAAAAGTGATATTTCACAAATGTAAAGTTCATATTTTTCAAGGCTGTTTAGTTTGTAAGCAGCAAATGTAAACATGGTGTGGTGCAAAAGAAACAAGTTGTTTCTCATTCAACAAGGTGTAATGTTTCCTAGGGTTTTTAAAACTTGACAAACTGAGAAGGAGCAAATTCTTGTTAGTAGAGTGATTTCGAAATTATTGTAGCCTGAGGAGATTTCAACACTTTGCCCGAAGGCGAACTTGAACTGAGCACGTGTAGACTTTGGAAGTTGTCAACAATTTCACAGGATTTGTGATGGTTTGCTTCACAATACTACTGCAAAACATGGACCATTGCATTTCAATCACTCCACAGTTCCATCACAGTCCTCACATTCAAATAAAATAAGAACTGTGGATGTGGGAGACCTAATACAAAAACTGACGAAGAATCACTAGACTCAAAACATCAGTTTCATTAGTAGTAAGAAATAACAGGGTGTAGAGCTGGATGAACACTGCACATCAAACAGCATCAGAGGAGCAGGAAAGCTGATGTTTTGGGTCTGGACCAGTTTCATTAGTGATTTCTGCTTTTGTTTCAGTCATCGCACTGTTCATTTCACAAGCCTGCAACCTGACTGACGTATGAAGTGTACATATGCTTGCCCTGATCCCTCAGGATCTCAGATGCACAGTTTGTCTTAGAGTCAGAATTCGTGTGGAAACAGGCTATTAGGCCCAACAAGTCCACAATGCCCCTCCGAAGAGCATCCCACCCAGACCCATTCCCCTAATTTCCCAGGTCTAACCCACCTAACCTAAACATCCCTAGGCACTATGGGCAATTTAGTGTGGCTAAACCACCTGCACATCTTTGTACTCTGGAAGGAAACCAGAGCACCCGGAAGAAATCCATGCAGACATGGAGAGAATGTGCAAACCCCACACAGACAGTCGCCTGAGGCTGGAATCAAACCCAGGTCCCTGGCGCTGTGAGACAGCAGTGCTAACACTGAGCCACTGTGCTACCCCTTGATGTACTGTTCTCTGTTCACTCTTGCAGCAACTATCTAAACAAAATGCTGTGGTGATCATACTGGTGAGGGGGAAGTCTGATCAACAGTAGATTCAGTTTTCTGCCCTATTCTGGTCAATTAAAGCCCTTTATCTTTTATGTTATTCCAAACTTCTTGCCCTCTATTGAGCTGCTTTGATTTATTCTTCATACACTTCTTCGAAATGACCACAATTTAGGGGTGGAATCTTCCGGGTCTTGAGGCAGGAAGGGAATGTAATGTGTAATTAGGTGATATGGTGGTGTGCCACAATCCCGCCACCTTCTTGCCTCTGGTGAAGCTCCGCTCTCCCGTCTCACCACCAATTGAGGCCCTTAATTAATGATCATCAAGGGCCTAGTCCTGCCTTGGCTGCAAATGTTTCGGCTCCAGGCAGGAAGGAAAACAGTCAGCCTACCTGAGGACAGGTTGCAATTTGTGGGTGAGCACAGGAGCATCCCTTGATCTGCTCTAATCTGCACAGGTCGAGCCAAACCACCAAGTTTTGCTTCTGAATCCTCTCCTCACACTGTGCAATCTACGAAACCTTCTTCCTCTCCCACCCCAGCACCAACACCAAAAAAAAACCTCCCTTCCCTGAGTCTGATTGTCCATCCTGAGGCAGGGAGGGTAATTTTGAACTAGCGGCAGCTCAAGCCTCCTCCATGGTACCTTTTGGTGACTGGCACCTGCTTATTCCACTCCCTAAAACTGTTTGAAAGCCATAAGCAACAATCAGGTGCCTGATTGCCAGAAAATCCAGTGGGCCTTATATCCTAAAAAGCCACAGGCTTCTCTTCTCCAATCTCTTCTTACAGAAATCCATCATCCAATGATTTTCTAAAACTTTGTTTTGGTATTATATAATTCGTATCAAATTATCCTTTCATCTTTTCTATTCAATTTTAATTAAAACACAAGAAATCATTATTAATGGATTATATTCATATATCTTTGGTGTTGATATTTGAAAGTTTATCTAGGTAATGAACTCCAGCAGTTTGACCCAGGAGTAGTCCATGTCCAAATGCAACATTGGACGATATCAAGGCCTGGGCCGACAAGCAATAGGTAACATTTCCACAACACAAATGCTTGGCAATAAACATCTCCCAAAGAAGAGAAAATCTAAATATCACCCTCTGTCATTCAACAACACTACCATTGCTGTATCCCCACTATCAACATCCTGGGACTTATCATTGGCTAGAAACTGAACTGGACTAGCCATATAAATACTGTGACTACAAAAGCTGGTCAGTGGCTGGGATTCCTGCAGCATGGCTGGCATGGACAAGATGGGCCAAATGCCCCCCCTTCTGGTGCTGTTTCATTTCTATGGTTCTTTGTAACTCATCTATTGACTCACCTGCCCACCATCTACTGGGCACAAGTCAGGAGTGTGATGGAATAATCCCCATTTGCCTGAATGTGTGCACCTCCAACAACATTCAAGAAGCTTGTCACCACTGAGGGAAAAGCAGCCTGCTTGTTTGGCATCATATCTACAAACATCAATTCACTCCACCATTGGTGCTCAGTAACAGCATTGTATCCTATCTACAAGATGTGCTGCAGAAATTCACTTAGCCTCCCTAGACAGCACCTTCTAAAATCACAACTATTACCATCTGGAAAGGTAATAGCAGCAGATACATGGAAGCACCACCACCTGCAAGAGTTTCTCCAATTCACTCACCATCCTGACTTGGGAATACATTGGTGTTCCTTCAGTGTCACTGGATCAAAACCCTGAAGCTCCCTTGCTAACAGCATTGTAATCTAACTAGCCCAATTGGTTGTGGCACTTTAAGAAAGCAGCTTCTCAGATGCATTGGGGGTTGGACAATAAATTCTGGTCCAGTCAGCAATTCCTACATTTCATGCATGACTACAACAAACTGAGATGACAGAACCAGTATATAATTCTAAGTCAAGGTAGTATGTATCTTGGAGATAATAGTTACACTATGACTTACATTTCAAGAGCACCTTTCATAATCTGAGCATGATTTACAGCGCTTTGCTGTCACTTAAGTACTGCTGAAGTACAATTAGAATTGTAATTTGGAGATTTCCATATGAAATTCAGAATCATGCTGGAGTGTAGTACTGAGGGAGTATCCACAGATCAATGTGCTGTCTTTCCAGCGACATGTTAAACCATGGCACTTTCTCCTCTTCAAATGGATATTAAAGATCCCACATTCCTGTTTGAAACAAAGCAGTGGAGTTTTTCACTTGTCCACTATTCATTCATTGAAAATTGCTACAACAGATACAGATAATCTGGTTATTATCACAGTGCCGTTCATAAATAAAAGCATAAGGGAAAATCTTAGGAAGTACTACCGGTGTTGCTACCTTCCCTCTGATAGTCTTTCGTGTTCCTGTGAAAAGGTAATGAAGTTTATTTCACAGGTGATGATATACCCTTAAATAACCAGAAAAATTACTCAGCATTCCTGATGAAGTTCATCTAACAACATAAAGTATATTTTACTGTTGTTACATGACAATATTATACAGTAAACCAGCAGTTATCCAACTTTACAAATTGGAATCACATGTTGTGGCAATCTAGCCTGAACCAACCACCCCCACAATGTAAAAGATGATCCTTTCAAATTAAGCCCTGATCAAGTGCAACCCATGAACCCAAACATCTGATTGCTTGCTGCCAGCCAGTCATTGTGCAGAAAAAAAAACAAAAATTAAAACCAAATGGATCAATGCAGTCTTGGCAGATTATCAGCAGGGAAGAGGGAGAGTCAGCAGCAAATGGAGCAAATACTCACAGAGGGAGACCTGCACAGCAAACAAATAGGAGTTGGAATTAATGAATAAATAAAAGCCGACAAGTGTTCTTGCAATGAAACCTTGGGAACTGTTTTTTGATGGACATTTCTTTCACCCCATGATGGGTCTCTGGGGAATGCAGGAGTGTGAGATTTTTGTTTTCTGAATGTTTAACTCTTTGATTGCCAAATGTTATTACCAAATTGTCTCAGCAATTCAGAACCAATATTTCCTTCCTTGGTCCACTGCTTTCCTAGTAATTCTGGAATGTCTGCCTAACTTACTATTTTGTTGTTATCTTAATGCATTTTGCATGCCCGGGATTACTGTCTGGAACAATATATCTTCATCTTGCAAATGTTTTAAAGTACTGGTGTTGAATTCATGAAAGGTTGTGTGACATTCTTGTCCCATTCATCTACTTTATATTAAATTGATCATTGACAGAAGATCATTTTTGCATCTTCTTTTTCTTTATTCGTTCACGGGATGAGGGAGCCACTGGCCAGGCAGCTTTAATTGCCTATCCCTAATTGCCCAGAGGGCAGTTAAGAGTCAACCACATTGCTGTAGATCTGGAGCCACATGTCGCCCAGACCAGGTATGGACAGCAGTTTCCTTCCCTAAAAGACATTAGTGAACCAGGTGGGTTTTCCTGACAATGGATTCATGGTCATCATTAGATTCTTAATGCCAGATGTTTATTGAATTCAAATTCCACCATCTGCCATGGCAGGATTCGAACCCGGGTCCATAGAACATTATCTGAATCTCCGGATTAACAGTCCAGCAATAATACCACAACCCATTGCCTCCCCCATTGCATTAAGAAAGCATGTATGATTATAGCATTTTCAAAGATGCAAAATCCATTCCGTACATAATGAGAAATAACATGCCATCAAGTACGCAGAAAGCCAGAAGATTTCCATTGCCATTACTCTCAAAATCCTTCATCATGAGATTTTGTTGCAGCATTAGTAAAAATGATTGAACTTGATCCTGAAAGGGGAGGTGAAGGCCCAGTGGTATTATTCATGGACTGTTAATGCAGAGACGCAGACAATGTTCTGGAGGGCTCAGGTTCAAATCCTGCCATGGCAGATAATTGAGCTCCCAGGATGAGGCATTCCACTCCTGCACATCCCAGATGTCCACGTTCTTCCAGGACCGCAACTTTCCCCCTGCAGTGGTCAAGAATGCCCTTGACCGCATCTCCCGCATTTCCCGCAACACATCCCTCACACCCCGACCCCGCCACAACCGCCCCCAGAGGATCCCCCTCGTTCTCACATACCACCCCACCAACCTCCGGATACAACGTATCATCCTCCGACACTTCCGCCATCTACAATCCGACCCCACCACCCAAGACATTTTTCCATCCCCACCCTTGTCTGCCTTCCAGAGAGACCACTCTCTCTGCGACTCCCTTGTCCGGACCACACTCCCCTCCAACCCCAACACACCCGGCACCTTCCCCTGCAACCGCAGGAAGTGCTACACTTGCCCCCACACCTCCTCCCTCACCCCCATCCCAGGCCCCAAGATGACCTTCCATATCAAGCAGATGTTCACCTGCACATCTGCCAATGTGGTATATTGTATCCATTGCACCCGGTGTGGCTTCCTCTACATTGGGGAAACCAAGCGGAGGCTTGGGGACCACTTTGCAGAACACCTCCGCTCGGTTCACAACAAGCAACTGCACCTCCCAGTCGCGAACCATTTCAACTCCCCCTCCCATTCCTCAGACGACATGTCCATCATGGGCCTACTGCAGTGCCACAATGATGCCACCCGATATTTGCAGGAACAGCAACTCATATTCCGCTTGGGAACCCAGCAGCCCAATGGTATCAATGTGGACTTCACAAGCTTCAAAATCTCCCCTTCCCCTACTGAATCCCAAAACCAGCCCAGTTCTTTCCCTCCCCCCACTGCATCACAAAACCAGCCCAGCCTGTCTCCACCTCCCTAACCTGTTCTTCCTCTCACCCATCCCTTCCTCCCACCTCAAGCCGCACCTCCATTTCCTACCTACCACTTCATCCCGCCTCCTTGGCCTGTCCATCTTCCCTGGACTGACCTATCTCTCCCTACCTCCCCACCTATACTCTCCTCTCTACCTATCTTCTTTTCTCTCCATCTTCGGTTCGCCTCCCCCTCTCTCCCTATTTATTCCAGTTTCCTCTCCCCATCCCCCTCTCTAATGACGGGTCTAGGCCCAAAACGTCAGCTTTTGTGCTCCTGAGATGCTGCTTGGCCTGCTGTGTTCATCCAGCTCCACACTTTGTTATCATGGCAGATAATTGAATTTGATTTCAATTAAAAAGGAAAAATCTGGAATTGATGATGACCTTGAATCAATTATCGGGGAAAATCCCATCTAGTTCACTAATGTCCCTTTACGGAAGGAAACTGCCATCCTTACCTTGTCTGGCCAATGTGTGATTCCACACCCACAGTAGTTGGCTTGATTCTTAAGTACCCTCTGGGAAATTAGGGGTGGATATTAGATACTGGCCAAGCCAAGAAGCCCTCATGCCTTGAATGAATTAAAAAAACACAGTTGCTAATACATTCCATGCTTGGTTACATAACAATGGACACTACACTTTCAAGTCAAGATAACAAAGTGTGAAGCTGGATGAACACAACAGGCCAAGCAGCATCTTAGGAGCACAAAAGCTGATGTTTCGAGCCTAGACTCTTTACTGTCTAGGCCCAAAACGTCAGTTTTTGTGCTCCTAAGATGCTGTTTGGCCTGTTGTGTTCATCCAACTTCACAATTTGTTATCTCGAATTCTCCAGCATCTGCAGTTCCCATTATCTCTGATCACACTTTCAAGCTGTTTTGTTGTGTAAACTATTTTGAGGCATTTTATCGTTATCGGTCTTTCATCTTGCAAACTGCCTTATGGTCTCCATGCTTCATCATACCTTTGGACCTGACCTTACATCTCAAATCCACAAATTGTATTGTAATACTTCTGTCTGTTGGGCTTTGTTGACCATTGACTGTTACATATGATGGTAAAAGAATGATGTTTGTGCTTTTAATACATTTCATTGTGTTTTGAGACATCTGAGAATATGAAAGACATTATATGCAAATTTTCTCATTTATTCTTTCTTTCTTGAGCTGTTACAGATTTTGTTGTGTGGCTTAATGCCACACTATGATTTGAGTTCAAGACAGGCATGTCGAGGAGAAGGCAAAGTCAAGAACAGTCTTTAGGCTTAGACTTCAAAGTGATACTCCTTATTATAATTTAATACCAACGCTTCTGGACATGATTGTCATTGATACATCAGCATCGGATCTTCTAATTGCATTTCGTAAGAATTAATCTACCTTCTTTGTCTGTTCATGTCTGTGTGCTCTTAGTATTTAAAGGCCTAGTCTAGCTTAATTTTGTGTAATTAGTCATCCACCATATTCAAACTCCAGTCACACTGTGCTATTAATGTTCAGTGATGTGTAACTCTGTGACAACATCGCAAGATTGCTCCAGGATCCTAAAGCCCTGAAGCAACACTCTCGATACTAGAATATACCAACAACGATACTGAGTTAATAAGAATTCTTACTTTACTCGTATTTGTAATTTGTACATATTGATCTTAGGTAGAAACAAAAATAAGATTTTTAATTTTTTGGCAAAGTCGTTGATTAAGTGCGCTTCATGGTCCACCTTATCCCATAACTTTTTCCCCATGAATAAGTCTGGTGGAATCATACAACAATGCTGTAATCATTAGGTCCTGCCAGAGCAATGTTCATGCTGCAGGCACTATAGTTAAGCCCCCACTGCTCAATACTTTAGACACTGCAAGCCAGGAACTCCCCTTCACATTCCCATTCTGCATCAAAGAAAATGGTAGAGTAAAGTAAATTATCTCCATCGTTCACCGACAGGAACATGGAAGTGGTGGTGGATGGAATGGTGAAGAGGAAGCCTGTACTGTATCCTGCTGACTGGCCAGATTCAGCCAAACTGAACTGAGATAGTGTCCTGGGGAAGCACAATGCAAAAAGGTTTATGATATGCTGAGTCCCGCAAGGGTATCTGCCACCACCTTTTCTTTGCTATCTCACTCACAGTGCCATCACATACTCAAATTCTATTATAGCACCCATCTCACCAAGACTCATAGGCTATCACACTCATGATTGCATGCATCATGTCCATTCAAAGACTCTCAACTTTCTCAATCTCTCTAGCTACACTAACCCTTCCAGCCCTTTCTCCTTCCAATTCTTTCACCGGGGGCATCTTGCCACCCCTCTTTCTCCTGCATCACCATGAAATGTTCTTCCATCCACTTCCATTATATTCCATCCCTCCATTTGTTTCATTGATTATAAAATTGCAAAACTGCACTGATGTCTCCACTGCATTCCAACTAATGTACCTGTAATGTGGACTGGTTGCACTTGGCGTTCAGGACAGGCAGTGGCCCAATCCCTGGACTGCAATGGCTAGGCAAGGGCAGTCATTAAAAACCCCAGAATTGATATACAAAGAGGAATCTTCTGCTACCTTCAGCAATGTGGGCGACAGTGAGAAAGTTGTGAAAGGCCAGCAAAATGAAAAAGAAAGTTATGATATGGAGGAAAAATTTCCAATTTTCACCTTTGAAATTTACCTTGGAATTTGAATTGAATTCAAAATAAAATCTGGAATTAAAACCTACTGATGATCAAGCCACTGTCAATTATCAGGAAAACCCATCTGGCTTGCTAATGTCATTTAAGGAAGGAACTCTGCCATCCTCATGTGGCCTGGCCTGCACGTGACTCCAGACCCACAGCAATGCAATTGACTCTTAATTGCCCTCTGAAAAAGCTTTGCAAGCCGTTCAATTTAAGGGCAGCTCAGGACAGGCAATAAATCCTGGCCAACCAGAAATACCTGCGTCCCACGAGTGAAACAAAATCACGGATCTCTGGGCTCCGGAAGGGCCACACACTTAACTAACTTGTAGCCACCCCCAACACCGGACTGGAATTGAACAGGTCCCTCAACTGAGCATGGTAGTGCCCTCTGATGAACTGTTGTCCTCTTGACCATATTAAGAAATCAACCGCTTTGAATTTCAAACATGCCATTTGGTTGAAGCACATGCAGTATGCTTATTGTGTATGCTCTGGGCATATGATGCATGTATGACATTGACATATGACATTGGCGTAGAGCAATATGTCCATTCCTTTGGCTGTTCAGTGCTCCAAAATTTGACGAGATAAGACAATAAGACATAGGAGTGGAAGTAAGGCCATTCAGCCCATCGAGTCCACTCCGCCATTTAATCATGGCTGATGGGCATTTCAACTCCACTTCCCTGCACTCTCCCTGTAGCCCTTGATTCCTTGCGAGATCAAGAATTGATCAATCTCTGTCTTGAAGACATTTAATGTCCCAGCCTCCGCTGAGCTCCGTGGCAATGAATTCCACAAGTCCACCACTCTCTGCCTGAAGAAATGTCTCCTCATTTCTGTTTTAAAGTTGCCCCCTCTAATTCTAAGGCTGTGCCCACGGGCCCAAGTCTCCCCGCCTAACAGAAACAACGTCCACCCTTTCTAAGCCATACATTATCTTGTAAGTTTCTATTAGGTCTCCCCTCAACCTTCTAAACTCTAATGAATACAATCACAGGATCCTCAGCCGTTCATTATATGTTAGGCCTTTTGTTCCAAGGATCATCCGTGTGAATCTCCGCCGGACACACTTCAGCGCCAGTATCTCCTTCCTGAGGTGTGGGACCCAAAATTGGACACAGTATTCTAAATGGGGCCTAACTAGAGCTTTATAAAGTCTCAGAAGCACATCACTGCTTTTATATTCCAACCTTCTTGAGATAAACGACAACATTACATTCGCTTTCTTAATCATGGACTCAACCTGCAAGTTAACCTTTAGAGAATCCTGGACCAACACTCCCAGATCCCTTTGTACTTCTGCTTTACGAATTTTCTCACCGTTTAGAAAATAGTCCATGCCTGTATTCTTTCTTCCAAAGTGCAAGACCTCGCATTTGCTCACGTTGAATTTCGTCAGCCATTTCCTGGACCACTCTCCTAAACTGTCTGAATCTTTCTGCAGCCTCCCCACCTCCTCAGTACCACCTGCCTGTCCACCTATCTTCATACCATCGGCAAACCTCGCCAGAATGCCCCCAGCCCCTTCATCCAGATCATTAATATATAAAGTGAGCAGCTGCGGCCCTAACACTGAACTCTGCGGGACACCACTTGTCCCTGGTTGTCATTCCGAAAAAGAGCCTTTTATCCCAACTGTCTTCTGTCAGACAGCCAATCCTCAATCCAAGCCAGTAGCTCACCTCGAACACCATGGGCTCCCACCTTACTCAGCAGCCTCCCGTGAATAACAGACTTTGATAGCCTGTACCTGAGAATAGATCAGTTTCTACAATGAGAAGCAACACAAGCCACAGAGAATGGCAGCTTCCAAAAAGTGGGAGAATACGGTTTGAGGAAGCTCAGAGCCAAATGATGCACCCTATTGAAATACATGAACTGCTTCGGTGTCCCTGCATGCAAAGCGACATAGGAGAAGCATGCAAGTCAAATGTGTCCCTGAAATCCAAGGTGATATCTTTAAGTGTTGAAGTGGTTTGCGATTTAGCCCTAAAGCAGACGTGATGATGTGGTGAAGTTGGGTGTTTACTGTTGCTGACTTGTATGGGCAAAGGCTGAAAGAGGATAATACCCATGAAGCATGAAGGGACATTTTTATGACGACAGAGCTGAAGGAAGGCCAGAAAAAGCAGGCATTGAAATATTGCTGCCAGGAAACCTCTCAGACTTTCACTTTGGGAATTGGCACCACCTGATTCCTGAGGGCCTGATGGGAGAATTAGAATAGGGAAAGAAATGTGGTGATCTGGGCTAATAAAATAATGCAAATACATGGAAATAAGGTAATCATGGCACTTTCGTGAAATTCTTAACTCACCATTTGAATGTTAAGGTGAAAATTGGAATCTTTTCCTCTCTGTCAAGACTTTTTCATTTTGGCAGTCTTTTGCCAATGGTCTCACTATTGCTCACTCTGCTCAAGGTAGTAGAAAATTCCTCCTAATATATCAATTCCAAGGTTTTTGAATGCTACTGTGTGTCATAACTTAACTGGGAAGAATTAGCCAATAATAATGCCCAGCAGTTCCACAAGCCAGCACAAATGTACATATGTATAAAATTCCAATGACATCACCAAAATGAACAATTTACCAGAATGACCTATTCAAGTTACGTGAACTTACACCACTTTCACCATTAACAGAAAATAACTCTGTCTATTGTAACTTATTTTAGCAAAGAAGCAGAGAAAAAGGATTTGTAATTTGCTGCAATGCAATTTAAACCAAAGTCCTCTAAAATCCAGATTATAAACATGCACACAATTATGATTAACAAGGGCAAAAGACAATTGGTTTAGTTACCAATGTAGTTACAGTCATTCTTCTATTCACTGGTTGATCAGGTGAACTTTAAACCTTTTCTGGTTTTATAATTTCCTATGATAAGCTTTCCTGGTTTTGGTTTTGGCCTCACAGAGAGACAGAGAGAGACAGAGAGAGAGACAGAGAGAGGGACAGAGAGAGGGACAGAGAGAGGGACAGACAGAGGGATAGAGAGTTGGGTGGGATGGGGGGAGAGAGAGAGAGAGAGAGAGAGAAAGATGCCTTCTGTTTGTCGATGCCAGAGGCTTATTTTTTCTCTCTTCTCTGCCTAGGATTACTGAGTGGCACAGTGGTTCAGTGGTTAGCACTGCTGCCTCAGAGCACCAGGGATCCAGGTTCATTTCCAGCTTTGGGCAGCTCTCTGTGTGGGTTTCCCCCAGGTGCTCTGGTTATCTCCCATGGTCCAAAGATATGAGTTGATCGATAAGCCATGATGAGTGTAGAGCTACAGAGACACAGTCAGGTGTAGGTCAGGGTGGGGTCCTCTTCAGAGGGTCAGTGCAGACTTGATGGGCCTAATGGCTTCTTCCTGCACTCTAGGGATTTGATGATTTACCACTCTTTTAAAGCTTGCACTTCAACCTATCAGAAGGAGGTCATCAGGCAAAGTTTCCTGAATTTGATAAATTCTCAGATTCTCTCTCTCACTGCTTCAAAAATAACATTGAATCACCCATCCTAACAAAAGGCATTACTTAATGTTGACAATTGCAACTTGCTCTGTTTTTCTCTCAGTTACAGCAGTGCAGGTTTGATTTTAGTTTGCAGTTCCTCATAGCCTCCCCACCCGCCGCCACCCCCCCAACCCAGCTCCCCTAAAAGATCTCTTATACATTACTGTGAAAGAATTCTCAAGATTTTCTCAAAGATCTGGATAATGATTTTTCAGTTTACTAATGGAATGAAGCAAGGGGTTGAATTTTACCACAAGTTGATAAAATGTCAATTTTGCTCAGTTTCTTAGAGAGTCTGTCTCTAAGATCCAAAATGTTTTCTCGCACTGTCTTCCCAAACTTGCCACAATACGTATCCACCACGTCCCTATGGTGCCTCGAGGGTGATATTCTCCAATCCGATGTAAGTAGAGCTCTTCGCTGCCAGTAAGATAGCCCAAGATCCGCGGCAAGGCACTAGGAGAATTTTCTCCCAGCATTCAATACCTAGTCATAAAATGGGACTTTTTGATCTCAACATTGAAAAAATCCACAGCTGATCTCACTTTTTTCCACAACTTTCTCGCTAATGCACACACAATTCAATGCCTGGAAAGATTGCAGCCAAGGATCTGACGTCCGTCCATCCATCCACTTACACTGGTAACTATATAAATGCCAGGGGCAATCCATTAGCACCTACTAAGTGGACTTTGCACATCGATGGATTCTATGCCAAACATTCAATCTAACCTCATTATTCTAATTGTAGTCAGCTCCTGGCATAAGGAATAAACTTGATAGGACCTACACCTATGTGTACAGTGGAACTTCTGTGCTGTCACGCAGCCGCACTTTGTGGCATAGCTTTTGCTGAATTACCATTTGGAAACAGTGCAGTGTCAGAATGATGCTTTATGTTGCAAGTTGTCTGTTGGAAATGTGACCACACAGAAGCATGATCCTTGTCTTAATACATTCACACATTTCAAATGTGTTATGGTGTTCCCTGTAGCACGCTGGTGTGTACTTAATAAAGGGAAGGCTGAATTTTTTTGACTGCATGTGATGAAACATGGGTGAAAGTCAAATAGCACAATTCCATTACACCCTCTCTTATGAATGGTATGACTGATGTTCTCAGTATGCTATCACACTGGAAAGAATTTCTAACAAATGAAGGAATTTATGGACAGCCTTTGTATCTGAGTTTTTGGGTCCTTACAGTTGTTGGGAAATCTTATGTAACAGACAAAAGATTTATACTTTTTGAAGAGAAACCAAAGAACGAATGCCCACCTCAAAGGCAGCAATTCTCTCCATGATGCTTCCCTCATGCTGTGCTCTTTTAAATTTGATGCCATAGCAGCTAAAAATTACACAGAAACATACAATCAGAGTAGGCAATTCAGTACTTCGAGCCTGCTCCATTTAATACAATCATGGCTGATCAAACACTTTTGACCACATTATCCTCATAATGCCTTGATCATTGGTAATCAAATATTTATCCACCTCTACTGTTAATTAATTCAAAGACTGCGCCCCCATATCCTTTGTGGTAGGGAGATCCAATGATTCACTAATCTATGAGTCAAAACAAGTCTCCAAATTTCAGTCCTAAATGGTGTTGTATATGCTTTGAGCACTTTGACCAGTTGATGTATTAAAAACACTTCATCCAAGTGCTCTTGTTGGTGAGTTGAATAACAGGAGGCAAAATTTGGTTTATAGTTCAACTCTATTTTATTAACAAGATATTCCTTATTAACACACCATGTGAGTATTTCCTAAAGTCCCACAATGTTTACTTTCTACTTAGCTCTATCCATCTGAGAAAGGATATTACTCACAACGATCCATGTGTTTGAGTTGGGCGACTGGATACAATACAAGGCTGTCTCAAAAGGTGAGTCTCCCCAGTCAGGGTGGATTTCCTCCTGAGTCTTTTTGGATTGCTTCCCAGTCTTCTGATGAGTCTTCTTGGAAGTCTTTGCTGAGGAGTTGGCTACCAGATGTACGCTTTTATTCCCATCATCCTGGACCTACCAGAATGTTCTGAGGCCTTTGGCCAATGGAGTCATGAGCAGGATTCAAAGCATCCAATGGGATCGGACCAACATCCTTCACTGTTGTCTTGCTAGGGGAGTGTAAAATCCACATTCTCAGGAACTGGCTGGGAGTCAAGGTGCAAAGTCTGGCCAATTCTTTTCCAACACACAATCCTTGGGCTGGTTGTATGGTTTCCCTTGGACCTTTGCGATCTCTTTGACCTTGTTTCCAATGTCCTCTGTAGCCAACAGTTCTGGCTACTGTTTAATTCAGTTTTGGAGCCAATGTTCTGTTAAACCAATTTCTCCTGCTGTGGGACAATTTAGAATGTCCAATTTTGGGCCCGTCGTCTCTTGGCCATAATGACATTCCACTAATTTTTAAATCTAGAGCCCTCAATTCTAGATTCACCGATAAGTGAAAAATCTTAGCTGTATGTTCTCACATGTATCTTTAAGCATTTTGTACATCTCAATGACAACATGACACATTCTTCAAAACTCCAGGGAATACAGGCTGTGTTTACCCAATTTCTCATCATATGACAATTTTGCCATCCAGGGAACAAATTTTGGAAACTTTTGTGGCACTCCCTATATGGTAATAGTATCTTTTCTGAGATGAGGAAACAAAAGCTGCACACAATACTTCCAGGGATAATAGGGACTGCAGATGCTGGAGAATCCGAGATAACAAAGTGTGGAGCTGAATGAACACAGCAGGCCAAGCAGAACCTTAGGAGCAGGAAAGCTGACATTTCAGGCCTAGACCCTTCATCCGAAATGGGGGAGGGGAAGATGGTTCCAAATTAAATAGGGAGAGAGGAGGAAGCGGATAGAAGATGGATAGAGGAGAAGATTGGTGGAGAGGAGACAGACAAGTTAAAGAAGCAGGGATGGAGCCAGTAAAGGTGAGTGTAGGTGGGGAGGTAGGGAGGAGATTGGTCAGACGAGGGGGGATGGACAGGTCAAGGGGATGGGATGAGCTTAGTAGGAAGGAAATGGGGGTGCGGCTTGAGGTGAGAGGAGGCAGTTAGGGAGGAGGGATCAAGCTGGGCTGGTTTTGGGATGCGGTGGGGGGAGGGGTGATTTTGAAGCTTATGAAATCCACATTGATACCATTGGGCTGCAGGGTTCCCAAGCGGAATATGAGTTGCTGTTCCTGCAACCTTCAGGTGGCATCATTGTGGCACTGCAGGAGGCCCAGGATGGACATGTTGTCTGAGGAATGGGAGGGGGAGTTGAAATGGTTCGCTACCAGGTGGTGCAGCTGTTTACTGCAAAACGAGCGTAGGTGTTCTGCAAAGCGGTCCCCAAGCCTCCGCTTGGTTTCCCCGACATAGAGGAGGCCACAACGGGTACACCGGATGCAGTATATCACATTAGCAGATGTGCAAGTGAACCCAAGACAGACTAAACAATTGAAGCAAGACTTGACATTTTCTGTACTCAATTTTTCTTTGCAATAAAGGCTAACATTCCACTAACACTAGCTTGCTGTACCTATATTGTTAGCCTTCAGTAACTTATTAACCTCAGTCCCTATGCACATCTGTACTTTCCAACACTCAATTATTTAGGAAATACTCTGTACATCTGTTCTTCCTACCCAATTGAATAATGTCTTATTATTCCAAATTATATTCCATCTTCTACATTATTGCTCAATCACTAAGCCTGTATATATCCTCTGAAACTATTTTACATCTTACAAACCACATACCTGCTCAGCTTTGCATCATTCAACATTTAGAAAGATCATATTTGGTCTCCACATTCGAATAAAAAATATACATTATGAACATCTAGGCTCAAATACTGATCCTTGTAGTATTCCCCCCTCCCAACTTCGCTCCCGCCCACTTCAGTTGCAGTCTGATCCATTTATTCCTTCTTTCTGTTTTTTGGCTGTTAGCTAATCCTTAATCCCTTCCAGTGCATTACCCCTTATACCATGTGCTTTAATTTGGCTAACCAACCTCCTGTGGGGGTCCTTATCAAAAGCATTCATAAATTCAACCAAACAACATACATCAAATCACTTTATGACTTTGTTAGTAATATCCTCAAAAACCTCAAGTTTATCAATCATGATTTTGCATTCAAAAACCCATACTGACTGCGCCCAATCAGTTCATTTTTATCCAAGTGCCCATTTATCATGTCTTTATGATATATTCAGCAGTGTGCACTTTCTACAAGATGCACTGCAAAAATTCACCAAAGACCTTCAGACAGCACCCTCCAAACTGATGACTACCTCCATCAAGAAGGACAAGACCAGCAGACATATGGGAACACCACCACCTTCAAGTTCCACTCCAAGCCACTCATCTTTCTGACTTGGAAATATATCATTGTTCCTTCACTGTCACTGGGTCAACATCCTGGAATTCCTTCTCTTATGGCATTGTGGGTCAACCCATTGCAGGTGGACTGCACCAGCTCAAGAAGGCAGCTCACCACCACCTTCACAAGGGCAACTAAGGACAAGCAATAAATGCTGGCCAGCCAGTGATGCCCACATCCCATAAATGAATAGAAAAAAAAATCTTTCCTACTGTGGATGTAAGGCTGATGGGTCTTTCTTTCTCTGTTTATTTCCTTGCTCCTTTCTTAAATAGTTGGCTGACATTTGCAAAGCTTCCAATTTGCATGAATCATTCCAGAGTCTATGGAATTTTGGAAGAAAATCACCAATGCAAAAATAGCACCGCATCCACCTCCTCCAACAAATGATGGAAATGATGTGATGACTCAATAAATGTCTCCAACAAACCATACCTCAAACATATTTCTCCCTGAGTCTTCAATAGCCAATCATAAAAAATGTTTTGTTTTATTTTAACAATAAAAGAACTAAGAGCCAGAGTGAAATAACTCCACAGAGGTCAGTATCCCGTCACCAAGTCACCCTTCATTTAGATGTGGAGAGGCCTAGACACTGATCCAGCTCTCTCAGAATGAACAGGATGTCAGACATTCCTGTTCTTCTCTGTTAGCCAGGGCTCTTGACTGGATCAGATTAACAGCCCCGCTCAGGAAACTCTAGCAACTCTCAGGAAACCTATGAGATCCACCAGGCTAACCTTGTTACTATCCCTGCAAGAAAGAGACAATTCAGTCCCTCAGGACTGCTCACCACTTAATGCGATCCTGGCTGATCTCACCTGAGCCTCAACTCCATTCGCCTGTTCTCTCTGCATAACCCTTCAGCCAATTATTAATTAAAAAGCTGCCCATCTCTTCCTTAAATTCATTCAATGTCCCAGTATCCATTGCAATCTGGGATGGCGCATTCTACAGATTTATGACCCTTTGAGAGAAGCCATTCCTCTTCAACTCTGTTTTGAATCTGCCGCCCCTTATTGAGGTTGGTTGGCTCACCGAGCTGGTTTGTTGTTCCACAGAGTTTCATTACTGTGCTTGGTAACATCCTCAGTGCAGCCTCTGATGAAACGTCGGTGTGTTTTCCTGCCTGGATTTTAAAATCTGGGGGCAGTTGTGATGGGTTGCTTCACTTCCGGGTTTCCTCCGTAGTCAAATGTATATGGGGTCGAGTTCAAAGGTTTATTAATAACCTGCTTTGTGGAGTGCCATGCTTCCAGGAATTCTCAAGCTTGTCTCTGCCTAGCAAGTCCCAGGATTTTGGTGTTGTTCCAGCCGAAGTCATTGTTCTCCTCGTCCATGGGATTGAGATGAGTGAGAATTGGTCGTGTCTTTTTGTAGCCAGTTGGTGTGCATGTGCTCTTGTTGTTAGTTTCCTTCCTGTTTGTCCGATGTAGTGTTTCTCGCAGTCTCTGCAGGGGATCTTGTAGACGACATTGGTCCTGTCCATGGAAGGGATTGGGTCTTTAGTTTGGGTGAGCACTTGTCATAGGGTTGATGTGGGTCTGTGTACCACTCTGATGCCCAGCGGTCGTAGAAGTCTTGTGGTGCATTCTGACGTGTTCCTGCTGTAGTCTAGTGTGATGAGTGTGTCGGAGTATGTAGAATCTTTCTGATGACGTGCTTGTAGGCACCTCCTGACCCAGTTCTTTGGATATCCATTACCCTTGATAATCATAACCCTTGAAACCCAGAATGCCTGTCTTACATAGGCACTATAAATACACAAATCATTTGCAGCATGGATTTTATTGCAAGTACATTCACTATATTTTTTTCTGTTCGTTAGATTGTTAAAATGAAGCTTTCATACTGTTTTCATTCAAGCTTCCTGTCCCTAAATCCCACCAAAATAGAAGTGCATTTTTTGAGCAAGCATCTGGTCTCCCTTTGTCTGTCTAGATTGCTGACTATGTAAGGACCAAGGTTGTTTAATTACACTGCTTTATTTTTCTTCTAGACTGTGAATCCCACAAGTGTCAGAAGTGTAAGGAAGCACAATTTGGAGGTAAGACTATAAATTTAAATGAATGTTCTAACTCTATAATGAGTGTTCTGTACAGTAATGATTCTGAAGGAGTTAATGTTCACGTTACATTGAGCTCCACCCAATTCATGATGCCACACTATATTTGGATGAAGATAGGTGTATCCTTTCTCAGGGAGCAATGTATTCTAAACAACTGCTGAGAGTCCATTGAGTTAAGCCTGGCAAGTTAAGCAGTATCTGTTGCCATCAATTAATAAACTACGTTTGCTGTGTAAGACAAGTGTCCCTTCTTTTAGACTCACCAGTAGTTTACCTTCTATCAATGGTGATAAGACAAGTGATCTATCTTCTACTAATGATAATGAGACAGACTCTAGACTCAGATAATGAAAGTAGAATTAGTGGCAATAAATTACAAAAGAATCTCTGAAAATGAGACATGTTGCCAATACCTACATTGAGAAGGAAACTATATCAATAATTCAATTTTACCCTGAAGACAGAAGATTTTCTCTCTTTTCATGGAAAAGTGGATTCACCATTTCCAAAGCATCATCCTTTAAAAAGACACAAATTGATAGCGACTAGTTGAAATGTAGAAACTGACAAATGGTTAGCATCAGCCATGTAAGTAACAACAAAGTGCATTCTGAACTCCAAAGACAAACCCTCACTAATAAGCAGGTAAGAGGTGCAGAGCCAACAGTGTAAACTCGTGAAAGTTGCATCACCAGTTGCACTGAGCAATGGTCAGAGGCCAAAAGAAAGGAGGCTGTTTTGGGAATGATGAAATCTCTAGGGGTAAATAGGGAAAATCTTTATGAAAACTGCATAAAGATCTGAAAGAGAAGGCAAAAGCATAAATCAAAATGTTCCCACCTTTCAAAAATGGACATTGCGAGTTGGCTCCAAAGGTGGCCTCAAGCAACTAAGGCAAAGTTGCAAGGGAAAATAATAGGGCAGTGAAGAAATTTATGTTGGGACTGCTGTGTCAGAAGGCCCTCAGAATATATTCAAGCTGGATAAATGGCAAAAGGTCTATCCAAAGAAGAAAAGTCAGAAAAAAATTGCAGACTGGAACTAACTGTGATTATGGTGGGAAAATGTATAAGGGGCACAGTCATGAAACTTCATTTTAAAAATTTACAAAAGAAAATGCATTGTGTTTTATGCCATGAAAAGCATTAAAACATCAACTTTGCCCAAGAAAAAGGAGCAAAACTCAATCTTAGCTGACATAGGTGGGGCAGTCCAAACAAAAAGCAATTTGCAAGACCGGTCATTAAAAAGGCCAGAAAACTCCAATAAACAGTACATTGAAACAGGAACCAGCAAGGAGACAAAATTAACAGTCTGAAAGTGGTAAATCATTGCAGAACAATATTTAACGCTTTAGAGGAAGAATTTAGTTGAGTATTACTATAAATCAAAGTTTAAAAGAATGAAGAAAGATTAAAGCAACTGAATTTAAAATATCATGAATGAAAGCAAAAATTCAGGCTTAAAGCCATAGAAATTAACAGTCAGTGTTAGCACTATCAAACAATAAAGCCTCACAGGCACAAGTGTTACCCAGCTGTGAGAAAGGAATGCCATTTTTATTAAATTGTAGGTCAATATACAGAAACAGGACACTGTCACGGCTGCAAAATATGAGCAGGCCACACATGCCAAAACCTCAATATGTTTGTGCAACATCCTTTAGATCAGATAACTAAAGCATTCATAGCCAAAATTTACGAATGCAATAACTCAAATTATACAGAATTTGTTTATGCCAATGGACGTCTTGTTAATTTTAGGCTTGTTGCAGAGATAAGTGTCACTCTTCTTTCTAACCAGATACTATGGCAGATAAATCAGAAGTTACAATCCCCAGAAATGAGAGTACTTAACACAGGTGGAATGACTGTCAAGAGTGTAGGTATGCTCAAAATTACACTCAACTACAAGGACAATAAGAGAGTTGAAAATATTTGCATAATTTGCAATGAATACTCCTCACTTTTAAGTCTGCATGCATTCTGTGACAACGTCCTTAAGTAACCCCAAGAGAACGATTGGTCTGGGAACAAACGGACTAAGAATTTATTATATCATAATTGCAACAGTGATAGAAAAGAACTGACAAACAGAGAAAATACCATTCGGCTTCTGGTAAGCTCTACAGTAATTGAATTTAAAACAATGAATACACCAATACTAACTTAAAGACAACAGATTACAAGTAGTATTGAAATTATATAAATTTACAAGCTTTTAATAAGAATTAATAAGCACGTTGAGAAGAAATGAAAGGAGACATAATATTTCTTTAAAAGTTCAATGTCACAGATGAACAAGACAGAATATAAGATTAGACAATGCAGTGGAAGCAATCCTTAACATACAGTATTACCTGAAAAGCAAACATGAAGTGCAGAAGTAAGATACAGTTACAGGAGTGCAGAAAAGGAGAAGGTTACACTCAAAGAGATCAATGTGATATATGATGCATTCGTACGTATGTGGTGACATGGTGATAATGTCACTGGGTTAGTAAGCCAAGGCCACAGATTGGTTTCAAATCCAACCATGGCAGATGGTGAAAATTGACTTCAACAAAATATTAGCCTAATGGAAGCCATACAACCACAGTCATTAGGATGAAAAACTATCTGGCTCATGAATGTCCTTTAGAGAAGGAAAGCTGTCTTCTTATCTGGCCCGATCAACATATGACTCTCGACCCACAACAAGATGGTTAACTTTTAACATCTGCTTGGGCAATTTTGATGTGGAATAAATGCTGACATAGCCAATGATTCCCGTGTTTCATGAAAAATAAGTTGTTGACCTTATCCACCAAAGTTTTGCAAAGCTTGGTTCTGTTAATGGACTTCAAGATTAAATTCAATCTTGTGAATGCTGAGGCCACCATCCTTTTAGACCAGCTACAGTGGCTGAAGGAGCAAAAGCTACAGCTGGTAGAAATGAGACCATGGGCTGTAGGTGGAATAACTGTCAAGCATACAAATACTACAAGTTACGTTGCAATGCAAGGAGCGCAAGACAGTTGAAAATGTTTACGTAGTTTGCAATCAGCACTCCCCACGTTTGAGTCAGCATGCATCTTGGGGCCTCAATATCCTTAAGGGTCTGAGGTTGGCCCACTAGTTCCAGAACAACTGGTCCAGGCTTTAAATGGCCCCACTCCCACCCACTTCCTTTCTGACATCAGGTCCACTGAGCATCTTTGAATGAGAGAACTCTTCCCAAAACACATGGGCTTGTTATTCAGTTCCCATTCCATGATTCCCTCATCATTTCTGGCTGAATAAAAGTAAGAATCTTAACTAGGCATTTATTGCATATTTAAGGGCCTCAACTGACATCTTGGCAGGAGGGAAGAGTGATCATGACATCATGAAAGGCAGCAGTGCCCTGTCACAGTGTGCCATGTCACCCAACTAAGCTTCCAAACTCATCTCTGGAGGGCATGAAATTTCACCTACTATCAGAAATTTACAACAAATTCTATTTGTAATAAAAACTTCAAGACTGGGATGTGTATAACTCTAATATCCCTAAATTTTAATAATCCAAGTAGGCATCAATTTGAGTAGAATTGTAAAGTCTTGAAAAGTGCAAACCAAAATTAATAATTAGCGATTACACACAGGGTTACAGAGTCATACAGAGTTGAAACAGGCCCTTTGGTCTCAATCGTCTCTGCTGACCAGACATCCTAATCAGGCCTAGTTCCACTTGCCAGCATTTGGCCCATGCCCATCTAAACTCTTCCTATTCAGCTACCCATCCAGATGCCTTTAAATGTTGCCATTGTATCTGCCTCCACCAGTTCCTCTGGCAGCTCGTCTGACTCGTGCACCATCCTCTGAATGAAGATGTTACCCCTTCAGGTCATTTTTTAAATCTTGCGACACAAGGACTTTCCAGCTATTGGACAGAGATATACTATAAACCATTTCTGATGGAGGGTCTAGGCCCGAAATGTCAGCTTTTGTGCTCCTGAGATGCTGCTTGGCCTGCTGTGTTCGTCCAGCTCCACACTTTGTTATCCTGCAAAGTAGCTTGTTGTCTAAGTCTAACAGTGACAGACATGTGTAAAGTGAACTTAATATGAAAAAGTATTGCCAATTTTGAAAGTATTTAGATATCTCTTGTCAGACTCCTTTCAATTAAAAATGAAGGGATTTAGCATGTTGACCTTTTTTTTTGTCCTGCTGGATTAAAAGGTTTGGAACACTTCCTCTCACAAGCTTCTACATTCTGCTCTCTTGCCAAAAGCGCTTAATATCACAAACAGGTCTGTAATATATATTTTTTTCCAGATCAGCCACTGTCAGTTTAAACCAATCTGTGAATGAGTGAGTAACAACTCTTCTAAGAAAATTAGTACCCTCAGGACAGTTAGAAGCAAACCACTCGTATTATTGTTTGTGTACTGACTGACAGATCTCAATGGAAAACTCTTTGTACAATTTAGGAATCACATCACTGACCTGATTCAGGGACAGCAACACACTGCAGAATGAGACCATCTCCAGGAGGTATTAACACGTGACTTGATGCAAGCTGCAGTGTAACCTGTGTGAAGTGCAGTTTGTAAAGTTCCCAGGCCACACAGCTCATGTAAGCCTGGTACAGTCCAATAATAAACCTTTAAAATTGCACTTTATCTGCATCAGACTTTTAAAAAATGCTACGCAAGCTTTTGCTGCGTGAACATTTGAAAACCGACATGCAATGATTATATTTATTCCCATGAGCTGCTTCAGGCAGCCCCTTAATTCTCAGCATGAAGGGTTTGTGGAGATACTGATCAAGTGACAAGCCCTGTTCCCCAGTGAGGAGGAATGAGGTGGGAGGGATGACTCATGCTACTTATGCCTACACCCTGCTGAGTGGTCGCAGATTGGTTTTGGAGGAATCTGGGAACAGGCTGTTTCTCATCCACTTAACCAGAGCTCGAAGTGATATTGCAAGGGGGGAGGGGGTGCTTGGTGGAGGTGGTGTGGTGGGACATTATCGTGAGGAGAGGAATTGTTGGAATGTACAGCCAGTAAAGATTTTAAAGAAAGTAATATGCAAATTACACATGCATCATCTCTTCCGTTACTTTGAAACTAATGAAAACAATCTGACTTGCAAATCATTTCATTATTACAAAATTATCAAGAGATTTTGATAAAGTAGAAATAATTTAATTCTACCAGTAGTAGGACAAGATTCTTCAGAAGCTGTTTGGCCCTCAGACATACCCTAAGGTACTAACCCAGTGATGATTCTAAGCTTCTATACATTGGATTACAAATATGTTCAGACTGCAACAATCTACAAAATTAGTTATTTTCGTTATCAGTCTCTTCACGGGTTAATAATCTTCTCTATTGTGAAGAAGTTTGTTATCAAATTTTAAACAGTAACTCTGCTTTATTTTATTCACTCTTGGGATGTGATTGTCACTGTCTGTGCCAGCATTTACTGCCCATCTCTAGTTGCCCCTTCAGATTGTGAAGGTGAGCCGCTTTCTTGAACCATTAAAGTCCATGTGCAATAGGTAAACTCGTACTGCTTTTAGAAAGGGAATTCCAGAGTTGCAATCTATCAACACTGAAGGAACAGCAATATATTTCCAAGCTAAATGTTGAGATTGGAACATACCTGTGATAGTATTCCCATGTGTCTGCTGCACTTGTCCTTCTAGATGGAAGTAATCATGGGTTCGGAAGATGTCTCTTGATAGATGCTGCCAGACCAGCTGAGTTTCTCTAATATGTTGTTTTTATTTCATATTCCATGTTCTGTAGTATTTCACTTTTAGTTGAGTACTCCATCACATTCCTCACTTGTATTTTGTAGATGGTAGACAGGCAGGTGGAGAGTTGGGAGGAGAGTTACTCACCTCTGAAATCCCAGCCTCAGACATGCTTTTGTAGACAAGGTATTTATATTTCTGTTATTTATATGGCTGAGCCAGTTAAGTTTCAGATCAATTGAAACACCCAACATCTTGATCAGAAAGACACTCTGTGACAATAACGTCACTGAATGTAGAGAGCTGATGGTTTGATTCTCTCTTTCTGGAAGTGTGCATTTTCTGGTACTCAAATGTAGAAGTGTTGCTTGCTAATTTTTGTCCTGAGTCTGAATGTTGTCTAATGTATAGACATGGAATTCTTCCACATCTAAGGAGTTGTGAATAATTATAAACATTATGCAATCATCAGCAAACATCCCCATTTCCAAACTTATGGGCTACAACAACAAAAACAGAGATTATTGGAAAATCTCAGTAGATCTGGCAGCAACTGTGAAGAGAAATCAGAGTTAATATTTCGAGTCGAGTGACCTTTCCTCGGAACACCTGTCAGAAAGAGGAACAGTACTTCTTCACGATGGTTATGCCTGAAAAAAATGTGGCAGTGAGTTAAATACTATGTAAAAACCAAAAGAACTGCAGAAGCTGTAAATCAGAAACAAAAACATAAATTGCTGGAAAAGCTCAGCAGATCTGGCAGCATCTGCGGAGAGGAATCAGATTTAATGTTTCAGGCTGAGTGACCCATTGTCAGAACAGCTTACAATTTTGGGAAGGTCATTAATGAATGAAATGAGGTTCTTTGGGCCTCAGGTACTATCCTGAGGAACTAACATAGTGATGGGTTCTACACTTCTATACGTTGGATTACAATCATGACTAAATTAAAGCAACCTACCAAGTCTTGAATACTTTTCATTAAAAGTATTCCCCTGGTTTAATTGTGCTCCCTGCTCCTCACTGTTCTCTCATTTTGGATTGGTCCAAATTTGATAACTTATCAAACTTTCCCACCCAACTTCATGCAGTTTGCCAGACTCTGATCCAGCCTTTCTACCTGCTCTGATGAGCATTGGTATTCAAGTGGAAAAGACATCCATTTCTTGTCTCATTTAATTTCTGTTGCAATACTCTCATGAGAAGCAACGAGTACAATATTTGTTTTGAATCACAACAGTTTTAAATTGAGAACCCATTTATTTTCACTGACCCACGATATCTACAACTGTAACATGCTTACTAGGAGAGGAAGCCTGTATTCAAGCCATACTTAGGCAAATTACACATCTGATAACAGCTATTGTTGAGGTGACAGGATTTTTAAACTTTCTGGAATTTCTTGAAAGTTTAAGCATAAGCAATGTCCTTTCAGCTCATTTATTCAACATTCAGCTGCTTTCAAAACAAGTTGCATGAAATGTAAATATTTGACAAAAATATAATTTGGATATATGGGTTTTAACTATAAAACGTTTGTCCTTCATGCTGTTATTTGTCTTTTACTGAGTAATATTCTGAATTCCTGAGGACTTTGTTCGTTCTTCTGATTGAGGATGTATAAACCACATATTAATCTTCTTTTCGCACTGTAAACAATCATTGGTACTTCATGGTACAAATTGCAAAATAGGCAAAATGATTAAAGCTTTTCCTTACCGGATGAAATGTAGTAAAGTACAACAAATGTAAATCTGCACTTCATATGTTTGGACAATTTGTTAAAATGTTGTTCTTAAGCTGAGAGAAAAAAATGTTATAAGAAGCGCAGCAGTTATTTGTACTCATGCTGCAAATGAAAGTACAACTTGAAGTATTTACCCTGATTGTCATTGCTGGCATTTCATGCTATCTTCCACTTCTTCCCATAAGTGGAAGGGTAATTGCTGTTTGAGGTATTATGTTGCTTCACCCCCATTTTCCTAGACTGTGTCGAACACTTTTCTAATGATCATCGAAGTGGTGTAGGAGCAAAAGTGGGTTATTTGGCCCATTGAGTCTGCTCCGCCATTCAATGAGATCATGGCTGATCTGATAATCTGCAAATCCACCTTCTTCCAAATTACCTATAATCCTTGATTCCTTTACCAGTTATAAATATGTCTATCTCAGCCTTAACTACCCTTAATGATTTAACCTCAATAGTCCTCTATGGTAAAGAATTTGATATATCTGTTACCTATTGAGTGACAAAATTTCTCTTCAACTCTGTCTTCAAGTTGGCAACCCCTTACTCGGAGATTTTGTCCTCTGGTCTAAGGCTCTCTCATGCTGGGCAGGCAATCTATTTGCATCTACCCTGTCAAGCTCCGAGTGAACCATACATATTTCAATAAGGTCACCCTTTCATTCTTCAAAAATCCAATGAATGCAAACCCATCCAAACTAACCTCCCCTCGTAAGAAAGTTCCTGCATACCCAGAATTAAGAAAGTGAACTCTCTCTGAACTGCTTGCAATGCTAACATGTCTTACATTAGATAAGAGAACCAAAATTCATCATAATAATCAAAGTGTGGTCTGACTAGTACTTAGTATAGTTTTAGCAAGTCCTCCATATTTTACTTTCTATTGCCTTTGAAATAAAGGCCAACAGCCCATTTGCCTTCCTTATTATCTGCTGAACTTGGGTGCTAGCTTTTTATGATTCATGCACTAAAGCTCTTAAATCCCTCTATACCTCACCTTTCTGTCTTTCCCTATTTAAATAACACTCAGCTCCTCTATTCTTTCTGCCAAACTACATAACCTCATGTTTTTCCTCATTATAAGTTTCATCCACTCACAATCTGTCCAAATCCTTCCATAGACCCTTTGTTCATTGTCACTACTTACCTTCCGATCTTGTGTCACCTCAACCGTAGCAATAGAACATTCACTTCCATCATCAAGACATTAACATATATTGCCAATAATTGTTGCTTTAGCAGACTTCTGTAGCACTCCACAAGTCACAGGTTGCCATCCTGAAAATGTTCCCTTTATCCCAACTCTCTGTCTCCTATTAGCTAGCTAACCTCTAACCATGCTATTTAACTGCCCTCAACATCCATAGGCACATAGGAACAAGAGAAGGTCAGTCATTCCCTCAAGCCTGTTCTGCTGTTCAATGGGATCATGGTTAATCGGTGGCCTAGTTCAATATGCCTGCCTTTGGCCCATATCCCTTAATATATTTTTACCAAACAGAAGTATCTATCTCAGATTTAAAATTAACTGATTAGCATCCATTGGCATTTGTGGAAGACAGTTTCAAATGTCTACCATCCTTTGTGTGTAGAAGTACTTCCTAACATCTCTCTTGAACAGCCTGACCCGCATTCTCGGACGATGACCCCAATTTCAAGAACCCTCAACTAATGGAAATAATTTACCTACCCTGTCTTTACTGCCAACATCATAATGACTTTGTTCAATTCACCCCTTAATCTTCTAAATTCTGGAGAAAACAGGCCTCATTTGTTTAATCTCTTTTCATAATGTACTGCCTAAAACCAGGTATCATTTTTGTAAAGATAACAAAGTGTAGAGCTGGATGAACACAGCAGGCCAAACAGCATCTTAGGAGCAGAAAAGCTGACATTTCGTGCCTAGACCCTTCATCAGAAGTGGAGGAGGGCGAGAGGGTTCTGAAATAAATAGGGAGAGAGGGAGAGGCAGATTGAAGATGGTTAGAGTAGAAGGTAGGTGGAGAGGAGACAGGCAAGTTAGAGGATGGGAGCCAGTCGAGGTGAGTGTGGGTGGGGAGGTCAGGAGGGGATATGTCAGTCGGGGAGGACAGACAGGTCAAGCGAGGAGGATAAGGTTAGTCGGAAGGAAATGGGGTGCAGCTTGAGGTGGGAGGAGGGGATAGATGAGAGGAAGAACAGAAACCCACCTCTTCCTCCGTTACATTGATGACTGTATCAGCACCACCTTGTGCTCCAATGAGGAGCTCGAACAGTTCATCCACTTCACCAACACCTTCCACCCCAACCTCAAGTTCCCCTGGACTATCTCTAACACCTCCCTCACCTTCCTGGACCTCTCTGTCTCCATCTTGGGCAACCACCTAGAAACCGATATCCATTTCATGCCCACCAACTCCCACAGCTACCTAGAATGCACCTCCTCTCACCCATCTTCCTACAAAAATGCCATCCCCTCTTCTCATTTCCTTCGCCTGCATCTTTCCCAGGATAAGACATTCTACTCCCGTACATCTCAGATGTCCTCATTTTTCAAGGACCACAATTTCTCCCCACAGTGGTCAAGAACACCCTCGACCATGTCTCCCGCTTTTCCCGCCACTCATCCCTCACATGCCATCCCCACAATAACCACCAAAAGAGAATCCTCCTCGTCCTCACGTACCACCCCACCAACCTCCAGATCCAACGCATCATCCTCCGACACTTCCGCCATCTGCAATTCGACCCCACCAACAAAGACATTTTTCTCTCCCCACCCTTGTCTGTTTTCTGCAAGGACTCCCTTGTCCGCTCCACACTCCCCTCCAACCCCACCACACCCAGCACTTTCCCCTGCAACCGCAGGAAGTGCTGCACCTGCTCCCATACCTCTTCCCTCACCCCCATCCCAGGCCCCAAGAAGATTTTCCACATCAAGCAGATGTTCACCTGCACATCTGCCATTGTGGTATATTGCTTCCGCTGTACCTGTTGTGGCCTCCTCTACATCGGGGAGACCAAGCGGAGGCTTGGGGACCGGTTTGCAGAACACCTATTCTTGGTTCACAATAAGCAACTGCACCACCCAGTTGCGAACCATTTCAACTCCCCCTCCCATTCCTGAGACAACATGTCCATCCTGGGAATCCTGCACTGCCACAATGATGCCACCCGAAGGTTGCAGGAACAGGGACTCATATTCCGCTTGGGAACCCTGCAGCCCAATGGTATCAATGTGGATTTCACAAGCTTCAAAATCTCCCCTCCCCCCACCGCATCCCAAAACCAGCCCAGCTCATCCCTGCCTCCCTAACCTGTTCTTCCTCTCACCTCAAGCCACTCCTCCATTTCCTTCCTACTAACCTCATCCCGCCCCCTTGACCTGTCCGTCCTCCCTGGACTGACATATCCCCTTCCTATCTCCCCACCTACACGCTCCTCTACTGGCTCCATCCCCACCTCTTTAACTTGTCTTCTCCTCTCCACCTATCTTCTCCTCTATCCATCTTCGATCCTCCTCCCCCTCTCTCCCTATTTACTTCAGAACCCTCTCCTCCTCCCCATTTCTGATGCAGGGTTTAGGCCTGAAATTTCAGATTTTATGCTCCTAAGATGCTGCTTAGCCTGCTGTGGTCATCCAGCTCCACACCTTGTTATGTCGGATTGTCCAGCATCTGCAGTTCCTATTGTCTCTGATATCATCCTTGTAAACCTACGTTGTACTCCTGCTAAGGCCAATATATCCTTCTTATGGTGTAGTGCCCGCATCTGCTCACAGATCTCCAAACTGGGTCTAATCAAGATCTTGTATAAGTTCTGCATCCTGATACTCCTGTCCATTAGATATAAAGGGGAGTATTCCATTTGCTTTCTGGATTACTTTTGGCACCTGTTTGCGATATTTTAAAGATTTATGCACCTGAGTCCCAAGTCTCTTTGGACATCTGATTTATTTAACTCTATACCATTTAGAAAGTACCCTGCTCTATCTTTTTTTCTGTCCGTAATGGATAACCTCACATTTCCTCATATTGAACTTCATCTGACACAATTTTATCCAATTCATTCAGTCGATCAATGTCCCTTTGTAATTTTATGCTATCATCTGCACAGTCTGCAATTCTGCCTAATTTTCCATCATTAACAAATGTGGATAAATAACTTTCAGTGCTATTATCCAAGTTGTTAATTAATAATGCAAATAATTGAGGTCCTGACATAGATACTTCACGTCCTTCCAATTTGAGTAATTACCCATTACCCCTGCCATCTGCTACTTGAATAACTTCCCAGTTATGTCAGTAATTTGCCCTTAGTTCATGAGATTGCACCTGAGTTAACGGTCTCTCTAAACTTAAATGTTGCCAATTAATGACCACTTGATGGCTTTATCCGGCTATCACCGTGATTAACGCAGTGGCAGGCAGGCATATTGACAAAATAAAAATCAAAAGCCCTATGGTTGCTGTAAATCAGAAACAAAATAGAGATTTCTGTAAAAGTTCAGCAGGTCTGGCAGTATCTATGGAGAGAGATCAGTGTTGACATTTGAGATCGCGTGGCCCTTCCCCAGACCTTCTGGGAAGGATTCCATGGAGTAATTTGTCACAAACTTAGGGAAGTGAATAGTCCACATGATTTGATGTAAAAATATAACTTAGAAAATTACATGACTGTCATGGTGGCTCAGTGGTTGTCACGGCAGCCTAACAGTGCCAGGGACTCACGTTCAATTCCAGCCTTGGACAACTGTCTCTGTGGAGCTTGCACACTCTCCCTGTGTCTGCGTGAACTTCCTTCAGGTGCTCTGGTTTCCTGTCACAGTCCAATGATGTGCAGTTTAGGTGGAGCGGTCATGCTAAATTGCCCATTGTGTCCAGGGATTTGTAAGTTAGATGGGTTAGCCAAAGAAATGCAGAGTTACAAGGAGAGAATAGGAGCGTGAGTCTGGATGGGGTATTCCTCAGAGAGTTGGTATGGACTTGTTGGGCTGAATGGCCTGTTTTCACACTGTTGGGATTTTATGATATGCAATTTTCAATTGATGAATTGTTCAATTTAACTGAAATAAGTCTCTTTTTTCATTTGTTGCTGTCAAAACTGCTGCTACACTGCTGAAATGTTAATCATCAGCATCTGAGATTATTAATGAAGTCTTGCCTTGAAGTGGAAAATGTTTAAAGTTACAATATTGAAATTAAAATAATGCATTTAACTGAGATAACAAGGTGCATAGCAGGATGAGCGCAGCAGGCCAAGCAGCATCAGAGGAGCAGGAAGGCTGACGTTTCAGGCCCAGACCCTTCTTCAGAAAAAGAAGAAGGTTCTAGGCCTGAAACGTCAGCCTCCCTGCTCATCTGATATTGTTTGGACTGCTTTGTTCATCCAGCTCTACGCCTTGTTATCTCAGATCCTCCAGCATCTGCAGTTCCTACTATCTCAGTGCACTTAATTATTTTTGTTTGATCTGGTCCATCAGTGCAATTGAGTCATTCCTTACAGGTGTTAAGCTGAAGTTGTCACCCTGGTTATGTCTTTCAACACAGATACTATTGGTGCATTTCAAGGAAATCTGGTAAGCACATGCAGCAGAAGGTAATAGAAGGGCATGTGATATGAGTTAAATGAACAATGTGGTTGGAGGCTCCAGTGAATTGTAAATTCTAGCATAGATTGGTTGAATTGAATGTCTTGTTCATGTGCTGTAAATTCCATGGTATTACTTTAACAATAGCTAAGCATATGTGGACTCCTGGAACGATGGGAGGGATTCAGCTGCAGCAATGGCAGGATGGAGACTCCTGACTGCGGTAGGCCCTAAGAGCATGGGCTATTTTGGCGGCGGCAGTTCGTTGACTGCCGTGGTGTCGGTGACCAGAACCGCAGCTCTTGGCTGCGTTAAGCCCATAACAAAGTGCTTCCAGTCATCACAAATCCTTACAGTGTGGAAACAGGCCCTTCGGCCCAGCAAGTCCACACCGAACCTCAGAGCATCCCGCCCAGATTCATCCCCCTATAAACCACCTAATCTACACATCCTTATGGACAATTTCGCACAGCCAATTCACCTACCCTGCACATCTTTGGACTGTGGGAGCAAACCGGAGCACCCAGAGGAAACCCATGCAGACACGGAGAGAACATGCAAACGGTCACACATGCAGTCACTCAAGGCTGGAATGAAACCTGGGTCCCTGGCACTGTGAGGCAGAGTGATAACTACTGAGCCACCATGCCTTATCCTGGGACATGTTTGGGACCCTAGCTGGTGAACGTAAACTCTATTTATGCACTTTTTATTCTTTGTATCTCAAAATGTCATAGGACTGTGGTGGTTGAACACTTTTCACTATATCTCCCCGGTTATATGTGACAATAAATCCTTCATTCATTTAACTCCCCAATATGATAAAATAATAATTAATTGTGGTGTATGTATATTTCACATATTGAAGAGATGTGTTATACATCCAGCAATGTGGTTAAAGTGAGATGATTAAGAGAGCTTACCATTTTTGTGCTGAGTAGTGAGTTTAATGATTCCTTGGGCAGTGTGCTGGATTCCAGTTGACTAATCAACTACATCTTCTATGTCAGATGCTTGAAGTAGAAATAAAACACAAATAAAATCCAGAAGCTGTGATGCATATAATGTTCATATTACTGGTTAGCAATCCAGAAGCCTCAACCATTAATTAGGAGGCATAGGAATATAGAAGCATAGAAGAAAGGAGCAGAAGGAGGCCATTCCGCCCTTCAAGCCTGTTCCACCATTCTTCACATTTGTGGCTCATCATCCAACTTGATAGCCTGGTCCTGCTTTCTCCACATAAACTTTGATCCCATTCGCCCCAAGTGCTATACATAATCGCCTGTTGAATACATTCAATGTTTTGGCATCAACTACTTCCTGTAGTAATGATTTCCACTGGCTCACCACTGTTTGAGTGAGGAAAGATCTCCTCACCTCCATCCTAAATCATCTACCCCGGTTATTCATATTGTGACCACCCCCCACCCCTCCCTGCTCTGGACACAATCACCATCAGGAACATCGTCCCTGCATCTAGTCTAGTCCTGTTAAAATTTTATAAGTTTCTATGAGATTCCCCACCCCGCCTTCATTTGTCTTAACTCTAGTGAAAACAATCCTAACCTAGTCAATCTCTCCTCATACATCAGACCTGCCATCCCCGGAATCAGCCTGGTAAACCTTTGCTGCACTCCCTCGAGAACAAGAGCATCCTTCCTGAGAAAAGGAGACCAAAATTGCACACAATATTCCAAGTGTGGCCTCACTATGGCCCTCTATAACTACAACAACACATCCCTGCTCCTGTACTCAAAACCTCTCACAATGAAGACCAACATACCACTTTCTTTCTTTATTTCCTGCTGTGCCTGCACTCTTACCTTCAGTGACTGGTGCACAAGGACACTCAGGTTCCACTGCACATTCCCCTGTCCCAATTTGCAGCCATTCAGGTAGTAATCTGCCTTCTTGTATCTCACCAGGGTAATTGGGGAACTTACATTCTGTTCTTCAAATAAATGGGGCAGCATGGTGGCTCAGTGGTTAGCACTGCAGCCTCACAGCACCAGGGACCCGAATTTGATTCCAGCCTCGGACAACTGTCTGTGTGGAGTTTGCACGTTCTCTCCGTGTCTGTGTGGGTTTCCTCCAGGTGCTCCGATTTCCTCCCACAGACCAAAGATGTACAGGCGAGGTGGATCAGCCATGCTAAATTGCCCATAGTGTTCAGGGGCGTGTGGATTATAGGGGACTGGGTCTGGATGGGATGCTTCAAGGGGCAATGTGGACTTGTTGGGCCAAAGGACCTGTTTCCATACTGTCGAGAATCTAATCTAAATTATGGAGAAAGTTTGTGTCAACTGTATGATCAAGTGTGTGATGACTAGATTTTTGAAAAATTCGTTAATATCCTTGAAGAAATGATATCTGCTGTCTTACCAGTCCTGATCTATATGTGAGTCTAAACCAGCAGCCAAATGGTTGATTCTGAATTCAATTATCACTCAGTTCTGCGATGAGGGTCATTAGATGCTATTGTTGCAAATGGTACCATATCCTGGGGATGAATTTTAATCAATCCTCTTGCTAAATTCCATCTGTCAAACTAAAACAAGTGGCCAACATGTTGCACTTACCGTTGGATTTCATACCACACTACTACTCATTGAGAAGCACTTAAGTTTGCTTTTTCTTATGACTATGTCCAGCAATCTTTTAAAAATCAACTTTTGCTAAATATTTTAATATGTACTGATGACTGCATTCATAGGCGTTCTCATCAAAATTTTTAAAAAAACTTATTTTTGGGCTCTAGTAGTCACTGTTGATATTATCCTTTGCAAAAAGCAAGTATTATGGGGAAAGGGCAATTCACATGTTTAAGTGCAATGGAACATAAATCTAAGTTTTGATTATTATTGTGCTATATCAGGAATATATCTCATTCTCTCAGAAGATTCATCTCATACTGCAATGATGATGGGCAGACATTTTGTTCACCTGAACACCAGAAGAGATCATGAAAGATGTGTGTGACCCCTTTCCACCTCACGAAAACTGTTTGAGTTAATTGGATGATATCAACATCCTAGAATCTCTACGGTGTAGAAGCAGGCCATTCAGTCCATCATGTCTACACCATTTGTCTGAAGACCATCCAACCCAGACCCACCCTATCCCTGTAAACCTGCATTTACCATGGCTAATCCACCTAATCTACACATCTTTGGACTATGGGAGAAAAGCAAAGTCTTGGAGGGGAACCCACACAGACACAGAGAGGGTGTGCAAACTCCACACAAATGGTCATCCAAGAGTGGAATAGAACCCAAGTCTCTGGTACTGCGAAGCACTGCTAACCACTCAGCTACCATGCTGCCTCACAGTCAGTGCAGAAACTACAAAATAATGGGTGAGAGGAGAATCAATGAAATATAAACAATTGTTGACCACTTAAATCTTGATGCCACTTTCAGTAATGTTTCCTTTATAAGACTGAATATTAAGTTATTTAATTTTAATGTCAATATGCAGTGAAAGCAGCCATCAGTATGAGACAGCAAGTCCTTCTTGAGTAGTGGACCTAAAGAAGGACCCAACTTTGAAAAATGCACTGTCCATTCTATATTCACTGAACAAGAGAAAACATGTCAATTATGTAATGAATGTAACAAGATTAGCCAGCTAGACCTCATAGAATATCAACTCCCTAATTGGGGCTGTTAATCTGATTGAATCAGGGAGCCTTGGCTTACATTAACACCGGAATACTAACACTCTTGTGCCTGACTCTGTAAGAGGCAGTACTAGAGTCAACCTGTAATCAGGTTGGATCAGATCAATTGGATCAGATTAACAGCCCCAATTAAGGAGTTGATATTCTGTGAGGTCCAGCTGGCTAATCTTGTTACATTCATTACAAAATTGCCATATTTTCTCTTAATCAGTGAATATAGAATGGACAGTACATTTTTCAAAGTTGGGTCATTCTTTAGATCCACTAGTCAAGAAAGACTATAGTCATTTCTGAAGAAGGGTCTAGGCCCAAAACGTCAGCCTTCCTGCTCCTCTGATGCTGCTAGGCCTGCTGTGTTCATCCACCTCTACGCCTTGTTATCTCTATAGTCAAGGCCTGTTCATTTGTAAATAAAGGGTGACTTGGTGATAGGATATCGGCCTCAATAGGGTTATCTCAAATTGTGCATTGCATCTTTCCATGTGATGCAAGTATGAAGCAAGCTTATCATCTCTGAACGTGTGTATTGCCAATTACAAGGATAGAAATTCTTTAAAAGTCAGACTATTGGGAAGGCACATTGTCATGGGATCAAACACATTTATGTCTTTATAGATTCAGATACCTTATAATTAACCTGCAAATAAATTGTGTTGAATATTTTTTGTAGAAGTGTCACTGGACCTGAAACATTAACTCTGCTTTCTCTCAACAGATATTGACAGACCCGCTGCCTTTTATCCAGCAATTTCTGATTTGATGCCAGATTTCCAGCACCTGGAATTCTTAAGGTTATTTTGGCACTGCCCTTTACCAAAAACATAATGGCTCACCACGCATAGGGTCACAGTCCTCACAGCACGGAGTTGGCTTGGGTGACAGTCCCTGATACAAACAATTCTATTCTCTTTCCAGCCACTGTTTAACAACTAGATCACTCAGTGTGCTCCTGAGATGCTGCTTGGCCTGCTGTGTTCATCCAGCCTCACATTTTATTATCTTGGAATTCTCCAGCATCTGCAGTTCCCATTATCTCAGATCACTCAGTTTACCTGCTCTCAGCTACATTCCATTTATACGCCTTCTCTAAATCACTCCTACTCTGGCTCCACATGGGACACTATTAAAGAAGGTAAAAGTTCATGGGATCCAAAGCAAATTGGCAAAATAGATCCAAAATTGGTTTGATGATAGAAAACAGAGGGTGGTGGTGGAAGGCTGTTTGTGTGGCCAGAGCCCAGTTTGCATTGGAATACCACAGGGGTCAGTACTATGTCCCTTATTGTTTGTGATATTCATAAATGATGCAGATGAGAATGTCAGAGCGAGGCTAAATATGTTTGTAGATGTCAAAAAGATTGACTGCATGGTTGGGAGTGAGGGTGAAGATGTTAGATTACATGAAGATATAAACGGATTAGCCAGATGGGCAGATCAATGGCAGATGGAATTTGACCCTGATAAATGAGAGGCACTGCACTACGGAAGGAGGAAAAAGACATGGGTGTATTCAGTGAATGTTAGAAAATGAGGAAGCTCAGAGAAACAGAGCAATCTTGGGATCCTTGTTCAAAGATGGCAGAAAAAGTTTATAGGGTGGTTACGACGGCATATGGGACACTTGCAATTATTAGTCACAGATTATAAGAGCAGGAACTTCATGTTGGAGCTGTACAGCACTTCGGTTAGGCACAGTTAGCTGCTGTGTGTACTTCTGGTCACCAGTCTACAGGAAAGATGGGATTGCCGTGGAGGGGTTGCAAAAGACATTCACCAGGATGTTGCCTGGAATGGAGAACTTCAGCAATGAGGAGTGGCTAGATTAAGCTTGGGTTTTTTTTGGAGGAGAAAAGATTGAGGGGAGGGGACATAATTGAGGTCTAACATTTTGAGGGGCATGGACAGAAAGCAACTCTTCCATTAGGTGAAGGATCAATAACAAGGAGGCATAATTTTAAAGTGAAGGGTAGGAGGCATAGAGGGGATATGAGGAAAAATTACTTCACCCAAAGACTGGTGGGGATCTGGAATCTTCTGCCTGCGAGAATAGTTGAGGCAGTAAACCGTACAACCTTTAAAGGTTGTAAACTACTTGTGTGAGCACTTAAAGAGTCATAACATCGAAGGATATGGACCCAGTGGGGAAAGTGGGACTAGTGCAAGTAGTGATATTGTTTTGAGAGTTCTGACTTGATGGGCCAAAGATTCCCCTCTGCATTACATGATTCTATGTTTCTATGATTCTACATTTCCTCAGAGTTCAGTTTATTGTCTTGTTATTTGCTCCAGTAGTGCAGAGCTTTTAAGGATGATGTGACACACCTTGCCTTGATGAAGAGGTCTCCTTATCGGGTTCAGTCCAAGCAGCAGAACCACATCTTCAGCAGCCCTATTTTCTGCTCCACTGCTGTGCTGGTCAACACATGTGCAGCAACTTGGTTGATATGCCATGCTGGCTGAGTGACCAACATATTACATCAAAAACAAAGAACCTTCTGCACGCCAAGGGGAGGGGATGACCCAATGGTATTATCACTAGACTGGTAATCTAATGAGCCAGGTAACACTCTGGAGACGTGGATAGAAATCCTGCCACAGCAGTGAAATCTGGAATTAAGAGCCTAAAGATGACCATGAATCAATTGTTGGGAAAGCCATCTGACTGACATATTTGCCTGCTCTGGTCTACAAGTGTCTCCAGATCTACAGTAATGTGGTTGATTCTCTACTGACCTCTGGGCAATTAGAGATGGACAATAAGTGCTAGCCAGCAATGCCCTCATCCCATGAATGAATGAAAAGAACACCTTTCCTTCCAGACTTACATCCATGATTCAACTGATCATTAAATTCAGTAAAGTCCACTGCTATGATTTATTATGAAGCAATGTTTCCTTCATCCCACAAAACCCTGGAAGATTTATATGATGAGGTGCATCTAGTTAGCATTCACATCCTTTTAAGTTGTTTTCAGTGACTTCTGCATTACTAATATGCCAATATTATATTTGCAAGCACCAATGGGTTAATACAACTTACCTTTAATTTGCATTTGAAGACGAAGCAGTTTCAAGTCTGCACAAACTGTAAGTGGGCAAAGAAATTATTGTAAATGTAGCTTGCAAATGTCTACTTCATGTATTTTCGCCTTCACTTTCCTAGCAACTAGTAGATATGGATTACACACTTTTAACCACCAAATTAACACTGATTCCATGCACTCTAGATATCACCCCCAACATTTTCCACTTACATTTTTATCAAGAAAATGGTAGATAATGACAGTGAATACGGATTGCATTCAACACTGTCATTATTGGTTTCCATCTGGTCATCAAGTCCCCCCTGAGGTTCCAAGCACCCTTTTATCATGCAGTACTACCCCAACAGCTCATTTTCCAATCATCAACATCAGTTTATTTTAAACTCAGTCATGGATTGTGAGCATCACTGGTTAGCCAGTATTTATTGTGCATCATTCGTTGGCCTTGTGAAGGTGGTGGTGAGCTTACTTCTTGAAACACTACAGTCCATGTGATGTAGCGAGATCCACAATGGTGTTTGGGAGGGAATTCCAGGATTTTGACCCGGCAACAGTGAAGGAACGGCAGTATATTTCCAAGTCAGGAACCCAAGTTGTCCTAGGGATATTTAGCAAACATTTGTCACATAATATGGGTCTGCATTTGGGATAATTCAAGTCTGAGAATTGAGAAGAGTCCCTGCAAATAGAAACACTCCTTTTAACATGTTTTCAATAATTTGTTGAGCATTGATATGGTTTGTCTGAGCAATCATAGATTCACAGAAACTGCTCTTCGCATCACTAAAGTAAAATCAGAAAAATCTTTATCTTATTGAAGGGTGGAGTGGGGTGAAGGGCAAGGGTGGAAATTATTCATACCCTGCCTGAGGAAACTAGAAATCCTTGGAGGGGAACGCCTGTAAAATAAAGCATCTGGATTGCAAATTATACAACTTCAGTTCAATTCTAGTTTGTGGCTGCCAATGCATTTAAAGGAGTCAAGGGAGTGAATATCTATCAGCTTGATACAATGTAAGCATGGAGGTGGGCATGGTAGATGAAGAGAAATTTGAATCATTACCATCCGTTTTAAACTCTTAGACTGCACAACTACATGATATTGTGGTTATCTTAGGCATATTTAGTAAATATTTTTCACAATTGAAAACTTACGCTGGAGTGCATACGCTGCTGCTCACTCTTCATTTCACAAGCTAGGAGATTACTGAGAAACAGCATAAATATCAATGCCAGAAATTTTTCTAATTTAAGCCACAGTGACATTGTTAAGAAATTGTTGGGAACATCAGCCTGTGCCAGAGTTCATGGAAACAAATGCTCAGACATTTTTTTTTCCTTTTTTTTTCCCTGAGCTGAGTTCATAATCCTAAAACCTTGAGATTGTTTGACAGTCCCACCATGAAGGGATGGGTGAGATTGGTCTTGTCCATAGATTGATCTGAGTGAGCATCACAATGCTCCTATTGTTTGCCTGCCGAGTGGTAATGACATTGTACGGCTTTTTATTACTTCCAGACATAATTTACATCAGGTACTTTTGAAGCATAACTTATAGAAAATATAATTGGTAGGTTTATACAGATATTCTGCTTTAAAAAATTATAGGTAGGTATTATTTTTAAAAGTTGCAAATCAATCTGTGAAGTATTGGTTAAAACCAGCAGGTATTGGGTGTAATTTTCAAATTGGAGATGAGAGGAAACTTGGTTGTTGTAGATCAACCATTCATTACAAACTTGCCCAGTATTTCTTTCTAAGGAGGAAGTGGGATGTAGAAAAGCAGGGTCAATGATTTCCCCCCTGCCCCGTTATAAGTGAAAATAAACCCTTTTGCATCCTACCCAATTTAACTCGTTTTTCAATCTCTCAGTGGCAGCAAAAATTAGTGTTTTATCTGAAATTTTGGAGACAAAATGGGAGACAGTGAGGATTAGGGAATATTTGTCACAATGTTTGGATACCTCATCAATATTAGAAATGAAAAGAGGAATTAATCCCAAACCCAGCTCTATGCAAACTGACTGCAACAAATAAGCTCTCTCTGATACATTATTTTTCAATGTTAATGTTCGGTGAAGAAGTGTTGAAAATCACTGTTTTATCTACTATCCCAAAACATTTGAAGATGGACAGTGTATTTTCCTTCTTACTCCATGTGTCCTGTTTAAAGATCTATACTTATTTTTGTCTGATACAAGTACTTGTTTTCTAAAGTTGCAGAGATTGGCAAAAGTTGTCAGAAATGTGAAGTATATTAATTAACCAAGTTTCTAATTCAGTCAAAGAGGCTATGTGGGTCGTGATAGCTGCAGGTAGAGTTTGCTGAGTTCAGATTTGGTGAGAGAATCTTTTTGCTGGGCTATCATCCCAGTTGGATGAGTGTTGACTTTGCTGATAATTTTGTAATATATTTGAAGAAACAAAGGCACTTCCACTGCCCAATATTGGGAACACTGAACTTTAATAAGAAAAATACACCAACAGATGTTCTAAACAGCCTGGCATCTATTCAGCAATGAAAGAGTAGTCTTAAGCATTATTGCTATAAGGACATTCATCACTTATGCAGAATATAATGGTATGATTTATGAAGCATTAGATTTGTCGGTACGATGCCAACAAGCAAGAAATAGATTTTTAAAAATCTTTCAGGATAATTTTCATTTCACTGTAATTTTCCACAAAATTACATTGCATTAGGTGTGGTCAAATATATAATTTAGTTTGTTTTCATAACTTAGTCAAGAATAACAGCAAAAGAATTGAAATAATTGAAATAAGTTTCAGTGAAATATTTTGAATGACTGCGAAAAATGATAGAACGATTACATGCAATTATTTTTTTTAAAAAATCATTGGAATGTAGTCATTTAGGTTTTTGTTACTTTGAGACATGATTATTCCAATTCAGTCCTGGCTGGTCTTCCACATTCTATTCTCTGTAAACTCGAGGTCATTCAGAACTCTCCTGTTCATGTGTTCACTTACACCGAGTCCCATTCACTTCTCACCCCTCCACTCACTGACATAAATTGGTTCCCAGCCAATCAATGTTTTGGTTTTAAAATTCCCATCATTACTTTCAAATCCCTCCATGGCTTTAAATTTTTCAGTCTCTATAATTTCCTCTAATTCCCCCAATCCTCCAAGATATCTACCCTGATTTAATTTCGACCCTTTGCACATCTCCAATTTCAATTACTCCACAAATGGCTCCGTCATTTGCCTTAGTCTAAGCTCTGGAATTTCTCCCCTACATCGTCCATGTCTTCTCTTCACTTTCTTTCTTTAGGACGTAGTTCTTTGGCTGAGTTTTTGCTCACCATGCCAAAAAGCTCCTTACGTGGCTTGGTCTCTCAAATTTTTTTTTATAAAGTCCTGTGAAGCAACTTGGGAAATTTTATTATATTAAAGGTGCGATATAAGTTGATGAAATTGAAGCATGTCTAATGAGCTGGATGCAATGAAGGCCATTTGCGATTTTGTGTGATTGTGTAAAATGGGTAATGGTGAGTTGGGGGCTTGTTTGAATCTCTTCTGGTTATTATTAAAAATTGGGAGAAGTGTAAAATGGATTGCTGATTCTCTATCACTTTCCATCACCATTACATAGCCAAAATTAATCATGATTAATTTGATCACTGAAGGTTTAGTGCTAAAATTAGTGGTGAAGTATAATCAAAACACTTTAATCCTTTGTAACAATGAAAAAAGTTCTGGCAGATCTCTCAACCTGTAGGTGCAGTAGTATCCTTAAATGTGCACCAATGTAAAATGGTTTTGAGTAACTATTCACAGAAAGAGGGAAGAATAGCTCATGGCTCTAAGACTCTATGAAATGATCCTTGACCTCAGTAGGGTCAGCAGTTTTGCAACAGCTTGATTTTATCAAGTGTACAATAGCTCCTGCTTGGAGCTCTTCGTTGGATGTGTGGGTGCGGTTAGCTACCTCAGTTGGCTGGACAGCTGGTTTGTATTGCAGAGTGATGCCAACCCCATGGGTTCCAATTCCCACATTAGCCAAGGTTACCATGAAGGATTCTCCTTCTCAACCTCACTCTTCTCCTGAGGCATCGTGAACGTCAAGATATCTCTCCACCAGTCATCTCTCTCTAATGAGAGTGCAGCCTCTAAAACAGTGGCTACTTTACCAGTAGGTAAGTGCACCTTAAGTGCACTTGCCATATAAATGCAATATTGTGTTTGTGTTTTGATTCCCAGTCTGTCTTATAAGCGTTGCACTGAAATGAAACCTATCACCGAATTTAGTTAAAATACAGTAAAGTCCTACCAATGGCAAAACCATGTAAGCAAATTATATTGGATGCAATGGAGGTCTGCTTAAAACACAGGTGGTAACAGCAGCTCTAAAAATTTCCCACCTTATCACTGGTATATAAAGCATGGTTTTAGAATCAGAGCTGACAGTCAGAGCTATGAGAGAATTACTTTTCATGAGATACTGGGTGAAAATTCTTCATTGATGTTGCTGCTTGTTTAAATTCCCGCCAGGAAGGCTGTTGTAATGGTATATTGCACTCATCTGCTACCTGCCATCCCTTCACATTCACTGCAGTTCTTCGTCACTACCCAGTCATGCAGCTTGGTCAAACCCTTCTACTGCCCTTTAGAAGAGATCTATATTATCAAAGGCAGTTACAATGGATATTTTCTGTTCTGGATGTCACTTAGAGTTTGTTCTGCTTGTATAATTTCCATTACAACTCCATTGATCTTATGATCTGTCTTGGACTTTTGTTTTAGCATATGTCTACACATTTCAGAACCTCTATTTCCTTCTGTAAAGAGTTAAATATTTCTTGAATAATCTTTAAAATAAGAACCAAGGATGTGGAAATGAGAAACAAAAACAGAAACTGTTCTGAAGAAAGAGAGAGTAGGAACTGCAGATGCTGGAGAATCTGAGATAACAAGGTGTAGAGCTGGATGAGCACAGCAGGCCAAGCAGCATCAGAGGAGCAGGAAGGCTGATGTTCCAGGCCTAGACCTTTCTTCAGAAAATTTCTGAAGAAGGATCTAGGTCTGAAACGTCAAGCTTCCTGCTCCTCTGATGCTGCTTGGCCTGCTGTGCTCATCCTGTACTGAAGAAAGATCACTGGGCCTGAATGATTAACTCTACGTTCTTTCCACAGGTGTTGTCAGATCTGCAGAGTTTACCCAGCAATTTCTGTTTTCATTTCTTGAATAATCTACTCAGCAGTGTTTTAGGATTTAGTTTCAAAGGTCTCCATATCAGCTGTTATAGGAATGCTAGAAAAGGGGAGAAATAATGGATATTTCTTTTTCCACTTTTTTGATATTCTTCCCTATCTTTAGAGGTCACTTAAGTTAATGATGGGATAACATTTCTTGCAATTCTTTAAAATGTAGCTTTCAAACTGGAAAATAATTATTTCATTGCACTTCTTAAATCATGGTATTACTGAAAAATAATACAGTTTTAACCCTGTGTTCCGGTAAAGAATCATTGGACTCCAAACATTAATTCTTTCATCCCACAGATGCTGCCAGACCTGTTGAGTTTCCCAGGATTTTCTGTATTTTTTGTTTCATGTCTCCAGCATCTCAGTACTTTGTTTTATATTATAGCTTTACCCTACAGGTTTGGATTCAGTAAGAAAAAAATCTGGAATTAAAAGTCAACCTGTTGCTGATTATTGGAAAAACCCATCTGGCTCACTCATGTCCTTTAGGGAAGTAAGCTGCCAACCTTACCTGGTCTGGCCTACATGTGACTCCAAACCCACAGCAATGTGTTTGACTTTTAACTGCCTTCTAGAAAGTTAAGGATGGGCAAAAATACTGGCCAAGCCTGTGAATGAATGGAAAAAAGTATTGAACAACTTAAACTAAACATTAATTTCTTTATGGAATCGATATACTTCACATACTAATCGCACGTACTAACAAAATTTATTTAAGTGTAAAGCTTTTCAGCAAAATTACTACCTTTGCTATAAAATACGTGAACGCAATGTAATTTTGTGCAATCTCCAGCTATAATAAACATTCAGTGAGCATTTTTAGAATAATTGTAGCCTTATGTATGACCATATTGAAATGATATTTACTGCAATAGAGCTGAATATTTCTCACTATTCAAGATAGGATTCATCTAATTTCTCGAGACAGCAAAAGTGTTTACAATAATCAACCTCCCTACATTTACAGGTGACAATTTTATTCAATTTCTTTTTGAAGTCTTCAGCAACAAGAAGTAGATAAACATTTTAAGTTGTATCAGTTATCATTCTCAGCTGAGAATAATTATCTCTTTACCACTTACCAATCACTGACGACTGGTGTGGAATCCATTATGTGATTAAAAGTATTTATCAATGAATAATAGACTTTCCAAGGATTACTTTAGCACTGAGGGTGTATGGAATGCCTCTGTATTCTGCCTGAGATTCCAAAACCATCCACAGCGCAGTAATGCTATTTTTATTAAAATTAGAGCATTATATGTAATATTAAAACTGTGGTTGAGCTGAGCTTATGCAAGGGTGTAGGTCGCTATTGTCATTTCTATAACAGCACATGCATTGCATTTCATCCCATCCTGGATACAAGTTTTATACTGGTGTTGTTTGTCTGGTTGAGTGTCTGCATTGATTTTTATATAAAATGAATGAATACAATCATGTGACATCTGCAGTAATAAACTATTTGTTGAGAGTTAAGTTTCTCTTGTGGAAGACATTTCAATCATAAGACTCTGTTTAATTGACCTTGCTGTGTTTACTGTGGATAGTTTGTAAAAACACTGTTCATAAAGAAATGAAACATGCTTTTCTTCAACCTAGGATTTCCTCCAAGGAAACAGTACCATAAAATGTCAGAAGCTGGGCTTTACTCCAAGGGTTACTTTTAAGGCCAAAAAATATGATCCCTACTTACTGAGGGTCATTTCTGTCTATAAAATTATAAATACTTATTGCACTCTAAGGCGTAAAACTCAACACATTTTAGTTTTGCATTCATGCAGTTAGCAATTGCTGCCATGAGACAGATGGTCTGTTTTATGTATTCACATTTTTTTTCTGTCTGCTATGGTCTATATGGCACAGTTATACTTATACAGTAACCTTGTTGGAATTTTACTTCAACGCATGGTAGGTGTACCCCTTACTTATGAAAGGAACTGTGCAGTTGTAAACATTCAGCTGAATTGGTTGTTCAGAACATTGTACTTTTATATGCGTATATTAACACTTGAAACACTCAACACTTCATGCAACAGGAGATGCCCATGAGTGGATAACTGATGATAACTGATAACTCTTTTTCAACCTGGCTGTTTTAATATTGTTTAACTGCACTAAGTGTGAAGGAAACAGTTCACATTCAAGTCCTGAAGGTGTATAATTATTCTATTCTTTTAAAATGATCCTTAAAACCCACTTCTTTAATCAAGCTTTGATTACCTGTCTTAGTTTCATTCTTGATGTGCCTTGATATCAAATTTTGCCTGATTAACTCTTTAGTGCCCTGGAATATTTTGCTATGTTTAAGGTGTTAGATAAATGCAATTTTTTCGTAGGAGATAGTTAGGGTGGAATGTGCAATCCCTTCCTTGCACAAATTATATCCCTGCCTTTAATTATGACAAATTTTGATTTACTATGTGCTTTAAAGTAGTATTTTTCATTTTTTGTTGAAAACAACCCTTGTCTTTGCTCCTGCAAGAGATTATTTGTAAGTGTCTTACAACTATCATCAAATGTCCTTTATAGTTGGTGGCTTTGATTCCTGATTACTTCATGCCATTTAAGAAACAATTGCTAATTCAGCACTTTGACGCACAACAATGACTTGTATTGTAAATTCAAGTGAATTGAGAGAAGTCTGTTCAAGACACATTACTGGTTTGCTTTCTTAAGTTTGATTTGAAACACAGAAACATCCAAATATAACAAGGCTAACATTTTTTAGAATTAGATGTTTGGAATCCAAACTGCTGAAGACTGTATTTACATTTCAATCAGAAATCTAAAATAACAGCTTAAGAAATTCAATTGTCAGTTCTAAGCATGATCAAGAGTTAACATAAGTCAAAAATCTGTGGGTGGTGAAAATCTGAAACAAAGCTGAAATTGCTGGAGAAACTCAGCGGGTCTGGCAGTATCTGTCGCGCAAAATCAGGGCTAATATTTCGAGCCCAATGATCCTTCATTTAACAGTCAGATCAAGAGTTTTGCTTATCTGATTCAAATTTAACACACTTCAGCATTAATATTGATATTCTACCTTCATTACACATTAATTTCCTTACATAGATGTGAATGCTATAACACAAATATAACGGACTAACAAAGTGATCAAAGTTAAAATTGGACTTGTTTCACAAACACCTGAGATATATTTTAAAGATAATCTTTTTCTTCTCTCCATTCCTTTGTAAGCTATAGCCTCTGTCTTCTTTGATTATCTCTTCCATAGGTTCAGCACATAGATGTTGAGGAAACAAATTCATTTCCAATTCCACTATTGCTCTTATATTGGGCCCTTTCAGATCTGTGCGACAGAGAGAAAACTCCAGATCAATGCAGTAAAACCATTTTAATAATGAAGGTTCACTTACCTACTGGGCCACTAAGTTTTCATTGAGCAAGAATGAGCCTTTGACTAAAATTTTAAGAGTATACGAAGGACATTACATAGCGTGCAACCAAAAAACACATATATAAGATCCTGAGAGATTATCAAGACCCATAGGGCATAGATTTAGCGTGACTGGAGAAACAAGCAATGACGACAATAGGAAAATCTTACCTCACGCAGTAACTGCTTAGGGTCTGAAATTCAATATCTGGGAGTGTGGTGGTGGTACAATTAATTGAGGTTTTCTAAAAGGAAATAGGAAACATTTGCAGTGTTACAGGGAAATGCAGTAAGTGGGGTGTGGTGAGGGGTGGGCCTTGGGTGAATTGTTCCTTCAGAGGCCAACAGGCCAAATGGTCTCCAGCCATATTGAAACCATTCTATGATTCAACTAGAGGTACAGTATCCAGCTAAAACATAATCTGTTTGCTGCATGCAAGAAAAACAAAGGTAGAATTAGTTTGCTAGAGTACATTAGTATTAGACCATGCAACTATTTACAGGATGCCATTTCCTCTAACTTCGCAATTTACTGCCAGTACTAAGGAAATAGAATATGTAGCATCGATATGCAACGAGAAATGAGTCACTTGATCTTTGCTGAGTGTTGTTGAATTGGTTTCATCATTGCAAGCAATATATTTTCTTGGAACAACAGTTTGAAAGGGAGAAGTGGAAACAACAGGCTCAGAAACATATTTGCCTACATTGAGTCAGACTGCCTGAGTTCAACAGTCTTATAAGAAGACAATCAACTGCAGAAAGAGTCATCATGCCCTAAAAATGGTGGTGAAGTGAATAGAATAGATAAAAATGTGAAACTGTGTGAAATATTACATGAAGCAGATAGGAAATAAGTCTTACTTTTCCAACCTATGAATGAGAACTTAAAATTGTACACATTTCCATGTTCTTGTTAGGTTTTTGTTGTGCCATAAATTACATCATAATTTCATTTTGAATACAATTGTCAACTACTTGAAATGTAGAGTAAATGATTCCAAGCCAAAAAAACAGTTGCATTCCTGAGAGTTTTCTAAGCAAAATACACATCAATGTTTTGCAGAGCTGTCTTTAAGATCTGGGTGAGTGGGTAGCTCCCAGCTCATAAATCATAATTTTTATGTTTATACAGATGATTTGATCATATCCTAATCCATAAAAGGGCCCTAGATGAAGGCTGTATCATCATGCCTGAGAAGAAGAAACAGAATATAAAGGAGAAGTAAGAAATGAGCACACCACCAACATCACAAGCTCATCACTCAACACACATAAAGGCTGGGAACAAAAGCATTCATGATGCCCTCATTTTCATAGGCTCAATTCATAAGATTTTTTTTGACTTAACTGATTACCTATGGCCAGCTTTGTGATCATAGTTGTGTGCAATAGAATGCGAATTGGCTCAACAATTGGTCTTCAAGGTTTATTTTACTTCCATGAAATTTAAGATTATCCTGGTGAAAGGATAGGAGACATGGTTAGTAAGTTTGCAGATGGTGGTGCAATGGGCAGTGAATAACATTATCAAAGTGTACAATGGGTCCTTGATCAACCAGTCCAGTGGGCAGGTGGAGCTTAATGCAGATAAATGTAACATGTTGCATTTTGGTAAGACAAACTAGGGCAAGGCTTACCCAGTCAATGGTAAAGCTCGGGGAAGTGTGGTCAAACAAAGAGACCTAGGGGTGCAGGTACATAGTTCCTTGGCATGGCGTCACAGGTCAACAAGGTGGTGAAGAAGGCATTTGGCATGCTGGCCTTCATTGGTCAGAGCATTGAGTACAAGAGTTTGGACATCATGTTACAGCTGTAGAAGACATTTGTAGGACCACATTTGGTGTACCACATGCAACTCTGCTACAGGAAGGCTGTTATTAAACTGGAAAGAATGCAAAAAGGATTTGCAAGGATTTTACTGAGACTGGAAGGTTTGAGTTATAAGGAAAGGTTGAATTGGTCAAGACATTTTTCCCTGCAGCATGAGAGTCTGAGGGGTGACCATATAGAGGTTTATAAAATCATGAGCACAGATAGGGTGAATAGCTAAGGCCTTTGCCTCAGTGTAGGGGAGTTAAAAACTAGAGGGCATAAGTTTTACTTGAGATGGGAAGGATTTGAAAGGGATCTGAGGGGCAACCTTTTCACACAGAGGGTGGTGCATTTTTGGAATCAGCTGAAAAGAAAGTGGTAAAGGCACATACAATTAGAGCCTTTAAAAGACATTTGGATAGGTGCATGGGAATAGAAAAAGTTTAGAGGGACATGGGTCAAACGCAGGCAAAAGAGACTGTCAATTTAGAAAACCTTGTTGATACGCACGAGTTGGACTAAAGAGCCTATTTCCATGCTGTATACCTCTATTCCTCTGTGACTCTAAAACATTAATCTCAATTTCCTGTGATGGACACTACTATTGTTGGACAGAGTTACAATCATAACACAGTGTGGAGCTGGAGGAATACAACAAGCCGGGCAGCATCTGAGGAGCAGGAAAGCTGATGTTTCAGGTCGGTCCGCTCTTCAGAAATGGGGGAGGGGAAAGGGGCTCTGAAATAAATGGGGTTGGGAATGGTGATAGCAAGCTGATAGTGGAATGGATAGGTGGGAGAGAAGACAGGCAGATCAAGGAGGCCGGGATGAAGCTAGTAAAAGTGAATGTAGCTAGGTAGTGGTGGGGATTGGTCAGTGAGGTGGGAGGAATGGATAGCTAGGACAGAAGATGGACAGGCCAAGGAGGCAGGGATCAGGGTGCTGGTCTTTGAATGAGGTCGGTTCTGGGGAGATTTTGAAGCTCGTAAAGTCCACATTGAGACCAATGAGTTGTAGGGTTCCTCCAGTTTCTGGGTGGCATTGTTGTGACACTGGAGGAGGCCCAGGATGGACATGTCGTCCAAGGAGTGGGAGGGGTTCACTGTTGTTTGTCACTAACCAAGCGTAGGCGCACTACAAAGCAGTCTCAGACCCTCCATTTGTTCTCACCGATGTAGAGGAGGCCAGATCAGAAACAGCAGTAACAATAGACCACACTAGCAGATGTGCAGGTAAACATCTGTTTGATGTGGAAGGTTTTTTTGGGGCCTGGGTTGGAAGGCAGGGGAGAGGTGTCGGGGCAGGTGTAGCACTTCCTGCAGTTGCAGGGAAAGGTGCTGGAGCTAGTGGGGAGTGCGGAGTGGATGAGGGAGTCACAGACAGAGCAGTCCCCCTGGAAGGCAGATGAGGATGGGGAGGGAACTATGTCCTTCGTAGTGGGGTCAGATTGCAGGTGGCGGAAGTGGCGGAGAATGATACTTTGAATCTGGAGGTTATGGGGTGGTACGTGAGGACAAGGGGAATTCTGTCTTTGTTTTTATTGCAGGGAGGGGATGTGAGGGCTGAGGTGTGGGAAACACAAGAGGTGCGGTTGCGGGCATTTTCAACCACAGATTTGGGGGGGATGTTGAGGTCCTTGAAATACGAGGACATCTGGGATGCTCAAGAGTGGACACCTCACCTTGGGAACAGATGCAGGGAAGGCGGAGGAATTGTCAGCAGGGAATTGCATTCTTGCAGGAAGGTGGGTGATAGGAGGTGTAGTCCAGGTAGCTGAGGGAGTCAGTGGGCTTGAAATAGATATCAGTTTCGATTTTTACAATCATGTTGTGGCTGATGCATCTTTCTTCCAATGATGTACATATTTACCATAATATTCTTTATGCTAAAATAATGAATAAATGTGATGTTCATTTTTTTCTGTGTTACCATCCTTTTAATGTGTCACAATGTACATAGCATGTTTTAAATGTCATCTCCCTATAGATCCCAAAACTCCTATGAAAATGTGGCAGGTTAAATGATTAAGAAGTTCTAATAGTTTAATAAATTGCAACATATTATCAAATAAATTTGACAATTTTTGAACTACAAGTTCTCTGGTGAGAATCACAAAACTGTAAAGTCATGATGCTGGAGTATTTTGTGGAATTCACACAACATAAACAGTTGGAAAAATTCCAGATTGTTTGAAAATACTTCCAGCAATGTCAGGAAAACTCAATGCACCGTCCTAACTTAAAAAAAATGTTTTTTCTTATTTTCTTTTAGGTCTACTTCTTGTTGGAAAAAATGACCTCATATTTTTCACATCACAATGCAATCTTTTTGGAACGTCAGTGATGCTAAACTTGTACCTTTCTTTCCTAATTATTCACTCTGACCTCAGGAGGTGAAAAGGCACCAACTATTCTAGATAAACTACAAATAATAATCCCAAAAATATCCAAACGAACTTTCATGACTTGAGCACACTCATTGCAATTTCAAATCTGACCGATAATCTGTATCTCCCAGTCTCAGCCTTCCTGTGAAAACACTGGGAAGAATAAATGCAAAGGATTTTTTTGTGGATATGTTACACCAAGATTTCTCCATATTCTTTCAGGCAGAAATCTCAATATGCAATGGTCAGAGATAAGCCCATAACATTACAGCATTTATTCTTGAACTTTTAACTCTTTTGACTGCCAAGAGTTTTCGGACACTGTATTCTGACATAAATCTCTATTACTTCGAAATACAGCCATATACATAATTATCTAAGATAACAAAGTGTGGAGCTGGATGAACACAGCAGGCCAAGCAGCATCTCAGGAGCACAAAAGCTGGCGTTTCGGGCTTAGACCCTTCATCAGGGAGGGGGAATGGGGAGAGGGTTCTGGAATAAATAGGGAGAGAGGGGGAGGCGGACCGAAGATGGAGAGAAAAGAAGATAGGTGGAGAGGAGAGTATAGGTGGGGAGGTAGGGAGGGGATAGGTCAGTCCAGGGAAGACAGACAGGTCAAGGAGGCGGGATGAGGTTAGTAGGTAGGAAATGGAGGTCCGGCTTGAGGTGGGAGGAAGGGATGGGTGAGAGGAAGAACAGGTTAGGGAGGCGGAGACAGGCTGGGCTGGTTTTGGGCTGCAGTGGGGGGAGGGGACAAGCTGGGCGGGTTGTGTGATGCAGTGGGGGGAGCGGATGAACAGGGCTGGTTTGCAATGCGGTGGGGGAAGGGGAAATTTTGAAGCTTGTGAACCCTGCAGCCCAATGGTATCAACGTGGACTTCACAAGCTTCAAAATTTCCCCTTCCCCCACTGCATCCCAAAACCAGCCCAGCCTGTCTCTGCCTCCCTAACCTGTTCTTCCTCTCACCCACCGCTTCCTCCCACCCCAAGCCGCACCTCCATTTCCTACCTACTAACCTCATCCCACCTCCTTGACATGTCCATCTTCCCTGGACTGACCTATCTCCTCCCTACCTCCCCATCTATACTCTCCTCTCCACCTATCTTCTTTTCTCTCCATCTTCGGTCTGCCTCCCCCTCTCTCCCTATTTATTCCAGAACCCTCACCCCATACCCCTCTCTGATGAAGGGTCTAGGCCCAAAACATCAGCTTTTGTGCTCCTGAGATGCTGCTGGGCCTGCTGTGTTCATCCAGCTTCACACTTTATTATCTTGGATCCTCCAGCATCTGCAGTTCCCATTTTCTCTTATCACATTGGAAACCAGCTGTTGTCAGACTCCTTGATGAGATCTCAGAATAAATTTAGTGAGCCTGGGATTCATTCTGGTACACAGCCCCTAAATTATGTTTTTTTTAGAACCCCTACAATGTGGAAACAGGCCATTCGGCCCAACAAGTCCACACTGACCCTGAGAGCATTCTACACAGACCCAATCCCCCTATAACCCACCTAATCTACTCATTCCTGAACACTATCACCAATTTAGCATGGTCAATCCACCTACTGCACATCTTTGGACTGTAGGAGGAAACTGCAGCACCCAAAGCAAACCCCCGCAGACATGGGAAGAATGCGCAAACTCCTTACAGTCATCTGAGCGTGGAAGTGAACCCCCTCCCCGGCGCTGTGAAGCTGCAGTGTTAACCACTGAACCACAGTGCCACCCCAATATGTTGCCACTATTGCTTTGACCAACAGTTAATCTGACAATATAGGGGTCACTATGATGAGTGATAATGTCACGAGATGAATAATCCAGAAGCCCAAGCTAATGTTAGGGGAATATGAGTGTGAATTAAACCATTCGCAGATGATAAAATTTGAATTCAGTCGGATCTGGAAATAAAAGCTAGTCTAATGACAACTACATAACCACTGTCGATTATCGTAAAAAATGACTCTAAAGTCCTTTGGCAAGGAAATCTGGCACTTTTACCTGATCTGGTCTGGTTGTGAATCCAGACCCACAGCAATGTAGTTGACTCCTAACTGCCCTTTGAAACAGCACAAGCAAGCCACTCTGTCAAATTAACCCATTACAAAGTCTGAAGAAATGAATGAAATAGGAGGCACCCCCAATATCAACCGAGGGATCAGAATTAAGATTGGAAAGCAGTCTTATCAACCTGCAAATTCCTCCTTGCCAATCCCTTACTGAATACATCTAGGCCAAAATCAAGACAGCTCTCCATTAAATAAAAACTGAAAGAACTGGTGGTGCTGTAAACCAGGAACAAAAACAGAAGTCGCTGGAAAAGCTCGGCAGGTCTGGCATTGTTGATGAATTAAAAATCAGAGTGAACGTTTCAGGTCCGGTGACCCTTCCTCAGAGCTGGTGGTTGAGAGTGTGCATGTGACACCACGTGGCACTGAGTGTGGATCTCAATATGCGGTGAGAGCAGCTGTCCATGTAAGATTGAACATCACAGATATAATTGTGATCCTGGGAGGATTCAAAACATGAGTGTTGAAACTTCAGTTGGAATCCACGTGGGATGAGCCTGAGCCGGAGACAGTCGCTGAGGGATATGACATGGCTGTGGAAACAAGTTTTAGCAAATACCTGATCAAACACTAGGAGTGACAGTGAAGTTAATGTCGGTGGGCAAGAAGAAAGATTGGAATGGGAACCCCATTGGAGAGAAGAGCAGAACTTCTTCAAGGTGGGCATGCCTAGAAGAGATGTGGTAGCAAGTTAAATACTAAACAAAAACCGAAAGAATTGCAGATGCTATAAATCAGGAACAAAAACCGAAGTTGCTAGAAAAGCTCAGCAGGTCTGACAGATCTGTGCAGACAAAATCAGAGTTAATGTTTCGAGTCCGGTGACCCTTCCTCAAAAATGGTGGTCTGATTGGAGGGTTGAAAACTGAGGAATCCCAAGCCAGACAAAAAGCGTTTACTCTGATTTTGTCTTCATAAATGTTGCCAGACCTGCTGAGCTTTTCCAGCAACTTCTGTTTTTGTACAGCTCTCCACTGGTCAAGCAACAGTCTGGTGCAGTCATTCTCACCGAATCATGCTTTATGGACAATAATGACAACACTACCACCATCATTCCTGGGCAATCTACCATGGTTAATGGCACAGTGGTACACAGTCTGAAAGGAGTTGGCCAGTGAGCTGTTAGGATTGGCTCCAGAACCCATGAAATCTCATGGCATCAGATCAAACATAAGCGAGGAAATAAGGGCAAGTATGTATTCCATACAGCACATTGATGGGCCCCTTGTTGTTTGTATATACGTTATGGCTTGATGACTTAAAATTGGGAGGCATGATTGGGAAATTTACAGGTGACACAAAAATTAGCCAGTTAGTTGACAGTGAAAATAATTTTGGTCAACTGCTGGAAGATGTGAAAGGCTTTCACGAATGGGTAGAGAAGTGGCAAATGTAATTCAATCTAGAGAATTATAAGGCTATGCATTTCAGGAAGGCCAACAAAGCAGGGGAATGCACAATAAACAGTAGAGTATTGAGAAGGGTAGAGGAAGTGAGAGATCTCAGAGTCATAGGTCTCTGAAGGTGGTAGGGCTGGGAGATAAGGTGGTAAAAGATGCAGATGGAATGTTTTTCTTCATTGGGTGAGGTAGCAAATGCAAGAGCAGGGATTGAATGCTGAAACTATATAAGTCACTGGTGAGGCTAAAACTGTTCTGTTTTTATATAGTTCTGATCATCACATTACAGGAAAGTCATAATTGCTCTAGAGAGAGTACAGAGCTAGTTTGCTAGAGAATGAAAACTGCAGGAATGATTAAAGATTTGATTCACTCAGGTTGTTGCCCATAGCACACAAGAGGCTGAGGAGTGACTTAATCAAGGGGAACAAAATAATGAGCAACCTGGATGAAGCGCACAGTGAAGAACTGTTTCCCCTAGCAGAGAAGTCAATTACAAAGGGGGACACAGATTTCAGCTAATTATTACAAGGAAAAGGGGCAACTTAAGAAAAACCTTTGTTGCTCAGAGGGCCCTGAGTGTCTGGAATTTACTGCCCAGTTTGGTAGTTGAGGCAGGAGCCATCTATTGATTTTAAAGGAACCAGAATGTACATTTGAACTGTGGTAACCTGCAAGCGCACTGACCAAATACCAGTAAACTTGATAAGATTGAAAAGTAAGTTTAATTACCCATGCAGGTATGATTGGCTGAAAGAGCTGTTTCCGTGCTGTAACCTTTCTGCGGTTTTGAGAACCTCTTGATGATTACCATCCACCCCTTGTCTGATGATCAGTAATCCTCCATATGGGAAACAAATTGGAGGAAGCATTTGGATGCCAAGAGTTTAGCTCTCGGACTGTGTTCGTACTGACGACTGAAGAAACTAATCAGAGGGAAAAATCTACTGGGCTTCATCCTTACTAAACTGTCAACCATTGTTGATTCCTTGTTGAGGCAAAGTCTTGATTTTATGTTGAGGATACCTTCCGTCATGTTGTAAGGCATTACCTCCATGCTAAATATGAAGGACTTTGAACAGACCCAGCAGCTAAAAACTGGGCATCCATGAGTTGCAATCTTTAGCGGTAGAATTTTATTCAACTGCAATCTGTAACTTCTGGCATATCCCCAGTTCAGCTATTACCATCAAGGAGACCAAACTTTGTCCAATGAAGAGTGCAAAACAACATGACAGAAGCAGCAGCTGGTGGACTTAACGAATGAGTTGTCAACCTGGTGAAGCTGCAGCACAGAATGCGTGCATGAACTGATGGAAGCAGCACACCATAGACAGGGCTAAGTAATTCTCCAACCATTGGATCAAATCTAAACTCTGCAGTCCTGCCACATTCAATCATGATTGGTGATGGATAATTGAAGTAATAAGAGGAGGCACATGCTCCATAGATGTGCCGTTATCAACAATAGGGTATCCGACATATCTGTGCAAAAAACTAGGCTAAAGTATTTCAGTCCATTATCAGCCTGAAGTACCAAGTGCATAATCTGTCTTGACCTCCTCCCAAGGTCCCCAGTATCACATATGCCAGTTTTCAGCCAGTTCAATTCACTCCCTAAGATATCAAGGAATTATTGAAAGCATTGAATTTTTGGTAAAGACAATGGACTCTGACATCATTCTAGCAATAGCACTGAAGACTTGTGCTCCAGACCTTACATCACCAATAGACAAGTTGTTCCATTACTAACAATGTGAAAATTGCAGTTATGTCTTGCCCACAGAAAGCAGGACAAATCAGCCAAGGCAATTACTACCCCATCAGTCTATTCTCTATTGTCAGAGAAGTAATGAAAAAGGTCATTGATAGAGTTCATAAAGCAATAATCTACTCTTTGATGTTCAGTTTAGGTTCTAAAAGGGCCACTATGCTCCTGACCTCATTACAACCATGGTCCAAACATGAACCATAGAACTGAATTTCAGTGGTGAAGTGAGAATGACTACCCTTGATATCAAGGGAGCTTTTTAACTGAATATGGCATAAAGGAGCCCAAAGAAAACTGGAGTCAATGAGAATCGGAGGAATATTTTCTATTGGTTGGAGTCGTACCTGGAACAAACAAAAGTGGTTGTTGTTTTGGAACGTAAATCATTTCAATCCCAGGACATCTCTGCAGGAGTTCCTCTTGGATAAGTTCAACGTTCTATCATCTTCAGCTGCTCATCAATGATCTTCCCTCCATTATAAGCTCAGAAGTGGAGATGTTCGATGCTGATTGCCCAATGTTCAGCACCATTCAGCTGTTGAAACAGTCTTTGTTCATGTGCAGTAAGACATCAACATTATCCGATCTTGGCTGATAAATGGCAAGTATAATTGGCACCGCACAAGCCAAGAAATGATGATCTCCAACAAGAGACAATTTAAACATCATCCCTTGACATTCAATCACTGACATTATCATCACTGAATCCCCCACTATGAACATCCTGGATGTTACCAATGGTCAGAAACTGAGATGGAAATGTCATGTAAATACTGTGGCTAGGGCAGCATGTCAGAAGCTCAAGATTCCATAAGACCACAAGACTATAAGAAATATTAACAGGAGTAGGGCAATCATCACCTCAAGTCTGCTCCACCATTTGAAAAGATCACGGCTGATCTGACACTTCTCATGTCCACTTTCCTGCTGTTTTACCTTAACAACTGATTCCCCTACTGATCAAGAACTTAGCTAACTCAACCTTAAACATACTCGGACTTTTTCCCCACTGCTCTCTGTGACAAGGACTCACAACCATTTGAGAGAAGAAATTCTTCCGTATCCCAATCTTAAATTGGCACCCCTTTATTCTGAAATCATGCCATCTGCTGCTAGATGTCTCAAACATCCTCCCAGTATTTATATGTTAAGCCCCTGAAGAATCCTATATGTTTCGGTGAGATCGTCTCTGATTCTTCTAAATTCCAGTGAGTAGAGTCCCAACCAGTTTAGCTTTTGCTTATCAGACTTTGGCATGGATCATCCTAATGCAACTTTTCTAATCTGCCTCCGATGAAATGGTGTCTTTCCTCACTTAAGGGATCCAAAACTGCTCATAGTGTTCCAGATGTGGTCTCACCAGCACAGTTGCTATAAGACTTCACTATTGTTACACCTCAACTTCCTTGAAATAACAGTTAACATTCTATTCGCCTTCCTGATTATCTGCTGCTCCTATGTGCAAGCTTTCACAAGTACCCCTTGTGTATGCAGCTTTCTGCAGCTTTTCGGCATGTAAATAATATTTGGTTCTTTTGGTCTCCTCCCCAAAATGACCAACTTCACATTTTTCTACATTATACTCCATTTGCCAACTTTTTGTCCACTTATGTAACCCATCAATATCATTCTGTAAACTGCTTTTATTCCCTTCACAACTTGTACATAATTTTGTGTCATCTCCAAGCTTGGCTACAGTACATTCACTTCCTTCCTCCAAGTCATTAATACATATTGCAAACAATTGTCCAGCACTGATCCCTGTGGAGCCTCACTAGTTGCATGTCGCCAAACTTAAAAAGAATGCCTTATCCCTACTCATTGTTTTCCTGCCAAAGATTCTCTAATAAAAATTCTCTATCCATGCCAAAATACACCATCCAACATGCTGGGCTCTTACCTTGTGACTTAATGTTTTGTGAAGTTTGTTGTCAAATGTTTCTGGAAGCCCAAATACAACACATCTTTAGATTCCCCTTAGGCTCCCCTCTAGTCACTCTTGCCTATATGGGTGAGACTGCCACAAAAAATTCTAATTAGTCAGACACAATTTCCCTTTCACAAAGCTATGCTGACTCTGTTTGATTACATTATGGATTTCCAAATGTGCCGCAATTACTTCCTTATAATTGATTTCAGCAGTTTTCCGATAATAGATGTTAGGCTAATTGCACTATAATTATCTTTCTTTTGCCTCCCTCCCTTTTTGAATAGGTATGTCACATTGGCAATTTTCCAATCCTCTAACACTTCTCCAGATGCCATTAATTTTTGGAAAATTGCAGCCAATACATTCACTGCCTCTGTAGCCATTTCTTTTAGTGTCCTCAGATACAAGTCATCAGGATTAGTGGATGTATCCTTTAGATCCATTAATTTCTACTATTTCTCTAGTCATGGTACTCAATTCTCCCCCTGTATTCTCTAGGATTAATGAGATGCTTGAAGTATTTTTCACTGTGAAGCCTGATGCAAGATGTCTGTTTAATTCCTCTACTATTTCCTTGTTTCCCCATAATTCTGTGGCAAATAACTCAGCCTCTATGTTCCCAAAATCTATCAACATCTATGTGTGGAATTCTCTCCACTTGCCTGGATGGCTGCAGCTATCCAAAACTCAAGAGGCTTGACCACATCCATGACAAAGTAAACCATTTGAGTGCTCTGGATGTGAGTTTGCTCGCTGAGCTGGAAGGTTAGTTTTCAGACGTTTCGTCACCATTCTAGGTAACATCATCAGTGAGCCTCCGATGAAGTGCTGGTGTTATGTCCCACTTTCTATTTATCTGTTTAGGTTTCCTTGGGTTGGTGATGTCATTTCCTGTGTTGGTGATGTCATTTCCTGTTCTTTTTCTCAGGGGATGGTAGATTGGCACCAAATCAATGTGTTTGTTGATGGAGTTCCGGCTGGAATGCCATGCTTCTAGGAATTCTCCTGCGTGTCTCTGTTTGGCTTGTCCTAGGATGGATGTGTTGTCCCAATCAAAGTGGTGTCCTTCCTCATCTGTATGTAAGGATACGAGTGATAGTGGGTCATGTCGTTTTGTGGCTAGTTGATGTTCATGTATCCTGGTGGCTAGCTTTCTGCCAGTTTGCCCAATGTAGTGTTTGTCACAGTTCTTGCAAGGTATTTTGTAGATGACGTCGTTCTGCTTGTTGTCTGTATAGGGTCTTTTAAGTTCATTAGCTGCTGTTTTAGTGTGTTGGTGGGTTTGTGGGCTACCCTGATGCCAAGGGGTCCGAGTAGTCTGGCAGTCATTTCGGAAATGTCTTTGATGTAGGGGAGAGTGGTTATGGTTTCTGGGCCCGTTTTGTCTGTTTGTTTGGGTTTGTTGCTGAGAAATCGGCGGACTGTGTTCATTGGGTACCCGTTCTTTTTGAATAGGTGATTTCTTCTGCTCTTTGTCATTCCTCTGTGCTGCAGTGTGTGGTGGCTCATTGGAATAATGTTCTAATGCAGTTTCGTTTGTGGGTGTTGGGATGGTTGCTCCTGTAGCTCAGTATTTGGTCCATATGCGTTGTTTTCCTGTTGACGCTGGTTTGAAGTTTGAAATGACATCGCCAACACAGGAAATGACATCACCAACCCAAGGAAACCTAAACAGATAAATAGAAAGCAGGACATAACACCAGCGCTTCATCGGAGGCTCACTGATGATGTTACCTAGAATGGTGACGAAACGTCTGAACACTAACCTTCCAGCTCAGCGAGCAAACTCACATCCAGAACCACAACCTGTGCTATAAATCTTCTCAAAACTCGCATTTGAGTCCTGTCACATCTGGCCCTTTCAACATTCACTTTTATCATTGACACAGAATGGCAGCAGTGTGCACCTTCTCCCAGATGTATTGCTGTTACTAACCAAGACATTGTCAACAGCATCTTCCAACAGCACAACTCGACAACTTAGAAGGACAAGGGCAGCAGGTGCATAGAATGACCATCACTTGAAAATCTCCCTCCAAGCCCCACATCATCATGACTTGGAATAGCATTGCCATCACTTCACCGTCAACATCCTGGACTTCCCTTCCTAAAAGCACTGTGGATTCACCTGGAGCCTGAGGGCTGCAGCAAATCAAGACAACAGCTCATCATCGCCTTCTATAGAACGATTAAGGTTAGCCAATAAATCGAAACCTTCACACTGATGCAAGCATCCAATGACTGAAGAAAAAGAAATTGTAAATGTAGACTTACTAACTGTTAAAAAAGACAGTGATCTCATCACAGTTGTAATAGTTATTGAGCTAGAGCACAAATAGTTAAAATAGGAAATCAAATGTTGTGTATGTAGAAGGCATTAATGAATATATTACACTTGACAAACAGAATATCTTTCTTTAGCTCTGTACAACAATAATAATAGACCTGTACTTGAGATAGACATGAGATGACATTTGTTCTCTCAGAGCATCATGAGTCCATGGAACTCCCTTTGTCAGAACATAGTTGAGGCAGTATCATTGAATACATGTAAGGCAGATGTGAGTAGTTCATTTAGTAACAGGGAAGTCAGAGCATAATGGGGGTAGGTAAGAACATGGAACTAAGCTATGCTATTACTAAATAGTAGGGCAGTCTCAAGGGGCCAAATGGCCTCCTCCTGACCTAAGTTGAATGTTTACATGTTTATTTGTTGACAACTTCCCAATATTCCATGGTGCATTAGGGCCATGAGTTCTTCTAATGTAGGAAAATGGTCGTCATTGTGTTTGAAACAAATTCCCATTAAAAGCAACGTGATAATAGCCAGAGGGATATGTAAAAGTAGCTGCCATAGTTCCAGAGCTCCATAGGGCTGCTCTCTCATTTGAGAAAGATGGCTGATGATGAGGTAAACCTAAGGGTCACCATGTTTCAGGCAAAGGGTGAGGTGGAACCTCCATGGTGACCTTAACTAGTATGGAGAGAATTGATCCCAAGCTATTGATGTCACTCTCAAATCAGTTAGAGGTTCAAGTAGGTTACCAGGCAGTAGAACAAACACCTGATTAGACACATTTACAATCAATACACTTATTGTTATTAGATTACGAGTGCAACATTTGTTTTAATTTAGTCATTTAATTAGTCATCGCACTATATCCTGTGACAATGGGTAGATGGAACACAAAGCTTAGATCTTCCACTTCAAGCAGAGGAAAGAACTACTGAGATTATAACTTTTAGATTTTCCAAAAGCCCACATACAAGTGTTAGGAATTTCCCCTGTGAAACAAACTGAGATCAGCATGATAAGTGTGTAATTCTGAGGGAATTTCATCATTTGTGGAGGTGGTAACTCGTGCATTTTTGAGGTGTCAGACAATAATCTGGGACTTGTGACTTGCAAACTGATGCACTTGACATCATGCTCTTAGATTCATACATCGTTCTCCCTAATAAGTCAATGGGAAAAGTTTGACTAATAACACAAAAATGCTACATTTCTTATAGGCACCATCTTTAGACCAGTTTGTGTTGGCTTGCCAAAAAAGTAACTCATCACTTTGAAGTATTTTGATTGATAACTGTGTTGCTATATATAACTCACAGCAGCAGTGAGATCCAAAAGTATTCAGCGGCTGTGGGTATAATGGAAGCAGAGAAATGTTGCATAAAAGCCAGACATGGAAGATGATTTAAACAGTGCCTGTGGCTTAATACTGATTTGATCGTTGTTTTTTTTAAATGAAAAAGACAAATTAGAGTTGATTTGATCTTGAAAATAAGCAAATGCAAACAAAAGGATGAAGTTTAAAAAAAGAACATGCATACATTTACAATCTGTTTCCTTCTATAGTGTTGGTTTTAACAATTGTCAGTAAATATTTTCATTCTGTTGTAAAATAAAAGAGAATTGGTAAATGAACAGGCATCTGTAGGTGTAGCCATTCATGGAACTTTAACTTCTTCATTTTTACTTTGATAATTCTTTCAGTTCTTCAGAGGAAAATGGGCTGCAAAACTTCTCCATCACCCTCAACTCTGGCTCATTACAATCTCTTCTGCTCCAGCCAAGGTGGTGTTCTACTCATGAAAATCCTCTGCAATCATATTTCATCAGCTCTTCTCTAGACAGCCCTGTCTTATTTCTTTATCTGGCAGTGTCCAGTCCACTGCCACTCCAGCGTGGTGTATGTCCAGAAGGCAAAAGATAATGTTTTGCCTGTCTCAGCGATCTTCCTATCAAAATGTCCCTCAGACATCACTGACCAGTCTTGTGGTGGTGCTGCCCTTCCATGTGAGGTCCACGATTTTCTATAGCCAAATCTTGGGCTGAGTCATGTGTTGTGACCATGGATCATACACCTGAATTACCAATCGACAGAGCAATTTTTTAAGTCTAACGTGTTTTTTTAGAACTGAAGACTGATGCAACCAAAATGGCTGTCACTGCAAATTCAGTAACTGTTTGGAAAGGAACACTGAAATGTCACACTGGTATATTCATGGAATTTTCAAATGGAAAGACTGAAAAAGAATAGATAATGAGCAGATGATTACCCAATCCCCTCTCAGCAGGAAGCCATGTCCAGAAGATAAATTTGTGTTTTATTCTTCCAGAGATAAACCCAAAAACCATGGTTTTTAAGACTGGCTTTCAGCTCTAGTCTGTGTGTGATCATGTTCTGACATTCTAGTGTGTGGACTAGCATGTGCGGTGCAGGTAACAGTTGAGAATAGCCATTAAACAACCCTTCATTGCTGATTAATAAAAAGGGAGAGAAACTCTCTCATTCTAAAGTTGCAAGCCAGGATCAGAAGAAAAGAATTTCCATTGACCAGCAAAGCCAAGAATCTTAAAATCAATTGTCAAATCCCAAAGTGAATGCTATAAGTAAAATCCACTGTCATGGCTGCAACATTCCATCACCTACTCACCATAAAAGACCCAGATAGCGACCCAAAAACTTTTTTTCTGACTTATTTCATCTTCCTAATCTGTATATATGTTGCATTATATTTCTTCTTCTGTTTGGTAACTAACAAAGTCACTCTTTCCGTTAGGAGAAAATATCCTGGCTAAATTGATTCCTCTTGAGATGTATCAGAGATAATGGGAACTGCAGATGCTGGAGATTCCAAGATAATAAAATGTGAGGCTGGATGAACACAGCAGGCCAAGCAGCATCTCAGGAGCACAAAAGCTGACGTTTCGGGCCTAGACCCTTCATCAGAGAGGGGGATGGGGGGAGGGAACTGGAATAAATAGGGAGAGAGGGGGAGGCGGACCGAAGATGGAGTGCAATGGGAGAGAGATTCCCTGAGGTTGGTCCGGAGGGAGGAGGGTAACTTCTTCAGGTTAGGCATCCCTGGAAGAGGCTTCGCAGTGAGGTTAAAATAGTATCAGAGATAATGGGAACTGCAGATGCTGGAGATTCCAAGATAATAAAATGTGAGGCTGGATGAACACAGCAGGCCAAGCAGCATCTCAGGAGCACAAAAGCTGACGTTTCGGGCCTAGACCCTTCATCAGAGAGGGGGATGGGGGGAGGGAACTGGAATAAATAGGGAGAGAGGGGGAGGCGGACCGAAGATGGAGTGCAATGGGAGAGAGATTCCCTGAGGTTGGTCCGGAGGGAGGAGGGTAACTTCTTCAGGTTAGGCATCCCTGGAAGAGGCTTCGCAGTGAGGTTAAAATAGTATCAGAGATAATGGGAACTGCAGATGCTGGAGATTCCAAGATAATAAAATGTGAGGCTGGATGAACACAGCAGGCCAAGCAGCATCTCAGGAGCACAAAAGCTGACGTTTCGGGCCTAGACCCTTCATCAGAGAGGGGGATGGGGGGAGGGAACTGGAATAAATAGGGAGAGAGGGGGAGGCGGACCGAAGATGGAGTGCAATGGGAGAGAGATTCCCTGAGGTTGGTCCGGAGGGAGGAGGGTAACTTCTTCAGGTTAGGCATCCCTGGAAGAGGCTTCGCAGTGAGGTTAAAATAGTATCAGAGATAATGGGAACTGCAGATGCTGGAGATTCCAAGATAATAAAATGTGAGGCTGGATGAACACAGCAGGCCAAGCAGCATCTCAGGAGCACAAAAGCTGACGTTTCGGGCCTAGACCCTTCATCAGAGAGGGGGATGGGGGGAGGGAACTGGAATAAATAGGGAGAGAGGGGGAGGCGGACCGAAGATGGAGTGCAATGGGAGAGAGATTCCCTGATCCTCTGATACTATTTTAACCTCACTGCGAAGCCTCTTCCAGGGATGCCTAACCTGAAGAAGTTACCCTCCTCCCTCCGGACCAACCTCAGGGAATCTCTCTCCCATTGCACTCCATCTTCGGTCCGCCTCCCCCTCTCTCCCTATTTATTCCAGTTCCCTCCCCCCATCCCCCTCTCTGATGAAGGGTCTAGGCCCGAAACGTCAGCTTTTGTGCTCCTGAGATGCTGCTTGGCCTGCTGTGTTCATCCAGCCTCACATTTTTTTATCCTCTTGAGATGTAAATGCTTTTGGTCTAGGAGAAACCTATCTAAATGGAAGTGATACTGTTTAAATTGATCTTGATGTCAACCACCAAGGAGGTGGAAGTATAACCGTGGGAGCTAGTTTGTCGCTTCTTGCTAGGAAGTTTGATGATTTTGGGCATCCATCTGGAACTGCAACAAATTAGGAGTCTGACCCGGGGATTGGGGGGTTGTAATAAAAAAAACAGAAGAAGTTGAGAAGTACAGAAGACAATATTGTAAAGAAGAGCTGCTGCAAAAGAAACAAATGAAGATGGGTATGTTAAATGACAGGGAGGCACAAGAAGCAGCAAATCACATTGATTCCAAAGTACGACACAGGATTGAATGGGAAATCATAAGTTGCAAGAAGCAAAGCCACAGTGCAGTCAAGGCATTGAGAGCTGGATGCTATTGATGGTCACAGAACAGGAAGCAAGACGAATGGAACACTTTTGGAAGATCCTCAATCAACCAAATGCATCTCCACATTTGAATTTGGTGATAGCATCTTCTCCACATCACCACTCAATGATTTCTCTTTGGCCGCTGGTTCCTTTTATCTAAATACTAGGTTCACTGGCTGTTGATGGTCCTTCAGATCACTACAACGGGCTGAGATTTCTATTATATTCTAAGTTAGGAAACCTATCAACTTTACCATACCTGGCCTACATGAGTTTCCAGTTCCAAACCTATATTGTTTATTCATAACTTGCCTGCAAATCAGACTAGCAAGCCATTTAGTTACATCAACCTGCTCAATTGCATTGTGAGAGCATCTTGACCATGCAGGCTGCACTTATTAAGGAGGAAGGCCCACCACTTCTCAGAGCAAACTGGACATTCCGCTGCAAATTCTTCAACTCCAGACTCTCCAAGCCCTTTCCATCACCGTCAAGCACAATTGAGAGCTGCGCTGTACTGTCTACTTCCTTTCAAACATATAGCATCGGCAACATTTTAAGAAGCCCAACATAATCTCGATCAAACCATACATGCCTCCAATGATACATGTCAGGATAATTGTATGTACAGTCTATAACATGCACCTCTGGAATTGTCCGAGAATTCTTTGGCAGCCAAGTCCCATCACTTAAAAGGATAAGGTTAACAGGTGCTGGTTTGGAATACTACCACCATTCTTACATCATTCTCCAGTATTTCATTTTGACTGATACCCACATATGCAATGTTCCTACTTCTGGATAACAACCAAGAACAGGAGCACTGACAAGATTTGTTTCCTTCTGCCTTAGGGGTGCTGTAACATTTCTCCTTTCACTATGTGTTTCTGCTCTACCCAATGCAATTTCAAATGCGTCAACCCTGCTGAGTTCAGGCAACTCCATTCAAATGAAGGATTGAAGTAAGAATCTTCCCAGGTAGAAATAACAAAGTGTGGAGCTGGATGAACACAGCAGGCCAAGCAGCATCTTAGGAGCACAAAAGCTGACGTTTCGGGCCCAGACCCTTCATCTGATTAAAGGTCTAGGCCCGAAATGTCAGCTCTCGTGCTCCTAAGATGCTGCTTGGCCTGCTGTGTTCATCCAGCTCCACACTTTGTTATCTTGGATTCTCCAGCATCTGCAGTTCCTATTATCTCTGATCACAATCTTCCTAGTTAGTACGGCCCAGATTCCTATCATGAAGTGCACATAATAGGGAAATTCAAATGGGTTGTATCCACTCTTTCCAGTCATTTCCTTTGGCCAAATTCTCAAATACAATTTCTCATGAGTTGAAGATTTTGATCGGTTCTTGTTTGTATTACTTTGGTAAATGAAAATTATTTAGTTATAATCTTATCAGTTCTTATTTTGGGCCAAAGCAGTAATAAGGTCAGGAGCTGAATAGCCATGATAGAACCCAAACTGAGCATGGTTGAGTAGGATATTGCTGAGTAAATGCTTTTTGATGACAATATTGACGACGCCTCCCATCACTTTCTGATTATCAAGAGTAAGCTAACATCCCAGTTTAGGTTGGCATGGCTTAGTTACATCTGTTCTGCTTTTTGTGAATAGAACATACCTGGATAATTTTCCACACTGTCAGAAAGTGTTATAGTTGGAGTGGAATAGCTTGGCTAGGGGTTAGGCAGTTCTGAAGCATAAATCTTTAATAGTATTGCCAGCGTGCTGTCAGGGCATATAGTCTTCACACTATTCCTAAGCACAATTCTGTTTATTCATTCAAATATATAAAGATTTCTGCTTTCTTTATTCCAAAGTGGGCAAGATGGATGGCATAAACTAGAGTTGATTGTTTAAGTCCACTATGTTTAAGTGTAACTGCAGCAAAGTCAACTACATTTTGCAACCAAAATTAGTGACACTTAATGCAAATGAATGCACTTCAATAGATCTGGCAAGCAATTGTATGATGTTCTGTGGACTTGCCATATGTTTTTGTACTTCGGTACAGAGGTGTTAAAGTCTTTATTTTGAAGGATTTCTAATCCTTTAAAATGCTGCGTATGCAGGAAGGGTGATTTGTGTAAATGCCTGGTGTCTGTTCATGTGTTTGTTTATGTTGTCAGCACTGATTGGAGCAGCAGACCCTGAGATCACTCAATTATCTGCAAGTAACAACAGCAGCTCTGGTGGCCTCTGGAACTAATGCTGTTGATCATTTCAGTAATCCATACAGGCACACACCTCAGATGATTACAAGTACATTTTAAGACAGCAAATAAATCAAGCAAACCTGATGATAACATAAACCCTGAACATAAACTTCATATAGACATCAGAACAAATGTTATGTGGATGCTTTCAGCTTATTCTGTATTATTAGTTGATCCTTATCTAATGTGGACCATATTGAAACAGTGCTGTAGGTACTGAGGGAATGAGAATGATCATGAAAACAAAGAGATAACTACACAACACACAATGGATTGATGCAAAGTGAATTCAGCATTGCATTAATGCAGACTGTTGAGTTATTGAGTTGTGAAGTCAGATTGAATTTGAGCAACTGTGTGAGAAACCAGTCACATGTTGCTCTGAAGATATTCTATGTATGACCAGTTCAAAACAATTTCAGTGAGGATTGGAGGAAAATGAACAATAATTGACTATACAGCTTTTTGTAACTGTCAACAAGTGCCTGGGTTTTGATTGCCAGTGAGTTCTGCCCAGTGTTTAAAATCTCAATGTTTACAGTCAACACCTTAAGACGTCTGACATAATAGCAACTGTTGGTCTTCTTTTCTCCCCTACAATAGAGGTCCATGCAACATGTTTTAAAATACATAGATATACATGGTAGTTTTATTATGTGCAACTAGGGTATCAATAAGACAACATTGTATCCTCACTTAACTTCCAGCAAATCATTTAACACCATGCATCAGGCCATACTCCCTCTGGCTCAAGAGTGACAATACAATTGCCTGACTTCAGAAAACCGTACAGGGATTTGTCTGAGGAATGGCAGATTCCACAACCCTAACAGGCTATGATTTGTTGTAACTATCACCAAATGTGAAAATGACTTAATCACTCAATTTTCAATCAATGCACTGGAATGGATCACATGCAGAAATATATACTTAGAATTCATTACGATTTGAACAAATTGCTTTACCTTTGAACTTGCAATTTCTATGGTATGTATCGTATGAAGTATTGGTTCTGAAGTGGATACTTGTTCATGTTAAATTGGCTCCACCCTTTCTACTGATTTCACACGCAAGACAAAAGAGTTCTACTCTCGCTTTCAGAGGGAGCAGATATATTTGTACCAGCTCCATAAGATCCCGGTGAATAATGCCTGGCCAAATTAGTTTTACATATTGCTTTCATGCAATAAGCCTTCTTGTTATCTAAGAACAATGACTCTTCTGTAGATATTATACAATGGTGTCTTCCACCAATAATCGCTATATAGATCCAAGACAAAGCAAAAATAAAGGTATGTTTGTAGCAGTGAAGTCTCTCGAACAACCTGCGCACTGGTAGAAGTGGTGAATATCACAAGGTCCAGGACAGAAAAACAAATTAACATAAGCCCCTTATAACAAAGTGTGAAGCTGGATGAACACAGCAGGCCCAGCAGCATCTCAGGAGCACAAAAGCTGACGTTTCGGGCCTAGACCCATCATCAGAGAGGGGGATGAGGTGAGGGTTCTGGAATATATAGGGAGAGAGGGGGAGCGGACCGAAGATGGAGAGAAAAGAAGATACGTGGAGAGGAGAGTATAGGTGGGTAAGTAGGGAGGGGATAGGTCAGTCCAGGGAAGACGGACAGGTCAAGGAGGTGGGATGAGGTTAGTAGGTAAGAAATGGAGGTGCGGCTTGGGGTGGGAGGAAGGGATGGGTGAGGGGAAGAACAGGTTAGGGAGGCAGAGACAGGCTGGGCTGGTTTTGGGATGCAGTGGGGGGAGGGGAAGAGCTGGGCTGGTTGTGTGGTGCAGTTGGGGGATGGGACGAACTGGGCTGGTTTTGGGATGCGGTGGGGGGAGATTTTGAAGCTGGTGAAGTCCACATTGATACCATTGGGCTGCAGAGTTCCCAAGCAGAATATGAGTTGCTGTTCCTGCAACCTTCAGGTGGCATCATTGTGGCACTACAGCAGGCCCATGATGGACATGACATCTAAAGAATGGGAGGGCGAGTGGAAATGTTTTGCGACTGGGAGGTGCAGTTGTTTATTGCGAACCGAGTGGAGGTGTTCTGCAAAGTGGTCCCCAAGCCTCCACTTGATTTCCGCAATGTAGAGGAAGCCGCACCGGGTACAATGGATACAGTATACCACATTGGCAGATGTGCATGTGAACCTCTGCTTAATATGGAAAGTCATCTTAGGGCCTGATGGGGGTGATGGAGGAGGTGTGGGGGCAAGTGTAGCATTTCCTGCTGTTGCAGGGGAAGGTGCCGGGTGTGGTGGAGTTGGACGGCAGTGTGGAGCGAACAAGGGAGTCACGGAGAGAGTGGTCTCTCCGGAAAGCAGACAAGGGTGGGGATGGAAAAATGTCTTGGGTGGTGGGGTCGGATTGTAGATGGCAGAAGTGTCAGAGGATGATGCGTTGTATCTGGAGGTTGGTGGGGTGGTGTGAGAACGAGGGGGATCCTCTTTGGGCGGTTGTGGCGGGGGCGGGGTAAGAGGGATGTGATGCCGGAAATGCGGGAGACACGGTCAAGGGCGTTCTCGACCACTGTAGGGGGAAAGTTGCTGTCCTTGAAGAACTTGGACATCCGGGATGTGCGGGAGTGGAATGCCGCATGGGCCCTAGCTATGCCTGCCTCTTTGTAGGTTATGTGGAACAGTCCCTCTTCCGCACCTACACAGGCCCCAAACCCCACGTCTTCTTCCGTTACATTGATGACTGTATCGGTGCCGCCTCTTGCTCCCCAGAGGAGCTTGAACAGTTCATCCACTTCACCAACGCCTTCCACCCCAACCTCAAATTCACCTGGGCCATCTCCAGCACATCCCTCACCTTCCTGGACCTCTCAGTCTCCATCTCAGGCAACCAGCTTGTAACTGATGTCCATTTCAAGCCCACCGACTCCCACAGCTACCTAGAATACATCTCCTCCCACCCACCCTCCTGCAAAAATTCCATCCCCTATTCCCAATTTCTCCGCTTCCGCCGCATCTGCTCCCACGATGAGGCATTCCACTCCCGCACATCCCAGATGTCCACGTACTTCAAGTACCGCAACTTTCCCCCCACAGTGGTCGAGAACGCCCTTGACCGTGTCTCCCGCATTTCCGGCATCACATCCCTCTTACCCCTGCCCCCACCACAACCGCCCAAAGAGGATTCCCCCTCGTTCTCACACACCACCCCACCAACCTCCGGATACAACGCATCATCCTCTGACACTTCTGCCATCTACAATCCGACCCCACCACCCAAGACATTTTTCCATCCCCACCCTTGTCTGCTTTCCGGAGAGACCACTCTCTCCGTGACTCCCTTGTTCGCTCCACACTGCCCTCCAACTCCACCACACCCGGCACCTTCCCCTGCAACCGCAGGAAATGCTACACTTGCCCCCAAACCTCCTCCCGCACACCCATCCCAGGCCCCAAGATGACTTCCCATGTTAAGCAGAGGTTCACCTGCACATCTGCCAATGTGGTATACTGCATCCATTGTACCCGGTGGGGCTTCCTCTACATTGGGGAAACCAAGCGGAGGCTTGGGGACCGCTTTGCAGAATACATCCGCTCGGTTCGCAATAAACAATTGCACCTCCCAGTGGCGAACCATTTCAACTCGCCCTCCCATTCTTTAGATGACATGTCCATCATGGGCCTCCTGCAGTGCCACAATGATGCCACCCAAAGGTTGCAGGAACAGCAACTCATATTCCGCTTGGGAATCCTGCAGCCCAATGGTATCAATGTGGACTTCACCAGCTTCAAAATCTTCCCTTCCCCCACCACATCCCAAAACCAGCCCAGTTTGTCCCCTCCCCCCACTGCACCACACAACCAGCCCAGCTCTTCCCCTCCCTCCACTGCATCCCAAAACCAGCCCAGCCTGTCTCTGCCTCCCTAACCTGTTCTTCCTCTCACCCATCCCTTCCTCCCACCCCAAGCCGCACCTCCATTTCTTACCTACTAACCTCATCCCACCTCCTTGACCAGTCCGTCTTCCCTGGACTGACCTATCCCCTCCCTACCTCCCCACCTATACTCTCCTCTCCACGTATCTTCTTTTCTCTCCATCTTTGGTCTGCCTCCCCCTCTCTCCCTATATATTCCAGAACCCTCACCATATCCCCCTCTCTACTGATGGGTCTAGGCCCGAAACGTCAGCTTTTGTTCTCCTGAGATGCTGCTGGGCCTGCTGTGTTCATCCAGCTCCACGCTTTGTTGTCTTGGATTCTCCAGCATCTGCAGTTCCCATTATCACAGGCCAACACATTCATCCAGCTTCACACTTTGTTATATTGGATTCTCCAGCACCTGCAGTTCACATTACCTCTGAACATAAGCCCCTTAACTGTTTTACAAAATTACAGCAGCTTCCAAGTATAAGTGAACTATTAATTATTTGTCAATGCATTGAACTAAACTATGCACAATATAGGGGACTCATGAACTACTAAATAGGAACTATTGCCTATAATAATAAATGCACAAGTCTGAATTGGACTTCAAGGGATTCCCACAATTCACTGTGGCAACATCATAAGCCAGTGTAATCAGTCAATGGAATGCCCTTATAAAACCTTACTGGAATAAATAAATGCAATTACACATTTCTCGCTAACATTTATTGATGTACCATAGAAAGCATTCTGTCTGCATGCATCATAGTTTGGTGTAGCAACCACTCCACCCAGGACCATTAAAAACTACAGAAAGTTGTGAACACAGTCCAGACCATCATGCAAGCCAACCTTCTGTCCATTGACTCCATTAATACTCATCACTGCCTCGAAAACGCAGTGAATATCATCAAAGATCCCTCCCATCTGGTTAAAAATCACTTCCTACCTCTTCCATCAGGCAAAAGGCACAAAAGTCTAAACACATTTAGCAACAGGTTCAAGAATAGCTTCTTCCACTGATTTGAGACTTCTGAAGAGTGCTCAAATTTCAATTTAATGTTGATTTTGCTTTTTGCCTTTTTTATAGTCTTGTTCATTCAAGCACCCTGTGATCTTTGTACACTGTGCCTGTACTGCGCACAAACTAAAACTTTTCTTTTGCACCTAGGCACAAATGACAATAATAAATCAAATCAAAGCTTTTGGTCAATTTTAATCCCCAGAATTTTGACAGTGGGGGATTTCGTGATGGTATTGCTACTGAATGTCATGCAGCAATGGTTAGATTCTCTCTTATCAGAGATAGTCACTGCTTAGCACTTGTGTGATGTGAATGTTACTCATCTTGCTTACATTGTTACCCAATGTCAAGAACACACACAGTATGTCCTTGGTGATATCGAAAAAAGAATGGTAGGTGGAGCATTTGAGAAACTCATTATCTTTTAAATTAAGCCATAAATCCATTAATCCCTGCAAGAATCATCAGAACAAGCCGGTGGCACCTCAGGTTAATATCTCATTCAAAGTACAGCAGCATTGGAATAGTCAATTTAGTTAACTGAAACATCCATTTAGATTACATTTGTAACTCTTGGATTGGAACTGAGCTCTCAAACTTCCAACTCGAAGGTAAAGGTGTAAAATCCTTTGATAATGGGAACTGCAGATGCTGGAGAATCCAAGATGACAAAGTGTGGAGCTGGATGAACACAGCAGGCCAAGCAGCATCTCAGGAGCACAAAAGCTGACGTTTCAGGCCTAGACCCTTCATCAGAGAGGGGTATAGGCCTGAAACGTCAGCTTTTGTGCTCCTGAGATGCTGCTTGGCCTGCTGTGTTCATCCAGCTCCACACTTTGTCATTGTGTAAAAACCTTTGTTGGGACAATAAATAAATTCAAGAGAATTTACACAATACCTGTAGTTGAATCGAGCTAGTCATTATGTTTCAACCAACCTTTCTTTATCCATTTGCTCATAATACAATATTTCAGCTCCAGAATTGTGTCACTTCCTGATTTTGGGAAAGATTAGAAAAAGCTGTTTCCTGATTGGCAGGTTTAGACCAAGGAAGTGTTACTTTTAAGAAGCAAAAAAGGCAAGTGATTTGATTTGCTTTGATTTATGACTGTCATTTGTACTGAGATACAGTGAAAAGCATTGTCTTACATGCTTTACAGGCAGATCGTTCTATACAAACAGATGAGAGTAACAGAACAATGTGCAGGATACAATCTACAGCTGCCAAGAAGGTGCAGCAAGAGTCAATATTACATTAAAGAGGTACATTCAGAAGTCTGATAACAGCAGGGAAAAAGCTGGTGTTCTTGAACCTCTTCTTTCACGTATACAAACTTTTATATCTTCTGCCTGACAGAAGAGGGTGGAAGAGAGTGTAACCAGGGTGAGAAGGGTGTCTTTAATTATGCTGGTTGCTTTCCCGCTGCAGCAGGAAGTATAGATGAAGTCAATGGATGGGAGACTGGTTTGCGTTCTAGGTATGCAGTTAATGTTTACAACAAGACTTTGAAAGATTGCAGATGGAAAGCTTTGCAGTTTGCATGCATGTGAGGTTTTGATTTTATCCTTTGTAGAAAGTTATGGACATTTCATTCTTTATATATTGCATGCTTGAATTTGTTTTTGAAGTTTGGGTGCTCTGCATTCCTGTGTGCAGAGCTACATATTTTTTCTCTCCATATGTATCAATCTTTTTATAAAAATAGGGCTTTAATTTTTGTTTGTCAGAGTTGCACACTTATAGATGCGTACATCTCAAATTATTTGCATTTGCAGTTCTATGTGATCATGTATCACCCTTTGTGTTATGGTCACCCAGCTCAAAAGGATTGGATACCCTCAAATTACAAAGCCTGCTTTCAGCCTTTGTGCTGAACTTCCTCTGTCCTGTGGAGATGGCATCAGCAATGCAGGAACCTGGAAAATGTGGAGCTACCATGTTAAGTTGGATCTCTGATAAATTCCCAGGTCCAAGAAACTTTCCCAAAGTGGACAGGGAACCAGGTCAGTTAGCTGTGCTGGTTGCTCTGTAAATTGTTAATGATTATAATTAAGGCCCCATTGGTCAGCACTGGCATTTTACAGATATCAGAACAAGCCTCTCTCCACTTCCTCCATTCCCTCCCAAATACATGTATGCACACAACTGCTGTGAGCAAAAATCATCAGCTGTATCAAGGCAGCTTCCTAATTTCATGCCATATTCCACCAAAACAAGGGCTCCATGAACAAATGATGATTGGTGAGGTTGAAAGACCATAACCCCATTTCCGAATAATCCTGTGGGACATTTAGACCTCCAGTTTAACCCTGGTTACACTCTCTTCCACCCTCTTCTGTCAGGCAGAAGATATAAAAATTTGTATACGTGAAAGAAGAGGTTCAAGAACACCAGCTTTTTCCCTGCTGTGATTGAAATTTGCCAACTTCAATCGATCTTTTGTGTGCAGATTACAATGATTGCCTGTCCCATTCAGGCATTCTCTACAATTCCTGCCAGCAATGGTATTGCCCTTTTCTGCCATTGGGCCATCAGCCTGACACCTCTACAGACCTTCTGAGCAGAACAGAGAGCAACCAGAAAGCTGCTTTCCAGACAGTTGATACAGCTGATGATTTTTGCTCACAGCAGTTGTGTGCATACATGTATTTGGGAGGGAATGGAGGAAGTGGAGAGAGGCTTGTTCTGATATCTGTAAAATGCCAGTGCTGACCAATGGGGCCTTAATTATAATCATTAACAATTTACAGAGCAAATCAGGCCAACGGAGATATTGGCCCGCTTGAAATTTCTTATGGGATACCCACCAAAAATTCAGCCATTTGTTGCCACAGAATTTTAGGCAAGATTAAAAATTATTGAAATATTCCATTTCGGGATGTGGAGGAAGTGGCATCTTCTGTTTGCACCACATGTGTTTTTATTCATGATCATTTACTGCAGTAGTTCACTTTGTTGTCAGAGTTACTTTACTCCATATTAAAGGCCTCCTGGGTATACACTGCCAGCATCTCACAGTCTCTTCCTTTTTTTTGAGTTATCTACACCAGCACAAACTACTTGCTCACAGAATATAGTCTGAGAGGTACTGTTAAGGCCAACCAATTCAGGAGAGATGTTAGGCAGCACTTCTACACACAAGCTTGGACCTCTCTTGCAAAACCTGCTGTGGGCATTGGATCATTTGTTGATTTTAAATCTGAGATAAATAAATTTTTGTTCATCAAAGGTATTAAGGGAATATGGGCCAAAAGTAGGTTTACACAGTTAGACCACAGATCAGCCATGATCTCATTGAATGGCAGAACTGGATCAAGGGGCAGATTGGCCTACTGCTGCTCCAATGTAATATTATAATGAGCGAGCGTTTGGTAGGTATTTTCAATTAATTTACCAGCATTCCGTGATGAGATCACTGTCTGTTTCCAAAGCAGCTTTGTCCACAGCTTTATTGTCCAAACCAGACATGCAAAATATAAAATGATTCAAAACTTCCCACAATCAAAATACAAAACCATGACTTGATGTAGAAATCAATTTGTGACCTAACCCATAATCCACTCACTCCAGTGGTACCTTTAAATTATTTTGCCCTGTATAATATATAGTTCTTAGTTTAGTTCTTAGAAACCCACCATCAGTAACTCTTCCAATTCTTCTGAGATCCCACTTTGCAATTTTTCTATTTCTGGGAGGAATGAAGCCAGCCAAACAATTGCTTAAAGACTGGAAGGCATACTCAGAGGAAAAAATTGTCTTTGTCATTTTCATACTAGGTACAGTTCTGAGATTACACTTGAAGTTCACTATCAACTGCAGATGGGTTGATGGATTTTGATTTGAATTGACCAGGAAGAGAAAGAAAAGATAATGTGAAGGGAAAGGTTTGTATCCTGATTTTACAAATTGTAGTAAGTTTAAAATCTTTGGAATTTTCTTACACTTTAATGTCAAAGATGAACATAGATAGCTTTAGGACTCATAGACCCATACAGTCATCGTGTCATACAGAGTGGAAACAGGCCCTTTGGTCCTACACTTGGTTGCTGACCAGGTTTCCCAAACTAAACTAGCCCCATTAGCCTTATTGGCCCATATCTTTCTAATTTTTTTCCAATTCAAATTTGACAAACAATGGTAAAAGTGCTATACTCCTTGTTTCAACTATTTGCAGAACCAAGCTTCTAAATCTGTTTAATTTCACAGTAGGAATAAGCTGAAGAGATAGAAATTCAAACTAGTCTCCAAAGAATCACTTAAAATACATATGCAGCACTCACAGAGCTGGTCTAGGGAACTTGAGAGAAGCCTGCAGCTGTCTAAATGATATTAATGGGGCCAGTAAATAACTAAAACAAAACAAATGACCCACACAAGTGATATGTCACAATAAAGCGTACAGAGCATAAGGGAATTTTATTTTATCTACTGAGTAATCGCTATGATTTTAGAGTTATTTCTGATTTCAGTACAATTCAAATATCTGTGCCAAACAGTTAGAGAAGGACCTTAAGGCATTGATCTTCATGCCCAAGTATTGGATTTTGATGACATAATTTAATTCACCACAGTAGTATATCTAACTCAAAGAATGATAATCTGCAACCAATGACTGCAATTCAAGATCATAATGCTAAAGTATTGTTTGATCTAAAGTTTCAGAGGTGGCTAAAGATGTGTCAGTGTTGAGGCTACTATTGCACTGTGCCATTCCTGTAACCAAAGGGACAACCATTTAACCAATCACTTAAGCTGAACTCAACACATGTTTTATTGCATGCAAGAACATGATTTTTTTAAAGTGACACAGCAAACAGGAATTTATTGACTGAACAGCTTGCAGATGCCATATAAATACTGCGGTTGCAAGAGCAGGTCAGAAGTTAGGAATGCTAAGACCATAAGACCATACAACATAGAAGCTGAAGTAGGCTAATTGGCCCATCGAGTCCAATCTGTCATTCAATGCAATCATGGCTTATCTGGTAATCCTCAATTCCACTTTCCTGCCTTATCACTTTAGCCACTGTTTCCCTTAATGATTAGAAATCTGTCTATCTCAGTCTTAAATACACTTTACCACCCAGCCTTGAGAGCCCTCTGCAGCAAAGGATAACTCACTGTCACAAGTAGCTCACCGCCTGACTCCTCAAAGCTCATCCACCATCTACAACGCACAAATCAACAACATTCAAGAGACTCAACACCATACAGGATAAAGCAGCCCTTTTGATAATCAACACTTATCCACAAGCTTTCATTTCCTTCAGTACCATTGCTCAATGGCAGCAAGATACATCATCTGCAAAATGCACTGCAGAAGTTAGCAAGGGTCCTTCAAAAGCACTTTCCAAATCTGTAACCACTGCAATCGAGAAGGACAAGGGCAACAGATACATTGGAAATCCACCACCTAAACTTCTGTTCAAGCCACTCACTATGCTGAATTGGAAATATAACACTGTTCCTTCAGGGTGCCTGGGTCAAAATCCTAGGTTCTCTTCTTAACGTCATTGTGGGTCTACCTACACCAAATGAACAAAAGCACTTCAACAGGGTGGCTCAACACCACCTCATCAATGTCAGCTAATGATCATAAGTAAATGCTGGTGCAGCCAGCAATGCCACTTCCCATGAATGAATAAAAGGACTCTTAACAACCTGACTCTTCAGAAGAGACTAGAGTTGACACAATTTGGTAAGCACTGTTTCTTCTAGAGATAGAAGTTGAATTCAGAACAGTGTTCTCCAGTGTGCTCATTTTCACTTAGTTAAATTTGGCTAGACTATCAATCTTTGAAATGGCTTAAAAAAATTTAAGTCCCATTTTACTATTGTGATGATTCAGCAAGATGGCAAAAGCTTTATGCACATTTCAAAGAAAAGTATAGGATCCATTCATGACATTTGCAGCAATATTCCTCCTGTGCTTTTTCCATAAAAATACATTAACTCACCTTGCATTTTATGGTTGTTAGTGGTATGTTTTGAGTAGTGACTAGGTGCTTTATATGCTGCTATGTTAGTTCACTGTACTTCAAAGTTATTAATCATATGAAATCTTTTCAGGTACTTCACTGACATGTTATTTAAAATATGCATTATTTTAAATTTTTTCAAAATATTTCAAAATGAACCTCTCTCTCAGTCTCAGCAAAACAAAAGGACTGATCATTGACTTCAGAAAGAAAGGAGAACATGCTCCCATTTACATCAACAGAGCAGAGAATAAGGTGGTTGACAGCATCAAGTTTCTATGAATAACAATAACTGACAACTTGTCCTGGAGTTCTCGCATAGATGCAACAGTCAAGAAGGCACAACAATAAAATGTGAGGCTGGATGAACACAGCAGGCCCAGCAGCGTTTCAGAAGCACAAAAGCTGACGTTTCGGGCCTAGACCCTTCATCAGAGATGGGGATGGGGTGAGGGTTCTGGAATAAATAGGGAGAGAGGGGGAGGCGGACCGAAGATGGAGAGAAAAGAAGATAGGTAGAGAGGAGAGTATAGGTGGGGAGGTGGGGAGGGGATAGGTCAGTCCATGGAAGATGGACAGGTCAAGGAGGTGGGATGAGGTTAGTAGGTAGGAGATGGAGGTGCGGCTTGGGGTGGGAGGAAGGGATGGGTGAGAGGAAGAACAGGTTAGGGAAGCAGAGACAGGTTGGACTGGTTTTGGGATGCAGTGGGTGGAGGGGAAGAGCTGGGCTGGTTGTATGGTGCAGTGGGGGGAGGGGACAAACTGGGCTGGTTTTGGGATGCGGTGGGGGAAGGGGAGATTTTGAAGGTGGTGAAGTCCACATTGATACCATTGGGCTGCAGGGTTCCAGAGCGGAATATGAGTTGCTGTTCCTGCAACCTTCAGGTGGCATCATTGTGGCACTACAGCAGGCCCATGATGGACATGTAATCTAAACAATGGGAGCGGGAGTGGAAATGGTTTGCGACTGGGAGGTGCAGTTGTTTATTGCGAACTGAGCGGAGGTGTTCTGCAAAGCGGTCCCCAAGCCTCCGCTTGGTTTCCCCAATGTAGAGGAAGCCACACCGGGTACAATGGATGCAGTACACCACATTGGCAGATGTGCAGGTGAACCTCTGCTTAATAGGGAAAGTCATCTTGGGGCCTGGGACAGGGGTGAGGGAAGTGGTGTGGGGGCAAGTGAGCATTTCCTGCGGTTGCATGGGAAAGTGCCGGGTGTGGTGGATTTAGAGAGCAGTGTGGAGCGAACAAGGGAGTCACGGAGAGAGTGGTCTCTCCGGAAAGCAGACAAGGGTGGGGATGGAAAAATGTCTTGGGTGGTGGGGTCGGATTGTAGATGGCGGAAGTGTCGGAGGATGATGCGTTGTATCCGGAGGTTGGTGGGGTGGTGTGTGAGAACGAGGGTGATCCTCTTTGGGCGGTTGAGGCGGAGGCGGGGTGTGAGGGATGTGTTGCAGGAAATGCGGGAGACGTGGTCAAGGGCGTTCTCGACCACTGTGGGGGGAAAGTTGCGGTACTTGAAGTACGTGGACATCTGGGATGTGCGGGAGTGGAATGCCTCATCGTGGGAGCAGATGCGGCGGAGGCGGAGGAATTGGGAATAGGGGATGGAATTTTTGCAGGAGGATGGGTGGGAGGAGGTGTATTCTAGGTAGCTGTGGGAGTCGGTGGGCTTGAAATGGACATCAGTTACAAGCTGGTTGCCTGAGATGGAGACTGAGAGGTCCAGGAAGGTGAGGGATGTGCTGGAGATGGCCCAGGTGAACTGAAGGTTGGGGTGGAAGGTGTTGGTGACCTTCCACCCCAACCTTCAGTTCACCTGGGCCATCTCCAGCACATCCCTCACCTTCCTGGACCTCTCAGTCTCCATCTCAGGCAACCAGCATGTAACTGATGTCCATTTCAAGCCCACCGACTCCCACAACTACCTAGAATACACCTCCTCCCACCCATCCTCCTGCAAAAATTCCATTCCCTATTCCCAATTCCTCCGCCTCCGCCGCATCTGCTCCCACGGTGAGGCATTCCACTCCCGCACATCACAGATGTCCAAGTTCTTCAAGGACCGCAACTCTCCCCCCACAGTGGTCGAGAACACCCTTGACTGCGTCTCCCGCATTTCCCGCAACACATCCCTCACACCCCGCTCCTGCCTCAGCCGCCCAAAGAGGATCACCCTCGTTCTCACACACCACCCCACCAACCTCCGGATGATACAACGCATCATCCTCCGACACTTCTGCCATCTACAATCCGACCCCAACACCCAAGACATTTTTCCATCCCCACCCTTGTCTGCCTTCCGGAGAGACCACTCTCTCCGTGACTCCCTTGTTCGCTCCACACTGCCCTCCAATCCCACCACACCCGGCACCTTCCCCTGCAACCGCAGGAAATGCTACACTTGCCCCCACACCTCCTCCCTCACCCCCATCCCAGGCCCTAAGGTGACTTTCCATATTAAGCAGACGTTCACCTGCACATCTGCCAATGTGGTATACTGCATCCATTGTACCCGGTGTGGCTTCCTCTACATTGGGGAAACCAAGCGGAGGCTTGGGGACCGCTTTGGAGAACACCTCCGCTCGGTTCGCAATAAACAACTGCACCTCCCAGTCGCAAACCATTTCCGCTCCCCCTCCCATTCTTTAGATGATATGTCCATCATGGGCCTCCTGCAGTGCCACAATGATGCCACCTGAAGGTTGCAGGAACAGTAACTCATATTCCGCTTGGGAACCCTGCAGCCAATGGTATCAATGTGGACTTCACCAGCTTCAAAATCTCCCCTTCTCCCACCGCACCCCAAAACCAGCCCAGTTCATCCACTCCCCCCACTGCACCACACAACCAGCCCAGCTCTTCCCCTCCACCCACTGCATCCCAAAACCAGTCCAACCTGTCTCTGCTTCCCTAACCTGTTCTTCCTCTCACCCATCCCTTCCTCCCACCCCAAGCCGCACCTCCATCTCCTACCTACTAACCTCATCCCACCTCCTTGACCTGTCCGTCTTCCCTGGACTGACCTATCCCCTCCCCACCTCCCCACCTATACTCTCCTCTCTACCTATCCTCTTTTCTCTCCATCTTCCGTCCGCCTCCCCCTCTCTCCCTATTTATTCCAGAACCCTCACCCCATCCCCCTCTCTGATGAAGGGTCTAGGCCCGAAACGTCAGCTTTTGTGCTCCTGAGATGCTGCTGGGCTGCTGTGTTCATCCAGCCTCACATTTTATTGTCTTGGATTCTCCAGCATCTGCAGTTCCCATTATCAAGGCACAACAATACCTCTTTTTCCTCAGGTGGCTTGAGAAATTCAGTATGTCGATAAGAATCCTCACCAACTTTACAGATTCTCCATAGAAACCATGTTATCTGGTTGAATAATGGCCTGGTATGGCAACTGCTATGCCCAGGAATGTAAGAAACTACAGAAGGAAGCCAAGGCCACCATGGAAGCCAACCTTCCATTCCTAGACTCCAATTCCACATCTCATTGCAGCAGAAAGGCTGCCAACATTGTCAAAGACCCCTCCCACCCTGTAATGCTCTCTGATGACCTTTTCCATCAGGTAGAAGATACAGGAGCTTGAACATCCATCAACAGGTTCTAGAACTGCCTCATCTCTGTCGTTATTAGACTGATGAATGGACTCTCTAACTTCAAATAATATTGATCTGTTAATGTTGATCTTGCTTTGTGCACCTCCTATGCAATGTAATCTGCATGCCTCACTCTGTCTAAGCTCCCTGTGTTCTGTATGTCCTTACCAACTATGATCTCTTTGCAAACAAAGCTTTTCGCTGTACTTAGGTACATGTGACTACATTTAATCAATCAAATCAAATAGTTTTGAACATTTCATCACACTTTAGAATAAAACGTATAATTACACTATCTTAAATTCAGAAAACATACTGTGGTTGCAACCATCATCAGCCAGTTGAGTAATGTATAATCACTTAAATGGCTATAAATGTCAAGCATATTTCAAGTTCTTACTCGCATTTATGTTGTAACAATCTTTCTTTACCTGCATTGTTTTCTAAATGCCAATCTTGGGTTGGGGATAACAAAGTTTCATCTGAGTCAGGAAGAGCATTTTGAGTTCAAACCCTGCTCCAAAATGTGCAACACTGTTTGTTAGAGCTGTCAGCTTTCAGAAAAACTGTTCAACTGAAGCTCTGCGTTTCCTCAGGTGGATGTGGAAGACCCATGACTCTAGCCAAAGGAAACCATTCTCCTGGAGTTCTGACTAGTGTCTTTCCCTGGGCCAACATCACTTGAATACATTATCTAGACTTTATTATCTAATTGTCTTGTATACATTCGCTACTGCATTTTCCGATGTTGCAACAGAAACTACATTTCAAAAGTGCTTAATTGGTTGAAGCAATTTGGAACAGTCTGGGAGAATGGAAGTATTGATATATAGACTTGCAAGTCTAATTTTGGATTCTATAGTGAAGAACAGACATGATTGAGCACTTAGAGAAATTTGCACAGTGTAGAGGCAGCCAGTGTAAAATCCAATAAATAGGTTATGCTTATTATGTTTATGAGAAACCGTAGTATTATACAGAAGAATGTCTATGGATGCAGTGTGCATGGACTTCTGGAAGGCCCTCAAAAAGTTTCCACATAAGATATTGTCACGAAAAATGAAAACTCAAACGTTTGAAAGTTTATTATTGAAACAGTTAGAAGATTGGTTATGTAGAAGACAGAGTCTAGAGGTAATGAATAAGTACCAAATTGGAAAAAAATTGGGTGTCATTGTTGCACAAGTTTCTGTGCTCAGGCTGTAAATAATTCATTATTTTTATTGATGACTTAGATGGTAAAGAAGAATGATAAATACATGAGTTTGTTGTTAATATGAAGTTAGGTGACATAGTAAGTAGTGTAGATGGGACAAAATAATTGCAAAGGAACATTTGTTAATTTAATATGAGCACTTTCAATGCACCTAAATGTGAGTACTTTGTGCTAAAACATAAAATCTGGGTTTTCTTAACACGATGAAAATCTAGAAACAGTGGCAGTTCAAGGGCTGCACATCAATAAAATGTACAGATTTTTAAAAAATGACAGGGGCCATTAGATGGTAATGTTCCTAATTAGAAGGTAAGGATATAAAAGTACATATTAACATATACATAAATTTTCAGAAGAAGGGTCCAGACCCGAAATATCAGCTTTCCTGCTCCTCCAATACTATTTGGCCTGCTGTGTTCATCCAGCCTTACACCGTGTTACCTCAAAATATAAAGGTGGATGCTTTGCTACACCTGGTCAAAGGTCTGGTTAGATCACATCTGAAGATCTGTCTTTAATTCTAGGAAAGGCAACTTAAAAATGATTTATTGGCCTTAGAAGTGCAGCACTGATTCACCAGAATGTTGCCAAGGCACCAAAGATTAAAATATGGGGAAAGATCACAAAAATAGAATTATATTTTTGTATAAATATAATTATTGCAAGTAATTCAGAGATTTTGCATTTTGAAAGAATTGATTGGAAATCTTCTTGCTGATAAAGGACAAGGGACAATATCTTACAAATCAGAGCCAGGCCATTCAGGAGATGAGGTAAAATAGTTGATCCAACTCAATCAGTAGTTTTAAATCACACATCAATTGGCTTTTCCGAGCAAAAGGTACCAAGGAAGATGGAACCAAAGTGATTGGGTGAAGTTGATATATAAAAATAAGCCACAATTCATTGAGCAGTAGGATATTGAGGAGCTGAAAGGCCAGTTCTTAATTTTATGTTCCTACATATTTCTTTAATGGCACTGATAAATTAACTACTTAGAAAATTTGTTTTTACTCTCTTTTTCACCTGTTCCTGCAGTTGCTACTCGCAGGTCACTATCAAAGTAGTATAGTTTCTATCTGTTTGCTGTTGGCCATCACAGTAACCTTTACAATTAATTGAAAATGCTATTTTTCTGCTATACTTAACATTCACAGCATATTGGTTTTGAATTTACAAAATAACTAGAGAATTAGTGTAGTCTCATGGATTACTGATATGTGGAATATAAATTCCTGGTACAGTAACCCCAAGCAGGGGTTAAAGTAGGATGGGGTAAAATTGCTCCCAGCAATAACTTTAGAGAAAGCTAATCGTAAGTTAGAAATCATTTGTTATTCATGCTAACTCTGATGGTAATAGTATCAATGAGAGGCATTTCACATTGTTGATATTTTAATATGGAACAATTAAATTTTTGCTGTACCTGATTCGGAAATGCCTGATGATGACACTGGATAGATGTTACATTTCTCAGCTCTGAAATTCTTAACAAAATATTGAAATAAGTATCAATTTAAATCATGAAAATTAATTCTGCAATTTCAACCACAAAATAATTCTCTTGCCATGCTTAATTTATAATGGTGCTCCTTTATCCAATGCCACTGGGTAAAATGTCTATTCCTTTCACCACTAGCATCACCTACTAGTGGATAAGGTTGATTAAAGGCTTGCCTCAGGCTTATTTTCCACATTGTGGTTCCTTAGCTAATCGTTTTGTAGAACAATGCAGCCCATAATCCAAAATAAGAATGTCATTTTCAGTGACAAATTATTTTACCTAGTGACCTTAAGTGGAATATTGTGAGGCTTTTGTTCTCTTGCTCGCAATGCCAATTCAATGAAGATTATTGCCCCTGAAATCAGGAGCAAGACACAGGACAAAACATTTTTTTACATGTGAGTCAATATACAGGTAGGATCACATTTTATTTCTATTACCGTATGCATTCAAAGAAATATGCAGTTGTTATGGTAGGAATTGTATGTTGATTATTAAACTCCAAATAACTACATTTGCTCTGGATGTGAATCAGTCAAATTATTTGATTTGAAATCAGTATGTCCAGCTAATTAGTCTCCTTAAGAATAGTAGTTTTAATCTGACTCATGCACATCAATACATACGAGAACACGGAGAGGTGCCTAAATATACACGCAGTGGAAATAGCCAAGAGCTTTCAAAGCGCAATGAAACACGAGGCCTATGCGGCTCACAAAGGTCATAGCCAGTGCTGTACATATTTATGTTCATTGTATAGTCATCTTGAGATTTACTGTGTAACGTGTACTTTGAAGTGCACTGTATAGAATTATTTGGAAAGGAACTGTTCTGTGCATGAGAGCATTTGATTAAAAAAATTCTCTAAACAGGAAATACTTGCAAACGTCTTGGTTCTTTGCAGCAATCTGATGAAGTTTATTTACGTTTATGCACATTCCTCAAGTGCACCCCACATACATATAAAAACAAGAATCCTGGGAGGGGGACCGAAAACCAAGAGGTTTATTTCTTTCGTCTTAGGTTACATTAAAACAAACCATTTTCACACAGGCTCAGTAGGGACAGTGGTATTACCCAGAACTTCCAACGAGCTGATACTTTGGAGATAGTTTGAAGTTTACTTTGCCAATGTCTGATCTCGCCAGATCAGTGCCTTTGTTTACAGGTCAGTCTCGAGACACCTGAAAATGTTACTTTGAGGACTGCAACACGCGGTCTCTCTCTTCATCTCTCGGAAGCAAAATCTTGACTACATTAAAATAACTTTAATATCATTCTGCTTTCATTTCTGTCTAAAATTTGTAAATAATGCAATCCGTTGCTCCGATTGCCTCGGCCCCGTTGGTAGTGGACAAGTATTGTCTTTCTGTTAAAATTGAGCATAAAAATAGCCGGTGATAATACTTTATTACAATTCAGATTTTAAAAATCGCTAGTTATTGAGAATTACTTCGATGTGAAACTGTATTCGTGGTCATTCTTTTAAGTTACTTCAATAAAGAAAAGATCAATCGTTTTACCTTACGGCATACGTGCGATACCCAATTTTATTATAAATGTGAGCTAAACATTCACTTAGACCCGGATTTTCTTATTTTTCCCGCCCTGTTTATTTGATAGCAATTGGCATTAGAAATGATAAAATATGATGTAATAGAAAATTGTCACTTTTCCTAAATCTAAAGAAAATGTTTTCTTTCAGAGCGACGCTGAGTATTTTAAATCTCTTGCTTCAGACAGGTGTCCTCTCGGCACCTTTAAGTTAAAACAAAAGGTGAAAGCACAGCACCTCCTGGTATGACCTGTGTTATGAAAGTTACACGGGAGTGGAAAGATTGCAGACTCCAACGTGCAGAGAGTAGCGTTTCCACAGAAAACCTTCAAACTCTCCCGAGCTGTGGGAATTCGGTGCTGTTTTGAAAGGGAGCTTTGTTCAGACGCGGGACCTCCGTCAAGTGTTGGATCTTTTTCCTACTCCCATTCCGCTTGTACACTCTCCAGTCCGGCTCTGACTCTCCTAACACGCCCGCTTTTTTAAAAGTTTTTTTTAAAGGATGTCGCTTTGAGGAGAAAAGAATAATTTCGATGTATGTTTTCTAACCTTAACAGCGAAGGGCCCTGTAACATATTTTTAAATGGATTGGGTAATTCAATTAACTATTAGAGGGGAATTCCGCCTACCAAAATAAACAGCTGTCGGTCTTCTATGAGCCCTGGTGCTTGAATTACCATTAGCAATGATATTATAGTCACTATCTTTAAACACAACTAGTTTAGATTATAGAACGATTGTCGCCTTAACATCTTAGCACCTCCTTGGCACAATAAAGTTTAGCGCGGCTGGCGTTTGGTGTAATCGCCCAACTTGTGGTGTGGAATCGTTAGAAACATTTTCTCAAGACACCTAAGCTTGTTGCTGCAGAATCAGAGAATGCCTTGTTCTGTGCGACAGTCGTACAAATTACCCGAGTGAACAGGATTACACTTGAGTCTGCACTTTTCCCCATTCTGTTACAAAACTATGGAAACCTCGGCAGCCGCTAATTCGCGCAGAAAGTGACGGCGCTTCCAAAAGTAAATGACATCATCGGGTTCGGCTCAAGCGGTTTCACCTGGTATGAACAAGGGCCAGGTGCTGTGTTCCCGTTCCCGTTATTCAATACGTTGTTGAAACATCTCGGTTTGATGGGGAGAGGGGTGAAAAACCAAACAAAGCGGCATAGATAACACAACTTGTCGAAATGAAATAACAAGTGATACGCTATTCAATCGAAATAGTTCAACAGATATTTTATTCTATATTACATATCAGCAAAACAGTGTAGTCAACAGAAGTTACACTAGACGTCAAAAGTCCTCTGCAAGAAATGAAGCGTTCTTTAGCGTGCGGGATGGTAAGGGAATAAAACTAAACTTGATTGTACGGAATAAAGACATTGTTTTCGCCCAGATATACATGAATACAGCTGGGGTCTATCTCATATAATGGTTGATATCAGGATGTGCTGGCTTAAGCAAGCGGAACGTTTACTGGTGAGCTAATGGGATTTGTATCATCTAAAAGCTCTGGATGCAGCAACTAAAACGATACCCCGTTTAACTCGACTTAGTTTCAATGTATATGAAACCCCCTCTGAGGCATGATCAGGCGCCACATAAATGGAGAGATCCCTCTCATCGGTTTATAAAAAATCCCCGCCCAAGAGATGATAATAGGGGGTTCATTGCCATGGGTCTGTTTTAACTGCTGGAAACAATTAACCCATCGCTTCTCATAAAATTAATCTACCTACACACTGTAGGTATTTAAATATTCAATTCACAAAAAGTTCAATAAAAACGTTGTCATCCGACAGATGTTTGAGGCTTCGGTCAAATATTTGTTGTCGTACCATAGAAGGTGATCAGGTGATTTATGATAAATTACTGATCTATTTAAAATTGAAACATGTTTCTGAACAGGTTAAGGGAAGGTACGAGTAAAAAGGAAAACCGATTTGATAATATTTACCAGGTAAGTGATGTGAATCAAACGGCAAAGAAGTGTTTAAAGCGGCGTAGACTTTAGTCGAGGTATCTAAAAGCGAATTGCCGAAACATCTATTGGGTAGGTGTGTTAAATTCATTTTTGAAGTTGAATTTTTACCAAGCTGGTCACTTTCACAACTGGTGTCGCTGTGATGGCTTTCTCTGGATAGGATACTTTCTATGCTAAAACTCTTGGACCGTGCACTGTGTGAGTTGGAGCTATTACCAGCTTTCTGTCCTCTGTTCTGATGGCTGCTGTTTCCAACCACTGAGGGGGAGCTCAGTGCTTGATTTCCGGGGGTTCTCACAACCCGGGCTGAGTTGATACCCCGAGGTGATGGCTGAGAACTAGAAGATGGTTCGGCCGGCGTAGGCGAGTCTGCCTTCGTCGCTCTTCCTGGCATCTCCTCACCTTGGTTCCCCTTCATGCAAGGGCCTGTGGATCCATCTTGCCCTGGCAAGGCCGTGAATCCAAATGCACCAGAGGCAGCGGTTGGAGGAGGGAAGGACACGGCAGGCGGAAGAGCTGGTGAGGAAGAGTTGGTCCACACACGACGTTGGACTGGATGGGTCACCGCCTGGTCAATAGACTCCGCAGCAGGCGGATAAAGAAAAGTTACTTCGTCACACCTCAGTGCCTTGACATTTTTGCCCCCGATGCTTGACGGTGCCAACTCAGGATGGCAATCATTTTGTTTCTTTCCGCCGCTTTGAGTTCTCAAATTTCCTGAACGCGCTCTGTCTGACGAATCGCCGGCTTGTTTGAAGTTCTCCGGGTCAGATGAGTTGGGTCTTGGTTTGATGTCATGGTCAAATCCAGGCTTGGGAGACTCGTCAGCCTTCGTGCACTCTTCACCAGTTTCTGATTTGGCCCTCTTCCTCTCCATCTGCTCCTGAGCTCCTTGGGACTTGGCCTTTCTTTTTCTCCGTCTGTAGTTGCCATTTTCAAACATGTCCGTGCATCTCGGATCCAGGGTCCAGTAACTCCCCTTTCCAGGTTTGCCCTTCTCCCTGGGGACTTTGACAAAGCAGTCGTTCAGTGAGAGGTTGTGCCTGATGGAGTTTTGCCATCCTTGCTTGTTGTCATGGTAAAATGGGAAGCGCTCCATGATGAATTGGTAGATGCCGTTCAAAGTCACTCTCTGTTCAGGGACACTTTTGATCGCCATGGCAATCAGGGCAATGTAACTGTATGGAGGCTTTTGAGGAGGCTCGTGCCTGGCCATCACGTTATTTCCACTGAATCCCAAGGAAGGGAACATCCTACTGTCCCCTCCATATAGGTACACTGAAGAACTACTGTTCAGGCCCATTGTAGATCCTGACCCTCTGAGTTGCTGCAACTGATTGCTATAGATATGGTTCATAGCTGTTCCCGGCGTCGCCTGAGCAAAACTATTCTTTTTTTTCTCTCTGCCTCTTCTTTTCTTTCAAACTTCCAAAAGAAATCACAGTTTACAACAAAAAAAATGTGGACTTGCAGGAGTCCACCACAGACCCTGTGTGCTACAGTTCAGCAAATGTGAGTACTGCCTCTCTTAAGATTGTTCCCACTTTGTCCCTTCGTCATGGCTTAAAATGTTAAATAATTGTTGTAAGTTGCTATTTTATGTTGACTTTGCACTGGAAAATAAATTGTCTATGATAAACAGTCGTTTTATTCTCAGCCCACCCACATTAATTAAATTTCATTGCAAAAAAAAGCCTAAGACTTCTCCACGTGTCTTCGAGGTACCAGCCAATCGCTTGCTTGGTTGTTCGTTCATTTGTTTATAGAATTAGTCTGTTGATAAGTCTGCCCACCCAAGTTGAATCAAGCTGTGTTTATTTGGAAAAATTTCCGGGCACCCAATACATAAACGCACTGATCTGATGTTTGAAATATCACGTCCACCGCTGATTCTCTAAGCACACAAACACAGTTACCAACAAAATCCAAAAAGACTCAAACTTCTGCAACATATGCATACTTCTTTTAATCTGTGCGAATCTATCACGACTTCAGATATTCCTCAATCACGGTGACTTTAAACGGATGGTGGCACTTTCATTGTTTTTTTGTGTGTGCTTTTTGCTGTTGTTGTACGCAGCTGGTCATTTTTTGTGCAACCATCTGCAAGGCACAGGTTGGGCCGGAGGCTGTCAGGAAGAGGACTTACGAAGAAGGCAAATTCCAAGCGACAGAATTCCATAAAAGGGGAACTTGGCAAAGAGTGACAAAAAAGTCTCTTTCGTGGACCACTTGCATTGTTAATGTATGCCTCTTGCTTTATGTTCTATACTTTTCCTGTTTACAGCAAGAATGGGGATTATAACAACTTTACAAGTAATCACAGCTGTCCAGTGCTTACATAGAACGCTAGTCGCTTCGGACTTGAAAACGTTTGTTCATTGAGTGAATATAACTGTGCCAATTGTGCAAAGATGAATTGTGAAGTGTGTTGCAATAGCTTTGATGGAGAAACACTTTCTTTTCTGTCACTCGAGTCGTGTGAAACATCGAAACGCGATCAGAAGTGAGAGTGCGAATGCACGGTTTGAAATTTGGCCAGAATTTGGAGCAAGGGTTTTCAAAGTAGTGCTGAAGCAATGATTTGCTTGGCAGATGCGAAGCAATTTCAGACCGTCAAAAGTCACCCCGGATATCTCTGTGAAGTGAGTGGAATTGGATGAGGAGGGGCTATTAGTAAATATGAGACAGTGCAAGGGCAAAACAAAACCCAAGGGAGTCTCATGAAACAAATCCTGAAATTCAAATAGGTGGCTGTGTACTTAAGTTGCCTGTTTTTTTCAGTCTAGTTCAGGCTAGGTAACTCCCCCACACTTCCATGCTTGCCTCCAGAAAAAGGATGTTGCAATGCTTCTTGCTAGCAAATGATAACGGTAACTTTATGCCTTGAAATGGCATTTTTATTTTCATTTATTTATGGTAAGTTCAACAACTGCATGTTTTGTCCTTCTGGCATGAAGATGTTAAAAAAAACACAGTATGTGTACATCCTGTTAACCTCTTCGGGGCTGGAGTAACTTTTTTTGCCATTTTCCAAAAATAGAACGTTAGACGCTTGTGTTTCGTTCAGTCAAAATAAAACACCAAATGCAGACATCCTGTTAACCCACAACTACAGACTTCTCTCTGCCTGAAGTTTACACATGAGATGTTTTCAGTTTATTCTGAATCCTCTTTTCCTCAATCTGGTCGCTAATAGTTGCAAAATCGTCCTGATAATTTTTTTTAAAAACAAATAAACGAACTGATTTCTGTCTAAATATTAAGACGTTTTGCGATATTAAGACGGTAAGGACTCCAGCTTAAATAAATGAGTTATTCAGCTCTTTTTTTGCAACTTTTGTTTATAATGTGAAAATAAACCTTTAATTTTGATCAACTTCAGTACTTGATACACTTGTTCACATGAGTTTGTGTTAAAGGAACCTTTGCGACAAGTTCACTGCTTATCTTTCCCTGTCCGGCCCAATACCTTAGAGTGTGGCTTTCACAGCGGGACTGAATTATCCGAGTTTAATTACATGGTCTACTGAGGTAACACTGAAAGTCGTCCACCCTTCGTATTGTTCACCGAAAAAAAATAAACGAAATGTTTTGTTTGCCCATTTATTTTAAAGTCTTTGGTTGAAGGAACGTCTCATCCAAGAGAAATCTAGGCAAGAAAAATAAAAAAAATGACATGGAGGATGTCCAATCCCAGTAGGGAAAGGAATTATCACGTGCGAAGGGTGATCTTGCTGCCTTAGTCCAGCACTTGATGTTTTCATGGCAAGGATGCTCCTTAGTGTAATTATTCACATTGCAACAACCCTTCAGAAGCTTTCATTTCAGCTTCACACGCTGCAATCTACGCACATCAAGGATAGGCTTGAATGATGAAGTGAGTGAGGGTTGTGCTTGTCATTTCAGTAATTAACTTCAAATTGAAATCTGAGAAGCAATAATGACTTTCGCAGAGATTCGGCGGCTGGATAAACGCTGACAGGTTTCGATCTGACTACGTTAACCGGCCCGACCCGATCCAGCCAGGACGAATTGTTGGCCATGAGAAGCCCACAAAGTATCAGTAATAGATTTAAAAGAGTATCATTTTCAAATAACACTGAACAGATCCCTACGGTCAAAATTATTTCCTGATAAACGATATTTAAACCATCTGATTGCAATAAGATCGACTGCCATAACGTTAAGTATTCGCATTGCGCTCTCCAAATTCAGTCCAGATTTTTTTTCACCACGACGTGAACGGCTGTACATTTCGTGGTGCATTATACAAGATCGCGTTTGCAATCTGAAGAACTGTGAACATGACCCGCGTTGTTTTATTTACGCTAAATCAGTCACTGCACCTCAATCAGTGGTTACATAGGAGGTGCTTTCAGCTACGTGGCAAGTATCTTACATATATATGTCTGAGCGCTGTAATTAAGAAAGTAATGCGCACCGTTCGGTGAGTAATTATTATTAAAACTATTTGACTCGTTGCTGTTATATCACACCCTTCGTATCAAAAGTTGCAATGTTTAATCGCCTTATTTTTCCCCGGAAAAGCTGACAAACGTTATATGAGACTGGAAATAAATTCAGTTTTGCTTTCGTAACTTGAGTGAACCATAGGATGGTACAGCACAGGAGACAATTCGGAACGTCATGTCTGTGAGGTCTGTTTGAAAAAAAATGCCTTAATTAGCCCCTCTATCCGGCTTTCTCCCCATAGCCCCATAAATATTACCCTTCGACCAATCAGCCAATTCCCTTATGAAACTTATTTTTGATTTGCTTCCACCACCCTATCAAGCAGCATATTTCAGGTCATCACAATGTTAATGTACGTTAAATAAAATGCTTTCCCCATCCGCCCTTTGATTGTTTAGCCAATGCGCATAAAACTGTGTCCTTTGCCACTGCTTGTGCCATGGGAAAGTTCTCTGTCAAAACAAGAAAAAAACTGCAAGGTTTTGAGCATCTTTATCAAATCTCCCTTTGACCCTCTCTGCCCTTAGGACAACAATCCAGGTTCTCCTGCCTTTTCAACAAATAATCACCAGCCTTTGCCAAATTGCTGACAGAAATTATTCAGCCCTGTACAGTTTTAATATTATCAACCGAACTGCAGCTTTGGGTCCGTTTCCCGAAGGGAAGCGGAATGGCATTGTACTGTGTGAACATGAACTAAATTATATTCTTCGCTGTCGGCCAAAGATCAAGAAAATGCCACTTTGTACCCACATGTGTTTCAGTATTCGAAACGATTAAAATCGGAAATAAACGAGTAAGGTAATGTCAGTAGAAAGACATGTTACCATCCCAGACCATAAATTATACTGAATGTCTGGCGCACTATAGCAAGTAATCAGGGTTAAAGCCTTTAATACTCCTAAATTGTATTTGGTCAGCTTATAAATTAAATGGTTCGCGTCAATTTCAAACACATTAAACAAATATAAGTATTGTATATATAAACAAATACAGGGTGCGCCTCTCAATGATCACTTATTTTGTTTTGAAAAGAAAAACAGTTTTACTTTTAAATGTCCTGGTCTGGTTTTGGTTTATTGTGAACCTGAGGAATACAGGGTTCGATTGCATTTCCATATGTTCCGACCCCCGCCCCCTCCCGGTTAAAGAATACGGTGCAATATATACAATTACACTGGCTTTTGTTTTCGGCTGTTATCTCGGTCATGAACTATACCAGCCCTACAGGCAGCTGACCGACCAATCAACGCCGCATGAAGAATAGGTCCGCAGTCTGTAGAAAACCCGAACTGTTACAGTGCTTTACGCAAACCTTGTTTATCCCATGCGAGAACCGTGCCTAGGGGATAAACCTTCAATCAGTGGCCGTACGATAACTGCCATTTACTCACGGACTCCCACTATCTCAGTCAATTCATTGCTTTACAAACGAGACAAAGTATTATTCCAATTCCTAAACGGGGCTGGAACTAGTTAACAAATCGTCTTTATTTTTTAAATCTAAAGAAAGATAGCTTACATGGATGTGTTTGAATTACAGGTAGATGGGAACCGTGCCAATTTTACAAGAGAATGTCCAATGTCTAATTTTATCAGCAAACCCCTTCGGCTTATGGTTTCTATGTTGAATTTGAAAGAAAAAGAGAAGCCGTCTCCTGTACCTACGTAACAATTGGCCACTAATGATCCTGAGAACGAGTTTTTTTTTAATTTTTAAAACGGGAAGAGACATTTGCTGTTTATTCAAGTAAATAATGTAAGGGGTAAATTTATCCTGGGAAACAGTCAGTAGAAGCGGGCCCAAGTATTCTGTTGACAATTTACTGTAGGATTCTAGATAATAGTTTGTTCCATTTAGAGGATTTAAATGAGAGGATCACCTTTAGGTGGTAAATAGACAGTTTACTAATTCAGCCTCAGTGCCTGTTGTTATTCAGAGCTGAATCTACGCAAGCGATAAGCCTATAACATTTACAGGCTTGTTCTATCTAAACGTAAAATCCTTATTCCGCTTGTATTGAGCACTGAGTCAAAGTTCATCCTGCATGTTCTTTCTCTTTAAAAAAATCGTCCTTTTAAAACTTTGCCAGGTTGCTTAATATATTCAACGTAGTCACGCTGGGTTCAGTGTGGTAGCGTGCGAAATTTGAAAAATTATATTAAAAATAATAACGCCAGCACAAAATTGATCTCAGATTGTCGGAAAAATGCACGCGATTTCCATGCCTGGTTCTTGGCATGAAACCGCATACACAGCTTTTTTTTTTACAGAAACAGAGGAGTCATTTCATTCCAAATTTGCACTGGACATTTTAGTTTATTTGGATCATGCAAATCAATGGGATCCCAAAGCGCCAGACAGACTTCCGTTCTGATTACCCAACGCCAGATGTTTGCGCATTCTATTCGCAGCTGACTTTCAACTAGATATTGTTAATGACAGGTGCAGCTATCTACCGAGGCCAGGAGGCTGTGCCTGAGAAGATAGAGCGACCCGATTTGAGACAGAACCCGCATGTATGCTCAGAAACACGCTCATTCTTTTATTCACATGGCTTGCCTCTTGGTCAATTATAATTCAACTCGGGCTTGCTTGGTGCACTTTCCAGTAACTTATATCAGGTCCAAACCTGCCAAGGCTAGCTTACAATGGAGTCTACCGGAGGAATATTTGGCTACAAGCCTTAAGAGTTGCTACATGACAGCAAGTCAGAGCACCACAGACCAGTAACTGTCGTTATAAAATACGCCACCATAAATAAATATTGAATCAAAGACTATGTCCAGAAAACATTGTGCGTGTAATTGATATTAAATTTCACAGATCAATCGGAATTCTGTAAATTTCACTTGTCAAAATAAGTTACATTCTTTTCACTTAAATCCAATACTTCAAGTGGAATTAATGCTTCAGGGGGATAGTGGCAGGCTCTTTGAGGCCTATTCAGGAAGCATATCTGCAAAGTAAAATTATACCGGCCTGGTTTCAGCTTTGTTGTGAGTTTCTGCCAATCGTAATCAGGTTTTAGCATTTAGGCGGAGATGAGCTTTTCTGCTGCAAGCCCCGTTCTTTCAGTCAACTGAAACTGGTGTTTGGTGGGTTTTGTACATCTGATGAATGAATTTAAAATTGATGACTAAGTCTGTCAGTGAATGGACCTGCACCGTCTCAAATTTCTAAGTTCTAAGGCTTCGGGAACGTAAATATAGTTCAGGACTTTTAACTTTGCAAATCTTATGCTTTGTAATTGATAAATATTTTTAAGAGGGGGCAGCACATCCCATACAGGAGCATCTAGGAATCGGCATATTTATTAAAGTTCTAAAGGTTTATTTTATCGAAGCAAAATAAAACTAATTATTTGGATCAAACAGTAATCAAAAGTGCATTTCATAGGGGTACGACATTGTCCTGTAAATTATGGGCTCAGACATTACGTAGAGTTCACATAGTCGCCTCAGATCCTTGACATGTCTGCTGTAGACTTGTTCTCAGTTACATTCATGGGTTTTAGTCAACCTAAAAACAAAAATCATTTTTAATCCTGGGCACCTATTTGACAGCCTCGAAACTTTATAGCTCTCAGTAAAATAATGGTGTGATGTGGTCAACTCTCTATCGCCCGTGCGATCTGTTACCGCTCTGGTAAGCTAATCGACAGTCAATAACACAGACAGAGTAGAAGTATGCACGGTAATTATCAGAATTCTGCATAAACCAGACAAAAGGCCAATATCGAGCCAGCATGCAATCAACCAGGAAAAAAATCCACTACGCCACATTAACTTAAGGCAAAAAAAATCAACGCTGATTTATTTTGGGTTTTTTTAAAAGATAAATACAGAAATTAAGATGAACTGAACTTAGAAAGGAAATGATCTTAAAAGGATCAACTACAGACCGGAGGAGTCAGGGTCGGCAATACAGAACTGTCATTATTTTTAAAAAAAGAGATTTCGTGTTTTAGAAAAATACTATGCATCCAATAAATTAGTTCTTCGGCTTTAAACGGAGCAAATATATCGAAGTTAAGAACGTAATAAAAATTACACTGTACACGGCACATAGCTATAAAACTGAGGTTGAATAACAGTTACGCTTTGGCACTTTACAATGGCTGGGGAACAGTTTTTTTTAAAAAAAATCCAGTGAACTGAACTTTAAAATATATTAAATGGCTCTGTAACGTAGCCTCCATAGAAAATCGTACAATTTACATCATCTATAACGTCGCATCAACATCGGACAAAATGTCAGGAGAGAGAAAAAAAGATCTTAGCTGTGGAAAATGGAACGTGACTGAATTAAACAACAACTGCAGAAACAGAACACACAAAAGGCATCGTTAGATTCTTGGTCCATTAAACAGTTTAGACCCTACATTTGGCAGTTGCCACTTTGCTAAACTTTCGTTATTCAAGTAGGTTTCCCTTATGTTAAGAATGTTAAACAAAATCTGTGTCTTAAGTTTTTTGATTCCTCATACACACTTTCTAACAACAAGTCGTCAACACGTTTGGCCACACACCGTAGTTTGGACTGTCACAGTCAGCAATTTTATGTGCAGTCTTAAGTTTTTTTTGCGGTTTTGTTTTCATCTCCCAATACACAATCTTTTACTTTAAATGAGAAGATAGAGAGGTTGGTTGCTAAATCAATACTTATTGCAGTCGTAGGCGTATGGCCCTGAATGCCGGTATACTGACGGTGTTGATCGGTAAGGGATTTGACAGCTTGTATTCCCGCTCACCTGATGGTCATTGAGTGCTGAGCTCTCAATGCCGAGTCGGTGGGAGTTAAACATCTCCCGTACATTGGGGAAAGTCTGCTGCTGGCTGGCGAACGTGTGGCCCGGGAGGTGGTTGAGATCTGCTCCGTGGTTGAGGTACCAGGAAGCGGCTTGTCCCGCCGGCGCCCCCGCCTGCTGAGGGTGACTCGGGCTGAGGACACCTTCCGGCGCTGTGCTCAGATTCATGGCGTTCAGGGAGGAGCTGCCGGAGTGGTCTGAGATAGCATCCTCCAGGCTGGTTGGTACCAGCATGTGGCTGCTCCTGTCCCCCGCGTACAGGCTCATGGTTCTCATACTGCAATGGTAACTTCCACTGGAGTCCATATTGTGGGTGCATCCTGGGCTGTACACGGCTTGCTGCGTTGGAGGGTAGTTCACCGGCAGTGAGGAGCCCATACCAGTCCTGCTGGAGCTCACAGCCACGGGGCTGAGGTCCCCTGGAGGAGATGTCCTCAATGTCATGATATTTTCCACGCTGAAGCCGGAGAGGTTGCTGTTGGTTGTGTTGTGATCCGGGATGGAGTTCTCTGTAGACACGGACGGCGTGGAGGCCACGCTCCTTGGGCTGTCCTGGATCAAGCTGCCATTGTCCGGGCTCTCCAAGCTCTCGACCTTGGTGATGACAGGCATACAGGGCGAGCCCGCTTCGTTCTTGACCACCACCTTCTTCTCGGGGCAGGTGTCGGTCTGCGAGGCGACGTGCTGACCCCCTTTCGCCTCCTTCTGCTGCCGGTCGCGTTCCTCCTTGTCCCTGACCGCGTCTTTCTTCTTGAACCTCCGCCTCCTCCGCAAGAAGCTGCCGTTCTCGAACATGTTGTACGAGTCCGGGTCCAGCGTCCAGTAGCTGCCCTTACCCGGCTTTTTGTCGTCACGGGGCACCTTGACGAAGCACTCGTTCAGGGACAAGTTGTGGCGGATGCTGTTCTGCCAGCCCTGTTTATTCTCGCGGTAGAATGGAAAGCGGTCCATGATAAACTGATAGATCCCATTGAGAGTAATTTTCTTATCAGGCGCGTTTTGGATGGCCATGGTGATCAGGGCGATGTAGCTGTAAGGAGGCTTGACTAGGTCTTTAGGTACCGGCTGCTGGTGATGGTGATAGGGTCCATACGATCTCGCCATGCCTGTTGCGTACTGCTCGTGGCCCGGGTACATAGTCATCGGGGTGGGCATGCTGCCGTAAGTGCCGGCGGCTCGATAATAGTTTTGATCGCTGAGGTAAGGCACGACTCCCAGAGCATTGGGGTCTGACACTGGGTAACGCGCCTGCATCGCCGGGGAGTGAGACTGATTTTTGGTTTTACTTTTCGGCTCAGAATGCTGCTTGGACCGAGTATTTGAGAAATTATCTTTATTGGTTGAAGGGGTGGATCCGTTCTCTCTCTCTCTCTCTCTCTATTTTTTTAGAAAAAAATGCTGAAGGTCCCCTTGATTAAGAGCGCGCCCGCAGATAGTCCTAAAAGCTTTTGGGGGAAGTTTCAACAACTTTCAGAAGAGAGAAGCTTTTACGGCAGGCAGGCTCCGCCCCTTCCCCAAACTTTGGGCCAATCGGAATGCGAGCTGCGGGGCGTTATTACATGGCAATACACGTAGGTGGCGTCTCGTAAAAGGGAAACAGGTTTTACTGATATTGGGGTGGGGAGAGGTAGGGGGCTACCAAGATTCAGTATTGTCAATACTTTTATGTGTTATACAGTATTGGTACATCAACCTTAGTCAGGCGGTCATATAAAGACACGAGCTTTTATTTTGGACTAAACCCCTTTAGCTATTGCTCTGGGCCTCACATAGCCTGCAATTGCCCCTTTCTAACGAAAATCTCAGAATTGACTTTTTTTCGCATGAAATACAGCCTGTTGTGTGTGAGTTTGAAAAAAAAACCTTCATACTCAAATTAATTCTTGGCAGATTTTCAAGTGATGTTTTTCGCCCCTCAATAACCAATTTGGGGCGACGGTTTAATTAATTCCATCCCTTCCCACCGTCTCGCCCCATCCCCCCCCCCCCCCCCCCCCACAACCCACACTTTCCCATGCCCATTTAACGGTCCTGTTAGCAATTAACCCGGCTGCGTTACTTAACGAAGGAATTCCTCCGACAAGGTGCCGATACTGAAATTCCGTCCTCACGTAGCCAAGTCAAAAGGTTTTATTTTGTCTGGTTTTTTTTTACTTTATTACTGCACAATCCGAATTAAACATTCGAAAAATATATTTATGTAAAGGTTGCCTTCAAACATCCTTTAGTGACATTGAAAGCAGCATGTGGTTGCAATGTAACCAGCCCTTCTCCCCTAAACGGATACACCAATGAGTACACGAAAATCTGACCTTACTAAATGGGTGGAAACTATATTCTGACTGTTTTTAAAATCAAATCATTAACATGAGAAATGCTATTCGAATGATACATTGCATTGCGAACAAAGCAAATATATTCTACTTCATAACGAACTGCTATTTCTAAATGTGGAGGAAATAAGGTCTTCTTTTGATTAATGAGTTTGTATTATTAAAGTCTCTAGACCGTTGCTAAACGCGATTTATATTTATTCCCTGGTCCACGAGGATTGTACATGGAATTCGATTACATCCTTCACCCAAAAACTCATGAGAGGAGTCTCCTGGGTCTCCCCGCTAGTGAGCTCAAACTCAAATCGTCGGGGAATAATCTCCAGAAATTATCAATGCCCTCATTTATTTTCATGCATCCGATGCTGATTATTTTTGTGTTGTGTCTGTCTCATTGATTATTTAACTTTACACTTCAAACCGACATAAATCAGATTATCCATCTGGGGTAATAATTACACCGATAAGTGACAAACGTCCTGTGGTTCCCCTGAAATCTGGCGGACTTTGATAACAGCTTTTCTTTCTCTCTATCGGGTTATTTTTATTGTTGTTATCTACAACTTCTACCCCCACCCCGCCCCATGTGTCCACCCTCCACCGCCACCATCTCACGACGTACAAAACAGATTTTCGGAATTGTTTGCTGTTAACGCTTTTCAGCAAGTTTCAAAAATAAGAAATTAAGTTAAAAAGAAAACAAGTGTTTACAGTATTGAGTCAGTCAGCGAATCTCATTTGCAATGCAGCAAACAAGTGTGTTCATTCTAAATTACTTTTTGAAACAATAATCGGGATGAAATTAAATGTGTGAGGGCATTCGGGCTTGGCACCAGATAAACAACAAGTGCTCTTCAAATTGCTGAGCACTAATTTATGCATCTGGTTACTAGTTCATTTCTAAGGTTGTTCCATACATACGGACACACTCTCTCCAATTAATCTGCCTGCGCCGTTACCATCTGTATCGTAATTTACATCGGTTGCGAATGTGAGAGGCAGTGTCGCCAAGAAAGTGTACATACAATTTGCAGCTTGGTGAACCATCGATTTCATAAAGATTGCCTAAAATCAGGCGTAGGCCATGCAAGTGAGAGTCGAAAAATGATAACGGGAGATTGAGGTGTTTTGGATTTATCTTTATTCAGTATGGGCTTAAAGCATGTGCACATTTATTTTACAATAAACAGGCGTGGTATTGTATCTTGCCTATTCAAATCAAGAATGCGGACCGCACTATAGTGGGACACAGAGTAAGACACAAAGTGGAGTTCTGTTTATCCAGTGCATGGATGTGAATGTGTATTTTTTTATTGTTGTCAAGCATCGTTATATTCCTTATTCATATTTCTTTGAATAAGGTTTCTGCGGCGTTTCACTTAAACCACTTCAAAATCCCTGCCATGGTAGTGGATGGAGGTCTCTTTAATTTTTTGGAACTGTCATAGCGGTCTGACACATTGAAATGGACGAACAAATATTATGTCTCCGTTGTTTTATTGTGTCTGTGTTAATCCTAATGTCAATACCAACTGAAAGCAGCATGGTTCAGTGGCAGCAAAAACAACTTGTTGCAAACGCCAGGGCAAGAAAAAGTCTTCAGTAGCAGAGACGTACGTGCAGATAAGGTCAGAATTTCCCTCGACTTAGACTATGGCTTTCTATAATGCCTCTTCCCTTGCCAAGCTAATAATAGCTGAAATACATTATTCCCCCTCATAAAGGGTTTTTTTCCCCTCGCTTAATGTACTAACGTTGCTACATATTTATAGATAAAGTTATTTCCCCATTGCGGTTTATTAAAGTAACAAATGCTTCACTGACGATTCCAATTCGCGTACCGACGGTGTAGAAAAAAACTGAAGACTTTATTGTTAAAAAAAACGTTCGTTCCTAGGATTCCATATTTTCAATGAATAAAAAAAAGTCTTCACTACTAAGGAAAAAGCAGAGCTTACAACCGAAATTTGAACTGAATTCAGTAGTAACAACGTTATGAATCTGTGCAGTATTCTTTGGGCGATTGAACTGATTTTCAATAATGCATTATTTCATGAACTTGTCACGGAACTAAATCTTTCATCTAACGTCGTACGACCCCATGCATTCAGATCAGCTTTTGAACTAATGTTTTACCGCCGTCTGTGCAAATAGGTCGAAAGTTTTAACGATAACCGACTGGTTACTCACACTTGTTTGAAACAATCTTTTCATTCTCAATTTACTCCTGCCCTCTACTGGCCTTATTTATGTCTGCAGGATTTCCCGATGTTACACTTGTCAAATCTTTGATACCTTTACCTGAGTTGGCCAATAAGAAGCAAATCACCATTTACCCCCGACTTAGTCTTCTTTGTCTTTTCTCAACATCAAATTTTATTCCAAGCCTTTAGAAACGGGACGGCACAAAATTACCAGTAGCAAATAAGATCTGAAATTGACTGGACGAATGGATTGTCTGAAGATCAGATTTTTTAAAAAAAACTCACTATTCATGTTATTATATAGATTGACAATATACTGCAAAATTCCATGCGGAAAATTTACGGGTTCGAGAGATAATATAGAGAATGTTGCAACGCTATTTTGTAGGTACTGATTATATTACTGAATTATAATTCACCACAATTGATCCGTTTATCGAATAAAGAAAATGATTGTTTTATTTCCATTGCAGGTTACAATAAAAGCGGCTAATTGGTTTGGTTTCGACAGACCCGTCAGTTCCGACCACTGAACAAGATCGGGGTCAGTCTCTTGGCATTTCTAAACTTGGACGTCTACAAAGACTCGTTTGATTTGCTTGGGGCTTCGTTGCCAATGTGACTAACATTTCACATTGAATACTGAAGCTTAAAACGAGAGCGATATCCCAAAGACGTATCTACGGATTGTTCAGAATATTGCACGAAAAACATGAAAACTCATGACTCTGTCCGATTCATTGTTATCGATGCCTTAAATTATTATTTCTGTTGCACCCCCCCCCCCACCAAATTTTGCATATCCGGAAAGTTGTCTTTTATCAGAATCGAAATGCTGAACGATTTTTTTTACTGTAAGGTTAAGTTTGACCAAGTACTTAATTTGGTCCGTTTTGGAATGGAACTTCTCTCGCATGAACCAATGTACAAATCATCTGAGGACAAAATCGGATTAACGATGCGAAATCAAAAGAAGGTCCTAGTATAGAGGAAGACCACAGGAAACAACTATATCCTGTACTTGCGCCGTTAGATTTCTTCTCGTTTCAGTTTTCCATCAAATAAATATCTCAGTTTGCTGAACACCGGCGGGAATAAAAAGCCTTTTTATATTTGTAAGTTAATATTTCCATCAAAAACAAACAGACGCTCGCAGGATTCAATAACTTAAATTGGAGGTCGGCGCTCAGATATAGGTGTATGTGCACACATAGGAGCGTTAAAATAAATTGTGCTTGCTTGAGCTTGAACGCCATGAAGGGAAAACATTAAGTGTCACTTATTCTATTTACCTTCAATATTTCGTTCCTGACAACGTTGTTGCAAATTCAGACAAATGAAATATGAAAAGAAATCCCTTCGGAATTGCAACATAAGGAATAATCAGAATGAATGAATAGTGCACTTTGCTGTATGAGAAGAACGCCAGCAACATAATCAGACTTTCCCTCTCCAGCTAGTTTTGCATCGCCACAAAACTAAATGGACTGAAACTACACACAGGTTCGGCGGCAGGGCAGCGAATCGGGATGATGAGAGAAGAAAAGAGGGAGAGAAAGAAAACAATACAGCCCTCAAGAGTCTTCTGAAAACTCAGCAAACGTTGCCTTTTTAAATGTGACTGCACACTGTATAACATAACGGAAACAAAATGAAACAATTTTCTGCAGCGTTTGGAGCATTCGTTATTTCTTGTTGAAATTTTAACATTAAACTCTCCTTTCGGAGAATTAAAGCGTTTTTTTTTAAAGATGTCGATTACAATTTTTAACCTGGGCTTCTTTGTTTAATTATCGCAGCTAAAGCTGGACAATTTCGTGCCTATCATTGAGACATCATTCAACATGTAGGTAGGCATTTTAATATTTTCCTAATAAGATCTACAGTTTAGTTTATAAGAGACGGTCCTACTTCAAACTTCGAAAGGAAATGAGAACATTCATCGCTGGATTTGACAATAATAATTCCTGATTGCAGAATCTATTGTAACGAGAATTTATGACTGCGCAGCAGGAAGGACAGCAAAGATTTACTGCACCAAGGTGGAAAGGATTTCTGAAATAGCCTAATCATTAATAAGAAAAGGATGGAGCCACTAATTGGGAGATAGTGATTGGAGATGGGGTGGGAGCAAGATGAGTTCTGCTGGAAGTTTCCCACTTGTTCAACATCGCCTTTCACCTTTAGCTATGCTGTCATCGTTCTGTGCATTTTCTTTTCTGCTGACATGAAAAGGGGGAATGCTTGTGATCTGGAATTTGCTTGTAACATTTTATTGCTCTTGATCCCCCGTCGACAGGATTGCACTTCAAAACAACAGACTTGGGAGTTGTCAACAACTTCTGAAGTGGTCGGAAAGGTATGAATGATATTCGATAATTCCAAAGACTGATTTTTGCAGTGCCATTTAGTCCAGTGATCCTGTACGACAGTTGTCTCCCAAGGTTCAAGCCAGACAATTAAACAGCATTTCCACACAACAGTGGCAACACTTCCAAAATGATTTACTGACATGCTGTGGTCGTGGAAAGCACAATATAGATGCGAGTCGTTTTTATAATCCCTTTGCAAAATACATTTGAGTATGTAGAACGGTGTTTAAACAACAAACAGCAAATTAATGGTTGCACAGTATGTTGAAATATTCCAAAGACTTCGGGTGCTATATAAATGTAAGTCCACACTTTATGAATTCAAGTACAACTAGGCACAACATTCTATGAACTATCAAGTTCAGAACCAATCAATTAATTTCTCTTTAATAAATTATGTTGCCCTGTATTGGTAACTTTAAACAGAAAGATTGCATATAGTAAAGCCGTGTACCATATGTATCCCCTTCTCCATTTATTTCCGTAAATTGATATGACGAATAACCGGTCAAAAAAGCTATATCCTGTTTGTAAAAATTTTCATTAATTACTTGAATAACTATAATGTTGATTCATCAACTAAACAGCAGTGAAAGTGCACCAAAGTTTGCACTTATAGACTGGTTTCAGTGGCACTCCTGGTACCCCTCAAATCCAACTGTCCTTTTCAAGCCAGTGAAGTACTTTTGAAATACAAAGGGGCAACCAATATGCAAACAGTAAGGCCTCACAAACAGCAATGTGATAGAGGCCATATGGTCTGTTTATTTAGAAATGTTGGTTGACAATAAATCTTATCAATGGGCAGTGTACAAATGAGGCAAAGCTGCTTTTGTGGCATAGAACCTTAACCTACTGCCGAAATGGAGGGCAGACCCAATGAGTAATCAATTTCAGCAAATAACTGAAGCTACTCAAACTTTGGAAATAATGTACAATCAAATTCTCAGTCCAATAAGAAAATCTACAGAATGCAAGTAACAGAAGAGCAGTTTTTCTTGTGCAGTTTTATTAATCAAATATTAGATAAAATACCCCATTAAAATACTGAAAACCAGAAAATCAATCAACTACAGTGAGCTATAAAATGTTCCAAATGCAGTAGGTAAAGTATTGTAAATTTAATTTGAAGTATTCAACATCATTCAAGTTATTACTATGATATAATGACTGTTGTAAAATAAAGTAATTTGTCAAAGTGGAATGTTATTTGTTGAATATGTGCTATTTGTTAAATGGACATCCTAACCTAATGTGGGTCAATGTGACATTAACATCACATAACCAATAATGAAATTGAGTTGTGAAATGCAATATATTTTCATTATGTCTCCCATGATAGGATATCTGGGATGTTGTGGGTGACAAAAAATATTAATGTGTTGAATTTATGTGTTTGACTTGTTGAGTTTCAGTTGCAAGAAGAGATGCAGGAAATCGCTATTATGAGAAAGATTAGATATTTATGCACTGAATGCAAAGGAGATTGAATTCTTCTTCTTCATGCTGAAATTAATTTTCCTTGCTTTTCTTGATGGTTAATAGAAGGAAAAGAATTTTACAGGGATGGAAATTCATATAAACAAGTAGAATCAATTATCCTGATACTTTGTTGAGGGTTTTTTGCATCTTCTTAGATAAGCAGTGGCATTTTGCGTTACATTGGCATGGTGTATTTTTTGAGCTCCCATCCTTCCTGTCATACAAAGACTAAGAAGTGCTTTTGGCTATTCTTTTTCAGGGCTCCAGGGCTCCAGTTTTTCAGTTTCCATATAACGATGTCAGCAATTTCCATGGAAAACAGTGCAGCTGTCAGCAAAGTGCCTGCATTGTAAGTGTTTTGCACTCATTGCAGTTTCCAATTATAATACACTGTGTATATTTTAAAATAATTATTTACTTTGTCAAATGGCCTCTTTAGAGATTATGAGTGTTCCAATATACATCTAAATTTCAACAAACAAGTAACAAGAAAATGAACAGCTGATTCCAGTCAACCCAAGCTGTAATGTCTTCTTACAAACTACTGTCCATATTTATGCCACTACATCGTGTGGAAATTTTGAACTACTTCTACAATGCACATTGTTAGTGCTTACCAATTCCATAACCATAGATCGACACTGCTTGGCAAATATTGAAAACAACAAAAGTTTAGTAGAGAATTTTCATGTGATTTTATTAAAAATAGGGAACTTAGCAACAGGTAAGAAGGCTAATGGTTAAAAAAAAAGTCTGCAATAGACAATAAAGTGGATACAGATGATTCTTGTCTCTATACTCTAGAGTTGGCGATCTACTGACTCTTCTGTAAAGCTATTTTTGATATAAATTGCTTTAAAATGTTGAGAAGTAATTTGGGCGTCAACTGTCAATCTAGAAAAACTTTGAGCAGTGGAAAAGCAAGTGCCGTACATTAACTTATAGTATATGCACTCTATACTGAAAACTGAACCCAGCGTAAATTTGAATTTCAAATTAATCAAGCAATTTCTTGGACTATCTGGAAACATTTGACAATATGAAATAGACTTTTTTGAAGATATAAAAGAAAAAAAAACAAATGTCCCCAAAACATTTCTTCACATAAAAATTAGGTGTGGAGTGTTACATAACACATGGCCTATAGAGAGCACATATGGTCACAGGCCTGCATAGTTGGGCAGATTGGGTTAGAAAGCACATTATCAAGGGTTTACAGTGAAGAGCTGTACATTGAAGCCAGATGATGATTCTTAGGTTGTTAGCTATGGCAAAGTTGCATCAAAGTTTCTTCATTTTGGCACAAACCTCAGTCAGAAGATAAGGATCAGCCGTGGTTTAGAAATTACAATCAAATGTGAGTAATGTATCACACAATTTACAGCACAGACACTTTTATTACGTTGTGGAGACAGGCACAAGGGAGGAATATACAGCATCAAACATCAGCAGAATGGTTCTTCTCATTTTCACATTATTCATAAAAAGTGTTGACTAATAATTGCACAGCCATAATTCTGAAAGGATTTCATACTTTATACATGAAATACCAATGCAATGGCATCTTCCATGTGAAGAAGTTTTTACGTTATATTTGCATTGGATGGCCATTATCTTCTAAATATCTAGTTGCATAATTATAGCTCTTTGTACAGATTGTTTTGAACATTTTATTCAATTTCAATAGATCTACACCTCAGAAAGGGAACCATTTCATGATTTCAAGACACTTCATCCCACTATAATAGTGTTAGAGGAAAAGAAAGTCTCCTGTATACAAATGGCACATTCAATGTTTTCTTTCACATCGGAAGGATCGAATAGCTTAGTGGCACCTCAACCAAACTGAATAAAAATATTTTTTCATCAGATGATTTTCCTCAACTACGCCAGACTGCTTGGTTCGGACAAACAGACCTAGCCTGCACCAAAGCAAAGTACTACAGCTGTTGAGTGTTTGACATAAACATTGAAAATATAGAAATATTCAACAAGCCTTGCAAATCTGTGGACAATTAAAATGGAAATATCACTTCATGTCAACTCATTTTTTAATCAGAATTGCAAATGTGGTCTGTAGTCTAGAGCAGGGTACAATCAGAAGGCTTAGGACATGTTTTGAATTTGGATCCAAGTTGCTGAAAATGTAACACTCAAACATTATAATTATTCAGATAACTTTGACAACCCAAAGTAAGAGTTAGGTATTGCTTCACAACAATATAGGGAGTCATTCTAAGCACATATACTGTTAGATCTCATTGGAACAATCTACCTGCTATCCACTTCTATAGGAGACATGAGATAATGGGAACTGCAGATGCTGGAGAATCCGAGATAACAAAGTGTGGAGCTGGATGAACACAGCAGGCCAAGCAGCACCTTAGGAGCTGGAAAGCTGACGTTTCGGGCCTAGACCCTTCATCAGAAAAGGGGGATGGGGAGAAGATTCTGAAATAAATAGGGAGAGAGGGGGAGGTGGACCGAAGATGGATAGAGGAGAAGATATGTGGAGAGGAGAGTATGGGGGTCGGGGGGGGGGGGGGGGGGTGGGGGAAGAAGGGAGGGGATAGGTCAGCCCAGGGAGGATGGACAAGTCAAGGGGGTGGGATGAGGTTAGTAGGTAGGAAATGGAGGTGCGGCTTAAGGTGGAAGGAGGGGATAGGTGAGAGGAAGAACAGGTTAGGCAGGTGGGGACGAGCTGGGCTGATTTTGGGATGCAGTGGGGGCAGGGAGATTTTGAAGCTGGTGAAATCCACATTGATACCATTGAGCTGCAGGGTTCCCAAGTGGAATATGAGTTGCTGTTCCTGGAACCTTCGGGTGGCATCATTGTGGCAGTGCAGGAGGCCCATGATGGACATGTCATCTAGAGAATGGGAGGGGGAATTGAAAATGGTTCGCGACTGGGAGATGCAGTTATTTATTGCAAACCAAGCATAGGTGTTCTGTAAAACGGTCCCCAAGCCTCCGCTTAGTTTCCCCAATGTGGAGGAAGCCACACCAGGTACAGCGGATGCCGTATACCACATTGGCGGATGTGCATGTGAACATCTGCTTGATGTGGAAAGTCATCTTGGGGCCTGGGATGGGGGTGAGGGAGGAGGTGTGGGGGCAGGTGTAGCACTTCCTACCGTTGCAGGGGAAGGTGCCGGGTGTGGTGGGGTTGAAGGGGAGTGTGGAGCAGACAAGGGAGTCGCGGAGAGAGTGGTCTCTCCGGAAGACAAACAAGGGTGGGGCTGGAAAAATATCTTTAGTGGTGGGGTCGGATTAAGATGGCGGAAGTGTCGGAGGATGATGCGTTGTATTTGGAAGTTGGTGGGGTGGTATGTGAGGACTAGGGGGATTCTCTTTTGGCAGTTATTGCAGGGGCAGGGTGTGAGGGATAAGATGTGGGAAAAGCTGCAGACACGGTCGAGGGCATTCTGGACCACTGCCGGGGGGACGTTTCCTACCTCCTAACTTCATCCTGCCCCCTCAACCTGTCCGTCCTCCCCGGACTGACCTATCGTCTCCCTACCTCCCCCCCCCACCATACTCTCCTCTCCACCTGTCTTCTCCTCTATCCATCTTCGGTCCACCTCCCCCTCTCTCTCTATTTATTTCAGAATCCTCTCCCCATCTCCCTTTCCTGATGAAGGGTCTTGGCCCGAAACGTTACCTTATGTGCTCCTGAGATGCTGCTTGGCCTGCTGTGTTCATCCAGCTCCACACTTTGTTATCTATAGTGGACATGTTCATTTTCATTGGCACTTTATCTATAAGTGTTCTTTTACACAGCCATGTTATCGCAGCCTTTTGAAGCCTGTTCCTATTCCATCAAATACAGAAACTTCTCTCTTCATAAAGCAATTGAGCACAATTCAGAACCAACATAAAAAGTATGATATCCTCAAGACTGAGATAGATAGATCGATAGTTTTCTTCATATTAATGACAAGAAGGAATTCAGGGATAATGTTGAAGAAGAAGATCACTATGATCTCATTGAATGACTGGATGGGCATGAAGGGCTGCATGGCCTATTCTGACTCCAATTTAGAACATAGAACATAGAACATGGAACAATACAGCGCAGAACAGGCCCTTTGGCCCTCGATGTTGCACCAACCTGTAAACTAATCTAAGCCACTCCCCCTACACTATCCCATACACGTGTCTATTAAAACAGTCTTTTTAAAATTATCCTTTTTTACTTGCATCAATTTTAGGGACATTGAGAAACACCTTTGTGTAAGCGCTAGATATGTTCAACCTGCCAATAATTTCATTTGCTTTTAAAAATATTCATCGCAATTTACTAAATTCTCGACAAAATTGGATCATTCTCAGAGGCAAATATTAATGTTAATTGAGAACTACATATTTGGACTGAGTAGCCTTGTCATTTTATTTATTTTGACACATGGGCATGGAAAGGCCAGCATTTGTTGCCTCATCAGTAAAATGTCTTTGGACTGAGTAGTTGCTCTTATTTTAAACCATGACAACAGTTTTATTCTGGGGGGAGGGGAGAGTTTGTGTGTGTGTGTGTGTGTGAGAGAGAGAGAGAGAGAGATAGAGAGAAACAGCTTACCCTGTTTAAAATATTGAATCTTGCTTTAACTGAATGTAAGTTTCTTTCAGAATTGCATCACCAATTGTCTCTTGCAGTCATCTCTTTCTTTGGAACCTACCATCCATCAAACCATGCCAACTGTGATAATGTCAAGTCTTCCTGAGTATTTTATCCTGCGTGCATTAGTTTTCTGGCTGATAGCATTTCTTTTGTTGCAGTAGGGAATTCAATAATTACAGATTGCATCATTAGAAATTTTATTTGATTTGGCTCTTACGGATCAAAGATACATTTTATTATATTAGCAAAGTGATGGAATGCATCAGTCCTTCTAAGCAACACATAGTTAACAATAGCCTGTTAATTGATGCTCAGTTCGTGTTCTGCCAGGCCCACTCAACCCTAATCTCACTGCAGCTTTGGTCCAAAAATGGACAGAAGAGCTGAACTCAAGAGGGAAGTGAGGGTATCAGAGATAATGGGAACTGCAGATGCTGGAGATTCCAAGATAATAAAATGTGAGGCTGGATGAACACAGCAGGCCAAGCAGCATCTCAGGAGCACAAAAGCTGACGTTTCGGGCCTGGACCCTTCATCATCTGATGAAGGGTCCAGGCCCGAAACGTCAGCTTTTGTGCTCCTGAGATGCTGCTTGGCCTGCTGTGTTCATCCAGCCTCACATTTTATTATCAGGGAAGTGAGGGTTACAGCTCTTGATATGAAGACAGCATTTAAGTGAGTGCAGTATCAAGGAGTCCTTGCAAGTGGAAATCAGGGAAAACACTCTCCATTAGTTGGGAATCATACCCAGAAGATGACTATGGTTCTTGGAAGTCAAAATTTTGGCGGAATAATATGATTGCAGATTTTCCTTAGGGTATTGTCCTTTGACAATACTCAACTCAAAGACTCAACCACCTTTAACTGTTTTGTCAATGATTTTTTCTCTATCATAAGCTCAGAGGTGTGGATTTTAGCTGATGATTACACAATGTTCAACATCATTCTTGACTCTTCTAATATCGAACTCCTTGACATCCATGCTGTGCAAGTGCTGGATGATGATTATTTCTGAAAAAACAGTATCCTACCAACATTCCTTGACTCAAAATGGCATTGTCTTCACTGAACCCCCCACTATCAACAACCTAGGGGTTATCATTGGATGGACTGGACTAGCTATATAAATATTGTGGCTACAAGAGCTGAGAATGAGTAATGTATTTCCTGAATTCTCGAAGCCTGCAAAGTACAAATCAGGAATATGATGTAATATCTTCCACTTTTGTGGATGAACGCAGTTCCAACATTACTTGGAAAGGTCAATAACGTACAAAACAAAGCAGCTAGTTTATTGGCATCCTGCATAGCACAGTCAGAGTAGTGTGCATTATCTGCAACATGCACTATAGTGACTCATCAAGGCTCATAGCACCACCCTCCAAACCCACAATCTCCACCACATAGAAGTTGAAGCAGATATCTGGGAACACTACCACGAAAATGTTCACCTCAAAGCCATAAACTATCTGATTCAGAGCTCTTTTGCTGTTCCTTCACTTGAATGTTAATTCCTGGAATAACCTTCCCAACTGCCATGTGGATAGAACATAGAACGTAAAACACAGAATAGGGCAACACAGTACAGGTCCTTTGGCCTAATCCTAAGGTCTATCTAACTTCCAGCCCTACCTTTTACTATCATCCATATTACTATCTAATTGCCGCTTAAATGTCCCTAATGAGGCCAACTCCACTATCATCTCTGGCAATGCATTCCACGCCCCTACTACTCTCTGAGTAAAGAACCTACCTCTGATGTCTCCCCTATATCTATCTCCACTCACTTTAAAACTCTGCCCCCTCGTAATAGCTACCTGCACTCTCAGCAAAAGTCTCTGGCTGTCCACTCTGATCATTTGATGTACTGACACCACATAGAATGCAAAAGTTGAAGAATGCAGCCCACCACCAACTGCTCAAAGAGAACTAGAGATGGGAAAGAAATGCTGTCTTAGAGATCAATGCTCACCATGAATGAATAGAAGTTGATCACATATTTATGGGATCATACACTCCAAGTGGTTTTCTGGTCAATTATTAAACAAACATGTGAATGCCATTGTTGTGTGAATTATGAATTTTTCTCTTTAAAGCAAAAAAAAACTTCTATCAATAGAACACCGTTCATGAGACCTCAGCAGAGCCCAAGGGGCTTCATAGTCAATGAAATACTTTTGAAGCCTAATAACTGTTGTAAAGTAATACACTGTGACTGCAATGATCCATCTCCCAGTGTCAATTTTGGTTCAGTGACTACATTTTCACCTCTGAAATCTACTCAGTAGATATGAGCAAATCATATGTTTGTGCTGAAGTATACTATCGACAGAGTTGGAAGTGCCACCTTTTGGATTAGGTATTAAACCAAAAGACATGACCTACCTGTCAGTTAGGCAATAAAGACCCCATGGCTACATGGAAGGAGGTAGAGTAATTCTCAAGATATCCTACCCAACATTTACCCCTCAATATCATCATTAAAACGGATTATTTGATGATCATGGTACTTCTGTTAGTGGGATTTTGTGGTTAGCAAACTAACTGTTGCCCTTCCCATTGTATAACAACGACAGTACTTCAAAAAAATACTTAACTCGTGATGAAGCACTTTGTGGCATCCTGAGATGATTAAAGGCAATATATAGGTTCTTGATCTTTCTTCCCATTTGTGAATTAGGGTCAGAGCAGGAAAACAATATGGTCAAAACATCTTACCTTGCAGCTTTTAATGTAATTATTTTTAAGTAAATTAATAGGTCATTTGAGTGACTCAGAGTGACAAGTCCACAGTTCTTGTGCTCTTATGATCTACTTCATGAGGTGTTCATATGGAGGAAAAGTTGTGTGATGCGTGTTCTGGTGTAAAGATGTAAATAGGATTGACTAAAAGCACACAATTTTTTGCCTTTAATAGATATGAAAAACATTTAGATTAGATTAGATTAGATTCCCTACAATGTGGAAACAGGCCCTTCGGCCCAACAAGTCCACTTACATAGTGCCTTTCAGAACTCTGGAGTTTGTGAAGCACTTAGATTACTTTTGGAGCAATTTGTAACGCCGAAATTAAATCATAAGGGAACAAAATGTAAAGCATGGTGATTTTGATTTTCACCAACTTTAAGTAGCAAAACTAAGAACTGAAAATAAATATGCATGAAAATATATTGACATTTCATGAAGTTGCTTATTTTAATTCAGTCAAATGCTGATTTGAAGATTAACAATAATTATTATTTTACATGTAAGTTAACACAGCAAGCACAACAGGGAAGGATAGTCTAAATCTTGAAAAATATTCAAGCAATTAGTTTATTTACTTCTTTAAAAAATCTCTTGAGAGGAATTGGGTAGCACAGTTAGTTAACATAACTGTCCTTTCACCTGGGTTTGAACACAGCCCAAGTTAATGGAATGAAAGATTCTTCTCTGCAAAAGCTGTAAGAGGCCTCAGTGAAGTGAATAAGAACAGTCCCAGTCCATTTCTTAGCCTAGAGTCCCAAGCACAAAACTGACCGCAAGTTGGCAATCTCACTTAAGCCATGAGCGCAACCGGAATGGGAAATGGAAAGTACGTGCTTGACAGCTAGGGGAGTGGTTCGGAGGTTAGGATTAGGTACCTTATTGGAATTGAGTACAAAGAGTTTTGCCATAACCCAAATCTATACCACATTCAATGTGATTCCCTGGTACTGATCAATTTTATCTTTTTGAATATTTCTGCTGTACATTTAATTTTTTTCTGTATTGTAAAAGTTGAACAAAAAGTACTCTATTATATTCTAAGGCCAGAAACATGCTTGGAATTCATCACAATAAATATTTGTGCTTTCTCTATAGGTAAAATTGTACAAGCCTGAACATTCAATACAACCTCAAATTCCCATTGCATAACAACGACAGTACTTCAAGAAAATACTTAACTCATGATGAAGCACTTTGTGGCATCCTGAGATGATTAAAGGCAATATATAGGTTCTTGATCTTTCTTCCCATTTGTGAATTAGGGTCAGAGCAGGAAAACAATATGGTCAAAACATCTTACCTTGCAGCTTTTAATGTAATTATTTTTAAGTAAATTAATAGGTCATTATTTGGCAGGTCATGGTGCAGTTGTATCGGAATTTGGTTCGGCCACATTTAGAGTATTACCTACAGTTCTGGCCACCACGTTACCAAAAGGATGTGATGCTTTGGAGAGGGATCAAATAGCTCAGTAATTATTCTTTCCTCAGTTGTTCCAGGAGCGCAAAAGCCAAATGAAGCAAAATGATCATGCATAATGCCTCTTTTTATTACATTTCTACAATTTCATTTTGTTTGGTTAATGCGTTACTTTAATTTGTTACTTTGCTACTGAAGATTGAAGTGCAACCCTGATGAATGATGTAAAGTTTGACAATTGGTACCAACATAAATATGACTTTTGGATTGAATTCTACCATCAGAAGATTAATAAACAGGACAATTTTACAAAGCCCACATTAGCTGCTTGCATTTTGTCCAAAATGGATGCTGGTTTCCCAAAGGAAGCAGCTAATGTTGATTAGCAAAATGTAGTATGAAAGCAAAAAGAATTTTAATAAAACAGTATAAATTTCCAATTGTACAAGTGTATATGGTATTCTGACTACCCGTTCCCCACTCTTATATGGGCACTGAAAATGCTGAATAATTTTGAGTAATTTCACAAGTTCAAAAATATTCTAATTGTGATTACTTTCATATTGCTTTATAATATTCAGAAGTTATATGAAAAGTATACATTAATATAATCCAAAGTATAATATTATTAATAATAACATTACTGACTGCAATACAATTAATCATCCTTTGAAAGACCAATAATACTCCACTTCTAATCTAGGATATAAAGACATAACTGTTAATCTTTGGAATATGTTGTGATCAAACATCTCAGGAGTAATTCTGCCTGTAGGAAATATAGAGAGAAGACAATTGATGTGAAAGATGTCTGAGTTAGTATAACAAATCATCTTAAAGATCAGGTAACTCTACCCTTCCAGTGATTTACGACTCTTGAATTTATCCCATTAAATTCTTATCCTCTTTCAACTTGCCTAAAAGAAATGAATAAAAATTTATTTAAATATTAATTCATGATGTATTGTCTTCAAAGCCTCTGCTAGGCTATTGGATTTGTAGAATGGTAGAACCATAGTATGATATTGCACAGAAAGAGTCCATCTGTTTCATCATGCCTGTCTGTACTGTTTCAAAGGGGTATCTGATCAGTCCCAGTTCTTTGTTCTCCCAACTGCTGTATAAATCTTCCCCCTTCCAGTATTCTTCCAAAACCTCTTTAAAAGTTAAATCTGACTCTGCTTCAAATATTCTTTCAGGTGTAGATTCCATTTGGAGCACCCTGAGCCAGTCTGCCTTTGTCTTACTGTGCTGGGAGTCCCTGAGCGAAGACTATACCCCTTGACTTCACTGAGGTCTGTTGATAGATATGACAAGCTTCCTGGTTTTGTGTCTGTGTTGAATGATTTGGCAAGCAGCAGTAATGTTAGTCTGGGACCTCTGTCTGAATGCACAAAGCACAAAAAGGCAAGACAAGACAGAACAGGAATGCTGTAAGCATTTAGGTAGACTCAGAGTGAGTGAGTGCTGTCACAGCAAACAAAGGCCTTGAAGGCAGAGCTTGCTCTTGTCCATGAGCAGGGTGCATGTCCTGAACACACAGGGCCCTTGCTGCAGCATTACAGGTGCACCACTGAAGTGCAGAAGTGGATCAGTGCGTAAGTTTTCTTAGAAGCTGGCATGTTTTGGATTGCTGTGTCTGCAGATATGGAGTAAAATGGCCGGGGTAGGGAGTTGAATGATGGGCAACACATGCCTGTCTTGGCTCTTTCTGCCTTATTGCAGGCTATTTTCTTGGAATGAGAGAGAAGCAGGCATTATTGAAGATGAAAATAGTCAGCACAGTTATTACGCTAGGAACAGGTGGGGAGACGTCCCAAGTAAGGATCAGGAAGCACAGGGGGCTTACAGACTCAGTAGTGTCAGGAGTTGAGGCGGGCGACATCAAATGGGGGAGATGTTGCAAGCAATAGTGAGAGTTGTAGAGCATGCACCTTGGTGGGAGATGGGTGCAGTCGCAGAGACAGAGTGAGCTTGCAACATCTGAGAGAAGATGGTGGAACTTCTCCTCCACACTATATTGCTGGGCATTCCTTCAGGCAGCTGAGAGTGCTGTATGCCTGGTGATGACCTTGGACCAGGCTGGCATGGTCTGGTGCTATAGCCTCCACCACTGGTCTTGGGGGAGGAGGAAGCCCCACATCAACAATACACTGTTGAGGAGGACTTCAAGGAGCCTGTCCACAAAGTGGGGCACAATTTCCCCTGTGTATCATTTTTAGGGGAAATGTCAACAACTGTGCAAGGCAGCTGTAGATTGGTAGTGCATATTCAGGTGTACAACAGGCTTTTAAGGATGGTGAAGGTGCCAGGGTGCCGATCAATTCTGGGATATCCACTAAGTGGTGACTTGTTCAGGGAATGGCATGAGGTCAAGTGGGTGATAATTGAATGTGATGGACACTATTGTGGCATAGTAAGTAAATAATGAGGCAAACTTGATAAGATAGGATGAGAGAACTCACTCTGCCTCATGGTAATAAACCCTCCAAAAAGCTTGATGCAAATGTGGACTTAGCAAAAACATGTAAGATTCAGCCCAGTAACTTTAAACAACAGGGAAAAGTTAGGAACTTCAGACAGCTATGATATAGTCATTTCGATACATAGTAATCTTGATTAATTCCTTTTATTCCTGGGTTTCTCATTTCTTATACATCCTGTACAATGCTTTTGTCTAATAACACATGCAAATAGCTTCACAGTCAGAGAAAATCTAACCATCGCACTCACTTTCAGTAGCATCACCACAGTTGAATCCCACGCCATCAACATTTTTTTGATTACCATTGACCAGAAACTGAACTGGAGTAGCCATAGAATACTATAGTTACAACAGCAGGTCAGAGTCTGGGAAATCTGCAGTCAGTAACTCACCTCCTGACTTCCAAAAGCCTGTCCACAAGGCACAAGTCAGGTGTGTGACAGAATACTTTCCATTTGCCTGGATGAGTGTAGTTCCAACAAAACTAAAGAATGTCAAGTGACTGGCCAGGATTAAACAACTTGCTTGACTGGTACCCCATCCATCACATTCAGCATTCACTTCCGTCACTACCAAGGCAAAATGGCTGTAGTGTGTACCTCTTATAAGATGCACTTAGCAAGTAACTCAGCAAGATTTCTCTTCCAAACCTCTACCAGTGATCTTTACCATCTAAGAGCACCAAAGTAGCAAACCTAAAGGGGCCCCATATGGACTGTAGCAGTTCAAGTTGGTGGTTCACTGCCACCTTCTTAAGGGCAATTAAGGATGAACAGTAAATACTCACCTTGGCCAGTGACATCCATCTTCAATGAACATGAACAAATAGTCAGTTTTGACCCTTCCCTGCTCTCCTTCAAGAGATATGGAGCCTACACGTAGTCTTTTTTGACATTTCTGCGGACAACATCGGCCACATAATATTTTAATCCACTGAACAAATCTCTGCTAAAGCACAGACTTATTCAAGAGCCCAAAATAAAAAGCTCCATTCAATCCAATCAAATGTTGGTTCAGCATGCAGAAGAACACCAGCGCTGAGCAATGAACCTTCCCATCAACATTTTTTAAGATCAAGTACCTTATGGATATTATTAAAGGCACGTTGATGTTATATAAAATGCACTTGGCTCCAGTGTACATGTTTTGACATTGTTTTCTATCATCTTGATGCCAATGTCTTGGCTAAAATTTTGCAACAAACCCAGAATTGGCTGGTCATTCATACAGTCCACAAGAGCTTTTTTGTGCACTTCACTTTTTTAAAGTCTCCAATGACGCAAGGTCTGACCACATGACAGAAGGGCTTCCTTCAATTTGAGGGGAGTAATTTAAAGTATTTATCAAAAAATGAGAAGTAGGATCAATTGTGAAGAGTCTGTAGACAGCCCTTTCAAGCAAAAACATTTGCTATCAAACAAATATTGAACATTATTCTTCAGTTCTAATGCTGCACTGTTTTCCTGCTTACCATCAAGCAGAATATATATTAATTCAAATATTTCCTGTATTTTATGAGTTAATATATTCCTCCGGAAGGCCATAATCATTAACTATCAATTATAGGTAAACCTATAGCTGTTTAAATATAGAGCTCTAAAGCAATTAACCACATTCAAATTATTCCAATTGTAAGGATTTGCTGATCCAAGTACAATATAAAAACGTATAAAATTTCCTAAGCGTATAGTATTTCCCCAGTTATCAGATTGCTAATCTGTCACATACCCATATATTAATAACTAATAAGAATTTGAATTCTAAATAATTTTAACATGTATAATTCATAATGAAACCAGTGGATAAATTTCGTTTTAAATAATTATCTTGTGAATCTCCCAATACATTGCACCCTTATTTCAAATGAAAGGATAATGCTATTGATAAAAGGAGAAACAATTTTCTGCATTTATTATACTAGTTACATCAATTGTGACTGTAAGATGAAATAGTCCAATAAATGTTTTTCAAATGCATCTGAGTCAGAAATGTGTGGAGTCACTTATTAATAACTCAATCTAGGTTGACACATCTGGGGTACAGTATTTGGGGAGTAGAGATACCACCTTTCAAATCAGATGTTAATCTGAAGTCCTTCCGACTGTCTGCTATGAACATTGAAGATGTCATGATGTTGCTTTAAAGAGTAATGGGATTCGGCACAGTTTCATGACCAATATTCATTCCTCAATCATCAACACTAAAAACAAATCATCATTTACCTACACTTACCCAATTTATGTCATGGGACTTTGCTTATAAGCATGGCATTTCTGAGATGTGGAGCTGCACTTCCACTCTGACAGATTTTTTTTCTCTCATGCATAACTGTAGGGGCAAGGCAAGCCATGTCCCATTTTTACAGGAGTCAGCCGCCATATCCAGAAATGTAGAAGTCCCAACAGCTGTTCTCAAATGTAATTACTGAGGTAAGTGTAATGTTAGGATGCTGGAAGGATCAGGTGCCATATGAGAAGTGGGGTAGGCTGCCACATAAGTAGAGTGTCAGTTGGGTAGAGATAGCTGCCAGATAAGTACAGTGTCAGGCAGGGAGGAGCAGTGTGACAAAGTGGATGGGAGGGCGGTGATGGTTGGAGGGGTACGTTTTGTGGAGCTGCACATCAGGTAAGTAGGATTTCATGTGGGAAGGGGGAAGGAGGTAGAGTGCAAGGATGCAAGGTGATGAGGAAAGCCAGGTCAGCACTGCAGAGTTTTGAGTTGGTTGAGATGAGTGGGTGAAATTGGACCCGATGGAGGATGAGAAAGCTGGGTGTTCTAGTCTGGTGGTGGGAATGTAGAGGGTGGGGCTGGGGCTTGTGGGGAATGAGTCCAGCAGCAGTTAGACTGAGAGAGGCAGCGTTTCCAGCCCTGGGTTGATGGAGGAGGGTGTTAAGTCAAGTCCAGTAGTCTATGGTAGAGGCAGGGGAGAGGGAATGGGGATGGTGAAGTGGGGTTGGGTCTGGCCTGATCTGATGGTATGGAGGTAGGGAAGGGTAGGCGGATAGGGGGCCGAAGTGGTGGTTCTTCTTGTCTGACTGGGACAACACCAAGTTCTTGGGACAGGCTAGGCAGAGACAGGCATGAGAATTCCTGGAAGCATGGCACTCCACGAAGCATGCCATTAACAAACACATCGATCTTGACCCCATTTACGTTTCACCGGAAGTGAGGAAACCCATCGCAATGGACCCCAGAGTTTAAAAACCAGGTGGGAAAATATACCGACACTTCATCAGAGGCTGCACTGAGGATGTTACCAAGTACGGTAATGAAACATCTGCAGAACAAGAAACTAGCTCGGCGAGCCAACCAACCTCAACACCCACAACCCGAGCTACAAATTTACTCCAAAACCTTAGTGATTATGTTTCCTCTGCTTCTCTTCCCCATCACCTGCACTTGCCTTTACCAGATTCCAGAATGAAATCTGGCTTGATAGACCACATTGCTTTTCCTTCAGTTAAAAATGGTGGTCGTTCACTGAAACATAAATATTCAAAACAAACCAAGCTATCGGAACATAACATGATTTAAAGACTTCAAACAGTCTGCAAAACAAATTTGCATCTACTCTCCAACACCATCACTTAGCAGTTAATCAAAAGCCAGGAAAAGATCCCTACCAAAGCTGCTTCTTTTCACTTCTGGTCCTGTGAGCTGTGAAGCCTTTTTATTTGACACACAACTTAGCTCTTTACATTGAGGTAATGTATTCCATTAATTGCTCCAAACAAACTCCTTTTCCAAGGATAAAGTAATCCTACATTTGACTTCAGATGGGGCTCTATCAAACATTGACTTCAGATGGAACTGCATCAAACTGAATTCAGAAGTTTTTAAATTTAAAGAAAACTTGTTCATCTTAGCTTCAGCTAAGCTAATGGCTTAATGATTTTTCCTTCTGCGGTTCTGAAACCCCACAATATAAACATCGTACATTAACTTTCCAGAAGGTCTTCAGTCATCTGTTCCCTGACATATACTGGTTTAAAACTGTGCTTCAAAAAAGGCTGGTGTAGTTAATTAATAAACTCATTGAAATGGAAACAAACTCATATTCCACTATATTAAAATCTGAAATCTTAAATATTTTATATATCTATATCTATGTTTCCTCGCCTAATTTTTACATTCCTTTTAGGCAGCTGCTGCTTAGTTCTACTGTCTACCTCCATTGTCCTTGATAACAATCATTATATCGTCATTATCACCAAGATAAATTAACAATCATTTGTCTCACTGTTGTTATGCAGTCTTGTGAACAAACTGACTGTTGCATTTGTCGAAAAAAGTAGCAGTGACTACATTTGGCAGCGAAGCACTTTAGTACATCCTGAGATTGCATAGGATCCTGGTAAAAATTGTAGAATTTTAAACAATCTCCTCTCACAACATTCAACACTGTATTTAAACTATCATTAACTCCAAGGGAAGGCAGTGATGTAGTAGTAATATCACTGAGCTAAAAATCCAGAAAACCACGCTAATATTCTGAGGATATTGGTTTGAATCCCATGGCCGATGGTGAAACTAGAATTCAATGAAAAATATCTGAAATATAAATTTCATCTAATGGCAACCATGTAACTATTGTTGGTTGTCATAAAAATCCATTAAATTTATTAATGTCTTTTAAAGAAGGAATTCTGCTGTTCCCACTTGGTCTGGTCTACATGTGACTCCAGACCCATGGCAATGTGGTCAATTCTGAAGTTCCCTTTGCACAATTAGGCTTGGGCAATGAATGCTGATCTAGACAGCAATGCCCACATATTGTGAATGATTAAAAAATATCCTGTTTCATTCAAAGATCCCACTTTGAATTATGCCATTGCACTTCCAAGAGAGGCCGATCTGAAACAAACAAACTTCTAAAAATTCCTTTCACTGAAATGCATTGAGTTAATTGGATAAAAGTGCTGCTTCTTTCTTGCATGTGACTAACAATCACATTCAATTGAATATGAAACCAAAGCATAGTAAAGGTTCAAGATATTCAGAGACCTGCAATACTATTTTATGATCTTTATGTATGACGTGAGGTTGTTAAAAAGTCATGAAACTTTATGTGAAAACTTTTATTTTTAAAGGCATGTTGTGGGCTACATCAAGAATTAAGATACCAGCTGTGTTTTTAAAATTTCTTTCGATGGATTATGACAGGGTAGAAAAAAAAACTTTGCTTAATTTGATTGGCCAATAACTGGGAACATACCAAAGAAAAGGAAAATTGTGAGGAACACAGGGGCATAAATGCTATAACCGATGAAGAGAAAGAAAATTGACAGTTGCTCCAGTAGTTTTAATAGTCCCAGTGGGTACGAGGTTAGGTAACGTCACACCATGATTCAGGAATTACAGTGAAAGAAAACAAGGAGCAACAACAGACTGTTAGCAACCATCAGGATAATGCCGTTTTTACAACGGAAAAATTTATACTTTTTTAAATAGTGTGGATATAGAGGAGCATGTAGAAATGATATACTTGGATTTCCAAAAGGCATTTGATAAGACATCACACAAGGTTAATAATCAAGGTAAAGGTTCATTAGCAGAGATAAGAAATGGAGAAAAGGAGTAAGTACAATAGTTTCAGGTAGTCTATACTAAATTGAGTGCTACAATTATCTATGCTGGTGCATTATCTTTATATTACCTATATTAATGACTTAGTTAAAGAGACAGGAAATAACATATTTAAGTTTGAACATAATATAAAGCTAGATTGGAATGTAAACTATGAAGAGAAGACAAAGTGGTTGAAAAGAGATACATTATCTGAGTGGTAAACAGATGACAGATGACAGATAAAGTATAATAACATGGAGAGGAATGAAGTAACTCACTTCGGTGGCAAGAACAGAGAGCAGAATAACATTTTACAGTGAAGCCGACTTCCCAGGTTTATTCTATTAAGGAGACATGCATTTTGCAAAGCTTTGTTATTATTTGCATGCTGAAATGATCAGAATAGTGCAAGCTTTTTATTCTTTATATGTTTGTTTTATGTTTAGGCATGTTATGGACTATGATTAGTTATTTATCCACATTGTCATCATAAGTTAACATCTGCCACAATAATGATTTTTTCAATAAATCAATCATCTATCTTATTCATAATTATAGAACATGAGGCACAGTCTTAAGAAAAAGGAATGTATCATTTGAGATTGAGATAAGGAAAAGCAGCTTCATTTGAATGCTTGTGAATGTTTTGATTTCTCTACCCCAGGGCTTATAAATGCTCCATCTTTGATTAAATTCAATGGTGAGATAAATAGAATCATGACCTCTCAAGCCAAAAGCACATATGGGAAGCAGGTGCAAAACTGGAGTTGAAACAGAAGCTCAGCTATTATCATACTGAATGGCATACCAAAAGATGTTGCAGTATAAATAGGCCATTTACCTTACACATTTGCACTGCTATTCAATGCAGTCATGGCTGATCTAATAATCTTGAACTCCACCTTCCTGCCTTAACTCCATATTACTTGATTCCCTTTAAAACTCTGCCTGTTCCAGCCTGGAAAACACTTAACAATCCAGCCTTACAACTCTCTGAAAGAAATCAATTGATTTACTACCATTTGAGAGAAGAAAAACCTACTCAGCTCTATCTTAATTGGTGCCTTTACTCTGAGATTATGCCCTTTGGTCTTAGGCTCTCTCACAAAGGGAAACAACCACTCCGAACCCACTTTGTCAAGCCTGAAAGAATTTTATATGTTTCAATAAGGTATTTTTTCCTTCTTCTAAACTCCAATGGGTACAAGCCCAACCGCTGAACTTCACTTCATATGAACATCTTCCCATACACGGGATTAATCAAACAAAACTTCTCTAGACTGCCTCTAGTGCCAGTATATCTTTCCTTAGATAATGGGGCCAAAGGCGTTCAGAGATGATGGGAACTGCAGATGCTGGAGAATCCAAGATAACAAAGGGTGAAGCTGGATGAACACAGCAGGCCAAGCAGCATCTCAGGAGCACAAAAGCTGATGTTTCGGGCCTAGTATTCCAGGTGAGACCTGACTAGTTCTGAACATGGGTCTCGGGACTCGAAATGCTAACTCTGCTTTCTCTGTCAGACCTGCTGAGTTTCTTTGGCAATTTCTGTGTTTCTGATCTGGCTAGTGTCTTGTATGGTTTCAACAAGGCTTCTTTAATTTAAACTCCATTGCCTTTGAAATAAAGGCAAACAGTACATTTACCTTCCCTATTATCTGCTGGATTTTTACATGCCAGCTTCTTTCATGCATGTGGACACCCCAAAACCCTCTTTGCTACAGTCTTCTACAGTATTTTCCAATTTAAATAATATTTAGCTCCTCTATTCTTCCTTCCACAGTGCGCAGTATCATATTTTCCTGCCAAAAATTGTAACTGACAATTTTTTGCCCTCTCACTCAATCTGTCTGGATCCCTCTGCAGACACTTTGTTTCACCCATACTACCTGCTTCCACATCAGCTTTTGTGTCTTGGTGACAGCATATTGTTGAAAAGATAGATTCAGGCCTGAGGGGCTGAATAGTCTTTACCTGTTCCTGTTTCTTATGCTCTCAAACTACTGTGTAAAGATGTAAGAGTTCTTAATCAAAAATATGTGATAACTTTTCATTGCAAAACATGTTCTTTCACACACAAAATTGATGTAAGTACGATACACTGTTCAAAACAGCATTGGGAAGCATTACCATGAATGTCAGACCAATTTAAGAAATAAACAATATCTTCACAAACGATCACATTTGTTTCTTCATTTTAGAAATCAGATAATCTTTACTAAATCTCATCATTATAAACAACTTGACATTGACTTTTATCAACGTTCTTTGTGTGTCATTTGAAAGTCTGCCATAGATAAATGCTGAATGTTCAACATCAATTATGGTGACTAGCAGCCAAATATAACACACAGCTAGTTGAAACAATTTAGATACCTCTGGACTCATTAGTACTCTTGCTTCCAAATTTAGTTTTGACACGGAACAGAAGTTTTCCCTTTATAACTGAAACATATTGGAACCAAAAAAGGTTTATACCCATTACTTTCTGTGCTACATAACACTTTTTGAAGACCGGTTTTTAGGTTCATCATTAAATTATATAGTAATCCAACTTGGAGAGGCAGAAATTGGATGATTACTATGAAAATAAAAGTGAAGATCTTGTGACACAGTCAGCAGCATCCCCAACTCTGAATCAGAAACTCAGGTGACTCCCATTCGTGATGTGATAACCAACAACATTAATGATGCAACCTAACAGACTAAATATTGACTTGACAATCCTTCCACTGTATAGCAACAGCAGGTAATATGAATGGGAGAGGTTCCTGGTCAATGATGAAATGGCATCATCACTATTCATAGATGCAGACTATAACTTGTATGTTGAAATTGCAACTCAGTCTCCCTGAATGGATTGTAGCACATTATCTCCCCATGAGATAAATATGGATTGGAACGGCTGCCATGTCACACTGTGGAATATTTCAGCAGATTAATTTACTAGAACGTACAAGACTAAACCATATCTCATTGTCTGTAGTTTTGCTGAAGACCTCTGTATTTTGATGGCTGCCAATTTAGCATTATGGATGTATCTGCTCTCTCACGGGTTTTTGCTGAAGCTAATTGGTTTCAGTAGGGTGTCTCACAAATCAATTCGACAAAGAAAACTGAAGCTGAACCTTTTCAACATTTCTGGCACATTAATTGTGCCTGAACAGAAGAATGTATGTTTTTAATGAGATCATTCTATCGAAAGTCAATGCCATTGTCTGTGCACCTTTGTAATCCTCCCCAGAATTTCTTCATTCTTTTTAAGCCATTCAAAATCAGAAATGACATGACACCGGGTGATAATCCAACAGATTTAGTTGAAAGCATAAGCTTTCGGCGTCTTAGTCCTTCTTCAGGTTTTAGTGAGAGAGGTAATATCAGACGTACAATTTATAAGATCAAAAGGACACATCGCAGATGAGGATATACTAAACAAATAGAAGATGCTGTTAAATGTTTAATCAGTTTTTAAGAAGGTTTTAATTGATTAATATGTATATGTAAATCCCCAAATTCCTTTGAAGTCACTGTCCTGAGAAAACTAAAGGTTCTATCAATGCAAAAAAGAGGTGACATTTTAGGCCAGACAATGTATGTTAGGTGTGAGGCCTTGTTTAGAATCTGTTTGTGTTTTGGTTTGGAGTCAGACTGGTTTTATTTCTAAAGTAGGAATTTATAAAATGTCACATTGTCTATAAATTGTGTGCTTTTTGAACAAAATAGAATGTATCTGCAAAACAAATTCACCCAATAGCGTCACATGTGTGTGCGTGAGTGTGTGTATGTGTGGGAGAGAGAGTGTGAGTGTGTGTGTGAGGCACTGTATATTTATGAGAGAGGATCTATGTGAGTATGTATGTGTCACGCATGTGACTTGTCTATCTCATACCCTGCAGGCAAGGCTGCCCCAAGGCACGGTATATTGGCAAAACTATGCAGATGCTGCAACAACAGATGAATCGACACCATGCTACAATCATCAGACAGGGATGTTCCCTCCCAGTGGGGAAGCACGCACGCGCGCATACACACACACACACATAGACTGTAGGCCTCTGAGGTGGAATATGAGGTGCTGCTCCTCCAGTTTGTAGTTGGTGTCATTGTGACACTGGAGGACGCCCAGGATAAATGTGTCACCCAGGGAGTGGGAGAGGGAGTTTAAATGGTTCGCGGCCAGAAGGTGTTGTCGTTTGTGGTGAACAGAACACAGATGTTCTCCAAAACACTCTCTGAGTCTCCGCTTGGTCTCAACAATGTAGAGGAGGCCACATTGGGAGCAGCAGATACAGTGGGCCAAGTTGATGGATGTGCAGGTGAACCCTTGTCCAATACAGAAAGTTTGTTTAATGCCTTGAATGGAGGTGAGGGGAGAGGTATAGGGCAGGTATTGCACTTCATGCAGTTGCAGGGAAAGGTACCGATGGCTGGTGGGGTTAGTGGGGAGTATGGAGCAGACGAGGGAGTCGCAAAGAGCGTGTCCCTATGAAAGGCAGATAGGAGTGGAGAGGGAAATATCTCTTTGGTCATGGGGTCGGATCATAGGGGGCGGAAGTGGCAGGGAATGACACTTGAATGCAGAGGTTGAGATTGGTGGGGGAATATGTGAGGACAAGGGGGGGGGGTTCTATCTTTATTTTTGTTGGGGGGAGCGGATGTAAGGACAGAGGTGTGGGAAATGTAAGAGATGCAGTTGAGGCATTTTCAATCACCGGCGAGGGGAAGTTACAGTCCTTGGAATAGGAGGACATCTGGGATGTTTGGGAGTGGAATGCCCCATCTTGGGAGCAGACGTGATGGAGGTGGAGGAAACGAGAGTAGGGGATCGCATCCTTGCAGGAGGGTGGGTGGGAGGAGGTGTAGTCTCAGTAGCTGTTGGAGTTGGTGGGCTTGAAATTGATAGAGGTTTCGAGGCGGTCACCAGAGATGGAGACAGAGAGGGCCAGGAAGGGGGGGGGGGTATTGGAAATGATCCAGGTGAATTTGAGGTTGGGGTGTAAGTTGTTAGTAAAATTGATGAACTGTTCAAGCTTGTGATTTCAAATAAACCTCTTGGACTATAATCTGGTGTCATGTGATTTCTGACCTAGTCCACCCCAGTCCAACACCGCACCTCCACATCCAGCCATTGAGGCTGCTGATATCAATTGGAAAAGCCTGTGTGCCAGCTAATGGCATTTTATATTTCAGTTTTCTTTTACACAACTAGAACTTTTAAGGTTATGAAGTAGTTGCCTGCATCACTTTATTAAAGTGGAAGTGAATAGTTTGTTCGCATTGAAACATCTGTAAAGTTTGGTTAATGTCTTAAGACATTTGAAAGCAGTATCTGTGCATGTGTTCTTTTAACATTTGTTGCTCAGGGTCCACTGAGACAGCCTCAGGAAAGCTGTGTAACACAAGTCAATGTTGGGTCACCATTGTCTTTTACATCATTGCAGCCCATTCCTTTGCCTCACAATGATGCTTTGACATATCAGTAATGCGGCAGAGAGAATGGGTCAAACAGTTCAATTGCTGATTTCCCTGAGGTCCAGGGTCTCCTCAAACACCCACATCACCATGAAGTCATTCAAAGTGCATCCCTCTCACTGGTGGATTTAGTAAGAAAAGTGTCAGCAGTTTGAGACACCACAATGAGTATGCCACATGTTAATTCCCCACATGTAGGATGCATTGATCCTCCTCTAATTTGTTCCTCCCACACTGCTTCAAGGAAGAAACCACAGCCAAGAGCTACAATTGGATGTATTTTACCTGCTATCCAAAATGGAAGTAGAATTGTGGTACAGTGGGGAATTTTCTGGTGTCAGCGTGACCATCAGGGTACTGAAAGTGTTCTTTCAAAGTCCAGACTGGTCCTGTTCGAATTTACCGAAGATATTTTCTAATCAAAATCAGAAATTGTTGGAAAATTCAGCAGGTCTGGCAATATCTTTGGAAAGAGGCAGAGTTAACATTTCAGATAATGCTTGAGCCATTTTGCAGAACGCCTAGGTTCTATCCACAAAAATGGCCTGTTGCCTGCCATTTTAATACACCACCGTGTTCCCTGGCCAATGTCTCTGTCTTCAGCATGGTATAGTGCTCCAGTGAAGCTCAGAGCAAGCTGAAAAAAGAGCACTTCATTTTCCACCTGAAATCTTCTGGATTCAATATCGAGTTTGACAATTTTAGGGTCTGAGCACCTTCTATATCCTTACCCCAATCTCCATGCATCAGGCCTTGACATCAATGGGCTGCTGCCACAAACCCATTGTCAACAACTAATGGTGCCCATTAGCAGCTATTCATTCTCCCAAACTGACCTTTACCCATTCCTTTGTCTGCTTAACTTTTTTTCTTTCTCTCTCTGGACTCCATCTCCAGCTATTGTTTACTATTTTTCCCCCGCCCCACACCCCATCTCTCACATATACATCAACCAATTCCTTGCTACAATCAGTTCTCAAGAAGGGTCACTGGGTATCACCGCGTTCTTTCCACAGATGCTGCCAGACCTGCTGAGTTTTTCTAGCAATTTCTGATTTCCAGCTTCCGCAGTTCTTTGGTTTTAGAAAATATTTTCTCATCAACTTGTGCAGAGATATTATCTCTACAGCAGGTAGGTCTTGAATCCAGTCCTCCCTGCTCAGTGTAGGGACATTAACCTGGCAGTACAAGGTCCTTAGGGCTTTGCCAGATAGGATTTCCAGAATTGCCAAACCTGCTGTGCCCCTCATAAATACGCCATCGAGGAAGAGCTGCCAGTCTGATATGGTCAAAAAGGAGGTACTAGTTAACAATAAACTTGAACATCATTGAGCAAAGCAGCAGCATAGCATACACTTGCTGCAAGTTGCAAAGGATACTAAAGGTCAGAAACTTGCAGAGGTCTTCTCTTTTGTACCTCAGCTTAACCTTTCCAATTTTATCCTGTGTCTCTCAACTTGGCTTTGCCACATGGGTAGTAACAAGTATTCAGCTTTTAAAAACATCTGCACCACATACGAGGGGCACAGAGAAAGCTGCAATATGTGGGATGCATGGACCTTTACCAAGTATTCAGTGCATGAATAACTTTAGGTTGACATTTTTAAACATGTACAAAAAAAAAATCCTCTAAGAGCACATCATGCTTTTTATCAGTGTGAGAACTTGGTCCTTGGCTTTGCCCACATTGTGCAAATTGCAGCGGGTAGCAATTAAACTTTGCATGTAAATAATACCATATTCAATTGCTTTGGTTAATTGTTTCCATCTTTCCCTCAATCTTTAAATATGTTTCCAACTATTATCTTTGCAAGAATTAACTTCATTAGACATGGTATGAGTAGGTAAGTAAAATCACCCTTTAATGTTTCCTTTCATATTATTGTGTCATTGTTTTTCTCATTTAGCAATCTCACTCAATGCTGAACATTTGCAATATGGGCACCCCAGGATCAACCAGTTTAATCATTCCTCCATTCATACTGATCAACAACAGCTTGAAGTAAGGCTCTGAAATCATCTATCTTACTTCTGTGGTACAAATTAATTACATTCTTTGGTTTTGGAATGCTATTCTTGCGTGACTCATCAGCTATATCCACACAAACAAGAGAATGGGTCTGCTTTTCAGATGTTTAAAAAGTGGGTTCTGCTGTTCACTGTCTGGTGACATTTACTCTACGTTCAAACTATTTGCCTCTACATGCATAACAGCTTCAATCAGAAATTCTGATTAAAACACTTGTAAGGGTAGATATTCAGCAAGGTGGAAATTCCACCTGCCAATGTCTGTTAATATTATTGTAACTGGAATGAGTACCCTACTTACATAAAAGCAAAGTGGTGCGGATGCTGGAGATCTGAAATAAAAACAGAAAGTGCAGGGAAAACTCAATAGGTCTGGGAGTGTCAGGAGAGAGAGAGAGGCAAAGAGTTAACAGTTTTAGTCCAGTATGCTTCTTCTTAATATAACTCTTCTTTGGAAGAAGATTCTGGATTTGAAACATTTACTTTTTTCTCTCTCTCTCTCTCCACAGATGCTGCCAGACCTGCTGAACTTCTCCAGCTCTCTGTTTTAAGTACCCTATTTATACTGGGCTGGATTTTTACCAGTCCTGAAGTAACAGGTTGTGAGAGAGGGGGAGCAGAAGGACACAGGGCGCCCATCATCCTCCTGTTGACATTCTGCCCATGAAGGGAAAGGTGGAGGACAGCTGTCCCATGAGAAAGACATCTGAGCCACTTAACTGGCCAAACACAGGCTTCTTCCCATAGCCTATAGTATTTTACCAATGGCAGGTGGACGCTCTACTTTGTGGGAAAACTATCTGGTGTACCTGATGACATTTCTGCCCACTTGAGTGGGAGGACATCTCTGTGAACCTAGTGGGATCGCAGCTGCAATGCCAATCCCCGTGCCAAACCCTTCCCTGTCCTGAAACTGGTGGTGCATTGACATTATGATTAAACATGATTATTTTTCATGAGATGCCAATCCTCAGCAACAAGTTGCCATGTTTAAGTATAACCAGAGATATTTTTTACAAGTGAACATTTTAAACTGTCAATTCCACTCTTTGATAATAGAATTTGCATTTTGCAATTTTCAAATACTGCTTGAGAAGAAACCTGAGAACAATGCAAACTTTTCTGGAAACTGCCACAATTTTAGGTGGATTTGGAATCTGGTTCACTTATTGCACCCAAACTGGAAAATCTGATGTGGATTTTAAGGCCTTTAGTTGCAGAGGCATTGGAAGGCCAAGAGACCTTGCAAAATGAAACAAAGAGGTCATCTTTCTGTTGAACTTCAGGAGATGGGAGAAATAGTTAATGAATATTTAGTGTCAGTTTTTATCACGGAGAAAGAAATGGAGGCTCGAGAACTCAGTGAAATAAATATTGATGTTTTGAAAACAGTTCACATTACAGAAGAGAAGGTGCTGGAGGTCTTAGAAAATATAAAGATGGTTAAAGGTGGGTAAAAGTGTGTCCCAGAACTTTGTGGGAAGTTAGGGAGAAAATACCTGGGCCCTTTGCAGAAATATTTGTATCAGCCAAAATTACATGTGAGGTCCTGGATGACTGGAGAGAGGCTAATGTTGTGCTTTTGTTTAAAAAGGGATGTGAGGAGAAGCCAGGGAATCTATGTCCAATAGTTGGAATGGTGAACTGGTGAGGTGAATTGTCAGTTGTGAAATGTCACAAGCAAAGGATGGCTGAAAATAAGGGGGTCAGCGTCATACAGCACGGAAACAGACCCTTTGGTCTAAGCAGTCCATGCTGACCATGTTTTCAAGCTAAACTAGTCCCACCTGCCCGCATTTGACTCATTCCCTCCAAACCTTTCTTATTCATGTACTTATCCAAATATCTTTTAAACAATGTAACTGCACGCGTATCCATCGTTTCCTCTGGAAGTTCATTCCACACAAAAACCACGTTCTATGTAAAAAAAGTTGCACTTCATGTCCTTTTAAAATCTTTCTCTTCTCACCTGAAAAATATGTCGCCCAGTCTTGAAATCACCAACCACCGCGAAGGCACACCTGCCATTCACTTTACCTGCACCCCTGCTTTTAAAAAACCCCTATAAGGTCACTCCTCAACCTCCTAAGCTTCAGGAACAAAAGTCTCAGTCTATCCAGCCTCTCCCAATAGCTCATACCGTCTGTTCTCAGCAACATCCTGGTAAATCCTTTCTGAATCTTTCCAGCATGATAAAATCCTTCCTACGGAAGGGCAACCTGAAATGGACACAGTATTCCAGAAGTAACCTCACAAATGTCCTACACAGCCTTAACATGACTTGCCAAGATTCCGCTGGCGAAGTTGAGTCAGACAGTCAGGGAGTAGTCAAAGGGTATGAGCCGAGGAAGCAGTGATGTCAGCATGTTCAATTGCATAGTTACCTTAGTGTTAGAGCAAGATTGGGAATGGCAATGAACGCTGGCCTAGCCAGAGAGGCTCGCATCCTGTCAATGAGTACAAGAAAATCTGGCCAGCTGCTACTTAGTGCATTGACTGAAGTGCAGCAATGAAGTGTGACACCCCATGATATGTATTCGTATTGCAATTAGTTCCTAGCTCTTTAAGAATAATATAACAAAATAAGTCTCACTTCAAAAAACCTGGAATCATTACATCTTGTTAAATGTGGTGTAACTGAGATTTTATATAGTGCACTAACTTCACCATTACTAATGAAAACTCTCACCGGACAGGAGAAAGGAATGTAAAATTCCTCTACAATGATAAAATAATTGACACATTTAAAATGAAGTATACTTAAAGACAAGTTTCTTTGCTTTTACTTTAGCTTCAATATTACTCCGAATGTTATCAAGTCTTCCACCATCGGAAAATTTAAAAGGATATTTAGGCTCAGATATTACAAGAAATACAATCAGTACTTGTCACTTCATTCCTATTTTCTTCTATCAGTACTGAACTGTTTTCTCTACCTTAGAATTTCAATCGTGACACCTTCGTAGATGTGAAGCACGTCCAAAATCCAGCAGATCCCTCGTACCGCAGGACAGTGGGAGAAGTCAACCTATCCTCTCAAACTGTGCAGCAATGTAACAAAACAGAACTGTGGATATTAGAGATCTAAAACAAACTAAAACAGAAATTCCTGGAGAAATTCAGCAAGTCTGGCAGATATTGCCAGAAATGCTGCCAGTTCAGATGAAAGAACACTGGACTTGAAACATGAACTTTGTTTTCTCTCCACAGATGTTGCCAGATGCTGAACAATTATCACAGCATCTGCCGCTTCTGGAATTCTGTGTGGTCCCTTCAAAATACCATTCTGCACTATTCTATTAACTTGCTGGCTATTGGAACATCTGGGCCTCAGTGTTTGTAAATTGCTGGCTCATTGTTTGTGTGTGTGGATGCTGATGTCTAACGGAACATGCAATTTGACTATGGATGGTCCAAAGATTACTAACAAAGGATTCTTTATTCCACTGGAATAATCATTGCAAACATGAAAGATAATTAAGGTTAAAATAAGGTTTACATGGAATTAAGCCTATGGTTTACTTTGGGTTGAAGAACCCTTTGACTGTCTACACTTCCTTTCCATAAGCCCTCTTTTCTTAAAGTCATGCATTTTACTACAGAAGATGATTACTCCCGCTGACCTCCCTCACAGACGCCATCTGCTGCTGGAAGTTCCATTACACACTTACCTGCCTGAAATCAGCTGTCTCAGCAACCCCACATAGCACACAATACCTGTCTATGAAGCAGATGCATGATTAGCAGGTTCAATTCTGCTACAATGGCTCGGATGTTTATTAACAATAATATTCACCTCTCGCATTAGCACTCTGGGCAAGTGCTAAGGTTTGCAGTGATATCCAGCATTTACTTTTAGGCATCTTGTCTGCACTGGTACCTTCAACAGATTCAGGCGCTGGGGCAGGTCATCCATGTTGGGGTCTAAATTGGTTAGTTTTCCAGGTGTCACATGGCACTTGTTGCTTTAGTTGCTGCCTCCTAGCACATCCCCCCCTTGCACTGTTTTCCTGTGCAGGAGTAGGCCACACACTGGAGGCACCCTCTGAACTCATAGCACAAAGTTCACTCCAGGATTCCGCACTGCTATTTGACTCAATTTCAAACAGGCTATCACATACTGACACATCTGGTGTTGCAATACCATTGTGTGAGCTGCTCACTTCCACATCATCCACCAGACTCTGACCTCTCCCCTTCATCTGAGCCACTTTCTGAGAATCTCTCCACTTACTAGTTAAACAACATAGTGCAGTCACCTGTGTCCAGCTGCCTGACAGCTATGTGGGGTTCAGGGTCTTATACATCCTTTATCTTATTCTGACCCCTGATATTTTGATTTCAAAGGAATATATGCTTTTGCACTGATTGGAAGGTCACTCCTGTCAGCCATGTGATCATTCAATGATTTTTGTCTCACAGCTTTGCACTCAGTCTCAGGGTGGGAGGCTCAAACTGCTGTCTCAGCAACCCACATAGCACACAATATCTGTCTTATGAAACAGGCGTGCGATTAGCATTAATATCTTTCTCTTGCATTACTGATCCGGGCAAGTGGTAAGGTTTGGGGTGATATCCAGATATCTTTCTAGTGAGAAAGATATCTGTATTGTGTTGGATCTCTGTGCCTGATGGCAGCGGTGGCTGTACTTGTTGAGGGAAAGCTTGATTGAAGTGGCCAGCCCTGTCACAATACCAACATGGCTTTGGAACATCCCTTGGATGGAATTGGCTACAGTGCATATACTGAGGATAGGGATCTTGCAATAATCTGTTCTTTGTGCCTCTTCAACCTTAGGTTTACACCCCCATCCACAGTGACAGTCATCCTTCTGGTGGCAGCGTTGCTCTGGGTCTTAAGTGTTCAATCTTTCCCCATGGTCTGGATGATATGATCTCAAGCTCAAAGAAAGATAATTGAAGTCTGTTACTATGAAGCATCCTCAACTCCATCTGACGTTCCCATCCTCACAGGTCCAATGGCCCTTCAGATGTCTGTCCCTGGAGAATGTGAGAGAGAGAGACCTAGGATGATGCACTCGATCAACTTCACCAGCTCCAGCAAGAGAGACCAGATCCCCTCCTTTGACTTGTCTATACTTAGAAACTTTCTGCTGTAGCTTGTGAGGCTACCACTATCCCCTAAAATCCTTGTTAGTACCTCAAAGGTCTGTCACAGGCTTCTTTGAACATTTGTACCCCTTCCCAGACTTTCCTGACTGACTTTCCCACACAGGAGTGTGGGATCACCAAACCCGCGATCGCCACCTGCTCACTCGCATTGAGGGCCCTGGGCATCACAGCCAGCTTCATCTGGATCAATGGGTGTTTCTGGTCTCATGTCAAATCTGTCCAGCTTCTTGCTTATTGGCGTGTAGAATATTTGACCAGGAGAAATGCTTCCTTATTCCAGAGGGTTATGCAAATACACATGGGTATCTTATGCTAGGGTTTGGCCTAAAGCTTGGATTCCTTCTGCCAATACCAGAGTCTCCAATGATTCCAGAGCCGTTTCAGTCTCCCTCGTGGTCATTGCTAGTTTCAACTTCTTCACCATCTCTTCAGCATTGCCTATCATGTTGTGGGATCCTGCTGACTACGCCAGAAATGTAACACCAAATGTGAACACACAGACGGCCGAAAGATCATGAAATGGGAATTCTTTATTCCACTATCATCAGGTCATGACAAACCTTAGGAGGAATTATGTTCAAATGAGGAATTATTTCCATAGAAGGAAGTGGATTGAAGACTCATTTGTCTCAACATTCCTTATTCCCATGAGCCTTCCTTCCCCAAACACGCCCTTTTACCACAAACAGAATGCTCCATCACCCCTCCTTCCCGCTCCCTGCTGCAGAAAGTCTCGGCATAACTGTTCCAGCTCCACCCACTCAGCACCTTCCCTCACCATCGCCACCTACTGCTGGATGTCCCCACACAACTGCTCGAGCACTCCCACCTGTTGTTGGAAGTTTTATGACATTAATTGTGAGTAGGATTACTGGCTTCACTAATGCTGCATGCCAGGAGACTCTTTTGAATTGTGATAGACTTAAATTGGCATGGGGGAGGTGTGGGCACACACTGCTTGCAAGTGTCAATGAGTACACTTGGATAGCCTTCTTTGAGATCAAGTGAGCGCAATCTATTTGCCCTTGGCTAGAAAATCCAATCGCACAAACCTCCAGAAAAACACAGAACAGAGCTGGCAAATTAAATTCATTTCTGAAGAAGGGTCTGGGGCCCGAAACGTCAGCCATCCTGCTCCTCTGATGCTGCTTGGACTGCTGTGTTTATCCAGCTCTACACCTTGTCATCTTAAATCTGCATGCATTCAGTATTGGCTCCATTGCCAGCATTGCTGGAATGGCCAAGGATTTTTTAAAAAATTATTATTTGTAAACAGCTCTTGCTGGTTTGCCCTAGCGTGAAGTCTCGCTGATTCATGAAACAGTAAAAGGCACATGTGGGGCAACCTACAGATGTCGGCAGGCGTTGCAAAACCCAGAAGCAGTCGAGAGGGTTTCGTGGACGTGTGTATCCAGCACTCTAAAAGCGATTCGCAGTTTCGGCTTCTTTTGCCTCGCAAAGAAAATGCGGAAACTGCGACGACTTCTGTCTGCAGTTTCTAAAGTGAGTGCGGGGACACGTGTCGTCCGCTTGGGGGAGGGGAGGGAGACCGTGGAACTAATAATTGCTACACTTCACCTCTTACGTCGCGAATTGTGACGTTCCTCGGCTACTTTGTACATTCGCTTTCTTGTAGTCGGAAGCAAATCCCAGTTCACAGCCGCATTACTTCTGTTGGCACATGCTTAATATGAAGTAGTTCAGGGGATAAAAACATGGAGCCTGCAATCGAATTAAAGCCTGGTAGGGTTGGTACTTCAACAATGTTTTAAATTTATGCCGACACGTATGGCCATTAAATTATACTCCTTTGAAAGAATGTTGTGATGTACTTAACTGATATAATCCCGAGCAGATCTCTGGTCTCCTAAATAGGAATTTAATTCTCTGCTACTCCTGGGGCGATTTTAGTGGTAGAGGCATTTAAGCAAGTGGGATGGTGAAGGTTCGGGTTACATGCCTGTACATTTTTGCCTAGCTGCCAGCTGTGGCTCTCCAATACCCCAATCCAAGAAATACAATTGCATTGTTTAGTGTTATTAACCCAGTTTTAGTGGGGTTGTGTGGGGAGGAGGGGAAGGGGGTGAGAGAAGAGAATACAGAGGGAGGGGTTGAGGAAAAGGGGAAGAAGGCTTTGTGGGGGAGGGGTGAGAATGGGGCTGACAAAGGGATGTTGGAGGAGGGGAGAGAAGGGGATGTGGGATGCAGGGGTTGTAGGGTTATGGTGTAGGGATGAAGGGGAAGAGTGGAGTAGGTTAGGACACAAGAGAGGGGCGTGGGGAAGGGAGTGTGGTTTTGAGAAAGCACTGGACAGGGAGTGGTAGGAGAAGGGGAAAGAATGAGTGAGGGGACGTGTGGATGGGGATTTATTCAGAAACATTTTGGTCTTTGGAATTATTTATCCTAGATAGTTGTGGATGCTGCATCATTGAATATAACTTGGGCTGGGATAGACAGATTTCTTTTTGCTCCCAGGAAAGGAAGGGGGTATAAGGTGTGAAGAAGAAGGTGAACTCAAGGTAGAAAATCTGTCATGATTGTATATAATGGTGGAGGAAGCTTACAAGGCTCTGGGGTCTATTCCAGATACTGCAGTGTTCTTGTGTACTGGCGCATTTAGTGAAAACCTGCCCCTTCATTATTTTTGCAGAGATGGTGGGAACTGCCAGTGCCGGAGAATCTGAGCCAACAAGGTGTAGAGCTGGATGAACACAGCAGGCCAAGCATCATCAGAGGAGCACGAAAGATGACATTTTGGGTCTAGACCTTTCTTCAGAAATTGGGTCTAGACCTGAAACGTCAGCTTTCCTGCTCCTCTGATGCTGCTTGGCCTGCTGTGTTCATCCAGCTGTACACCTTCATTATTTTTCTCTGGGGGTTTATCCAGGTTCCTTCAGGTGATTTTTTTTTAAACAGGAATAAAGACCATGGAGACTCAATCTAAAATAGATTATACATTTTAAAATGTTTTTAAAACTTAACTGGAAAAGTGCCAATTATGTGGGAGATGATTCTTTACAATCGCTGGTCAAAACTGAAGTTTTGTTTGTAACTACATCAAATTCCTTCAAATACTTTTAACTTTTCTTGCAATAATTTTGGTCCAATTAAACTTCTAAAGTTTGCTTTGCTTTCTTTTGAACTCTGCCAGTAAAAATCTTAATGTCATTCTATTTTTCTGCACATCCTCCCCTGAATTCTTCATTCTTAATGAAGTTTAATGAAGCATGCCCTGTTTAGTGTGCCATTCTTGAAGTTAATGCTTTGTCTTGTGTTTGAAGCCAAACCTGCTTGCTGCATACCGAGACACCAGTCTGGAGTATTTCAGGCTGTGGGCGAACACTGTCCCTGACATTGTTTGTTCGCTACCACAAAGTTAGGCTCTTCAGCCCCTTTCTGTGCTGCAACGCTTCTTTCTTTGCATCAGTAGCAGTAGTTTATCGATTACAACTCTCTGGTGTCTAAGATCGCACTCTTCACATGCTCATTCTAGACTGCTGTCTTCTGCATTACTGATGTTGGAGTAACTTGTAGGCCCACTCATGGATAAAGGAAGGAGGTTATGTGTGGAGCATACTTACCTTCATTGACCAGGGCATCAAATGTAAGGGTTGGCAAGTTATATTCCAGCTGCACATTATTTCAGTCAGGCCAGATTTGGAGTATTGCATGCAGTTCCGGTTGCCACACCAACAGAAGCATGTGGATGCTTTGGAAAACATACAGAGAAAATTTACCAGGATGTTACCTTGTCTGGAGGGTTGTAGTTGTGAGCAGACGTTGGATAAACTCAGATTGTTTTCACTAGAAAGAAGTAGGCTGAGAGGTGACTTGATAAAGGTCTACAAAATTATTGGAGGTAATTTTATTTTCCTTTATTTAATTAATTCATTTTGTGGGATATAGGCATCGCTGGCTGGCCAGCATTTAATGCCCATCCATAGTAGCCCCTGAGAGGGTGGTGATGACCTGCTTTCTCGAACTGCTGCAGTCCACGTGTTGTTGATTGACCCACAATGCCACTAGGGAGGGAATTCCAGGATTTTGACCCAGTGACAGGGAAGGTATGGTGATATATTTCCAAGTCAAGATAGTGAGTAACTTAGAGCGGAACTTGAAGGTGGTGGTGTTCCCAAATGTCAGCTGCCCTTGTCCTTCTAGATGGAAGTGGTTTTGGGTTTGGAAGGTGCTGTCTGAGGATCTTTGGTGTATTTCTGCAGTGCATCTTGTAGATAGTACACACTGCTGCTACTGAGCATCAGTGGTGGTGGAGGTAGATGCTTGTGGATGCAGTACTAATCAAGCTGGCTGCTTTGTCCTGGATTGTGTCAAGCTTCTTGAGTGTTGTTAGGGCTGCACTCATCCAGGCAAGTGGGGAATGTTCCACCACACTCCTGACTTGTACCTTGTAGATGGTGGATAGGCTTTGGCGAGTCAGGAAGTGAGTTACTTGCTGCAGTATTTCTCCAACCTGCTCGTCTAGCCAATGCATTTATGTGGTGAGCCCACTTGAGTTTATGATCAATGATGACTTCCAGGATGCTGATAGTGCAGGATTCAGTGTTGGTAACACCATTGATTATTAAAGAGCAGTGGCTAGATTGTCTCTTATTGGTGGAGGTTTTGGCCTGGCATTTGTTTGGTGCATATGTTACTTGTCAGCCCAAGCCTGAATACTGTCCAGATCTTGTTTCGTTTAGACACAGGCTGCTTCAGTGTCTGAGGAGTTGCAAATATAATTAACTAAGCAATTCAATCGAAATGGCTGGGCAGGTGATGTGTTGTAGCTGTATGACATGGGAGTTGACAGTTCCTGTTGCAAGCTGCAGTGATCACATTAGTAGCAAGAACAAAAACAAAAGTTGCCGGAAAAGCTCAACAGGTCTGGCAGTATCTGTGAAGAAAAAATCAGAGTTAACATTTTGGGTCCAGTGACCCTTGCTCAGAATTTCCTAGTTGGACTGAGGACACTACCCTGAGAATCTCCTGCAAATGTATCCTGGAGCTGAGATGATTGATCTCCAACAACAGTGACCATCTTCCTATATGTCAGGTCTGAGTCTAACCACTGGAAAGTTCCCCCGCACCACCCCCAAACCCATTGATTCAAGCTTTGCTGGGAGTCCTTGATGCCACATTCAGTCGAACATAGCCTCGATGCCAAGGCCTGACATCTTCACCTCACCTCTGGAACCCGGCTCTTTTGTCCATGTTTGAACCAAGGCTTTAATGAGATCAGGAGCAGGCAGAACCCAAACTGGGCATCACTTAGTAGGTTATTGCTGAGCAGGTGCTGCTTGATAGCACTGTTGATGGTACCTTCCATCACTTTACTTATGGGATGGATAGTCAGAGGCTTTTTCCCAGGATGGAAAGGTCAACTATAAGAGGGTACAAGTTCAAGGTGAGAGGTGTAGGTTTAGGGGAGAAGTGCATGGAAAGCTTTCCACATAAAGGGTGGTGAGTGCTTGGAATGCACAGTAAAGGTGGTGGAAGCAGGCACATTAGTAACGTTTAAGGCGTAACTTGACAGACACATGATCGGGAGGTGAACAGTGGGATAGAAATCACACATGGGATATTTAGCAGGTCTAAATAAGGATTAGAATCCGCGCAGCCTTGATGGGCTGAAGGGCATGTTCCTGTGCTGTGCTGTGCTGTATTGTGTTGATTAATTATGCGCAGAGTCAAGAGAAGATTTTGCTGTGGACCTGGGAAGGTTTATGGAAAAATTGAAAAGGGTTTTAAAATGATGATGGTTTTGATGTCGTAAATGAGGAAAAATTATTTCCAGCGGTAGCAGGGTAAGTAAAGCAAGGACAGGGACTGAAGGCAATTAACAAAAGAACCAGAGGAGAAATAATAACTTTCTGATTTGTACTGAGTTGCTGTGAGCAGGACATCAACTGTCTGTAAGGATAGTGTAAGCATATTCAACAATAATTGTCAAATGTGAATCAGATGAACAATTGAAAATGGACAAAAGTACGTGGGACTAATTAGATAGTTCTCTCAAAGTATTGGGCTGAATGGCCTCGATGATGCAATTCTGTTTGATAAAAGGAATTGGAAGACAGTTCTGAACTGTGAGCTCCTCGATAGTTTTTTCAAAACTTTCTGTTACTATTTTCCTACGCAACATCTGGGTGATAGTTTTGAAACCTTATACCTTCACTTGTCGAGCTTAAATCTGAAAAAGACGGCTGTTGGTAGCCAGGCAGTAACCCAGTGCACTTTGTAAATCCCGCTGATAAATAGCTCAAAATAATCTTTATTTTTGCATCTGTCCTGTACCTGCAGAAAGAGACCTAATGGGAGATGAGTCATTTCATGCAAACTAACTCTACTAATCATAGGTAGTATACCTTATTCATGGTTTATACAGATGGTTTGTCTTCTTTAAGCCACTGGTGCTGAATGCATGTCTGTTTTTAAAATTAACCTAAGGATTAAACTGATGAGAGAAGTGTGCAATTTATAGATGTGATCTGGAATGAGTTCAAATCATACTGTCATGCCCAATCTCTCCATCTTTGGGAGTAGTGGATCTTGCATGGTATTACTCACAAATTTACAATACATGGATGGGGGTTGGTTAGCTCAGAGGCTTGGACAACTTGTTTGCAATGCAGAGTGACACCAGCAGTGTGGGTTCTATTCCTACACTGGCTGAAGATGCCGTGAAGGACTCTCTCTCTTAATCTCACGTGTCTCCTGAGGCATGTGACCCTCAGATTAAATTCGCCACCTGTTGTCTGTCTGTCTGTCTTTCTCTCTCTCTCTCTCTCTCTCTCTCTCTCTCTCTCTCTCTCTCTCTCTCTCTCTCTCTCTCTCTCTCTCTCTCTGACGAGAGAGCAGCCCTATGGACCTCCTACTTCTCCTCTTCATAAAGTTGCATTATCAAAATACCTTTAATGGAGATCAAAATTACAAACAAAACAGCATATTTTAATCTAAGATAACAAAGTGTGGAGTTGGATGAGCACAGCAGGCCAAGCAGCATCTCAGGAGCACAAAGCTGACATTTCGGGCCGAGACCCTTCGTCAGAGACGGGGATGGGGAGAGGGAACTGGAATAAATAGGGAGAGAGGGCGAGGTGGACTGAAGATGGAGAGAAAAGAATCTGGGTAGAGAGGAGAGTATAGGTGAGGTAGGGAGGGGATAGGTCAATCCAGGGAAGATGGACAGGTCAAGGAGGTAGGATGAGGTGGTAGGTAGGAAATGGAGGTGCAGCTTGAGGTGCGAGGAAGGGATGGGTGAGAGGAAGAACAGGTTAGGGAAGCAGAGACAGGCTGGGCTGGTTTTGGGATGCAGTGGGGGGAGGGGACGAACTGGGCTGGTTTTGTGATGCAGTGGGGGAGGGGAGATTTTGAAGCTTGTGAAGTCCACATTGATACCATTGGGCTGTAGGGTTCCCAAGCGGAATATGAGTTGCTGTTCCTGCAACCTTCGGGTGGCATCGTTGTGGCACTGCAGGAGGCCCATGATGGACATGTTGTCTGACGAATGGGAGGGGGAGTTGAAATGGTTCACGACTGGGAGGTGCAGTTGTTTGTTGCGAACCGAGCTGAGGTGTTCTGCAAAGCGGTCCCCAAGCTTCCGCTTGGTTTCCCCAATGTAGAGGAAGCCACACTGGGTGCAATGGATACAATATACCACATTGGCAGATGTGCAGGTGAACATCTGCTTGATATGGAAGGTCATCTTGGGGCCTGGGATAGGGGTGAGGGAGGAGGTGTGGGGGCAAGTGTAGCACTTCCTGTGGTTACAGGGGAAAGTGCCGGGTGTGGTGGGGTTGGAGGGGAGTGTGGAGCGGACAAGGGAGTCGCGGAGAGAGTGGTCTCTCCGGAAAGCAGACAAAGGTGGGGATGGAAAAATGTCTTGGGTGGTGGGGTCGGATTGTAGATGGCGGAAGTGTCAGAGGATGATACATGTATCCGGAGGTTGGTGGGGTGGTATGTGAGAACGAGGGGGATCCTCTGGGGGCAGTTGTGGCGGGGGCGGGGTGTGAGGGATGTGTTGCGGAATTTTAATCTGTTCAGTTAGAAGCATATTTCATGTTGTGTTGCAAAGTTCCTGGTATCAAAGTACATGCATCTGCCAAAAGTGTTGGGTGAAACAGCTTCTGCTGTGTGCCCCTGGACAACTATTGAGGGGCAACACTGAGTTCCCCACACATTGAAGTAGCAGGATCTGACCCTGCATCTCTGCCAGAAAACCTTGAAAAGATAGTGAATTCAGCTGGTGGGAGAAATACAACCTGAGAAGGTGTATTAGTGTGTTAACTTGTACTGGTATAAGAGTTTTGCAAGCTGCCTGATTTACAGATATTTTGCCATTCGACATGAAAATTCACAGACATGAGCCTTGACAAATTTTACTGAGCAGCACATAATTTGAAATCCATGCCAGTCACAAAGGAAAGCAAATATCAGAGCAGAACATTGGTCAGAATCTTTAAGAACGCTGCACATTTGGGATATTTTTATTTGGAAAAAAATGTTAATATACTTATCAATGGATCATGTTTCAGAATTGTTTTTTGTTTAAATTGTTAAAGTTGTCATACATTATGAGAGTCCATATCATGTGGACTTTTTAAAGTTACCCAACTCATTTGTTCTGTCATTTTTCTCTCATACAAATGTTCCATTGCACAATATTTCCAATATTTTACAATGTTTATACAATAAAAGTGTTGAATGTTGATGATTATTTAAAGCATTGGCTCAACAGAACATTACTCAAGTTGAGGGATTGTGACTGCATGTTGCAGTAGGCATTCCTATTATATGCTTTTTACTTAAAATCTGTTTGACCAATTGGCGCAGTAAGTCTTGCTTGAACAAATTTGAACAGAGCTGAGAGAAAGCAGGAAATTAATGATTTATATCAATTAAAATATATGGACAAACCAAGAAATCTTCACAAGGCAAGTAAGACAGAACTTGCAGATTTAACAAATGAAAAATCTGAACGCTTACAGTATTGGAAAGACATCCAATAATTATCGAACAACATAATATAGTTAATATTCTGATTTCAATAAATACCAATCAAGAAGAATAAAATATTCTGTTTTCAAGGTTCTCACTTGCAGGTAATAATTAAAAAGTGTGAGTTAGACATGTTGACGGATGATGCTATGTTGATTTGATGTTACTTGGAGTGTTTATTATGTTTGTAAATGCAAGTAATGAGATGTCGAGCTTTCTGCCTCTGATATCTTTGCATAGCACACCCTGTACATAATGAATGCAATGGACTTGCATTCAGTCATGGGATTTAGATCATAATATTGTGCGTGAGAATGGAGCTCCTAGAAATTGTTCTGGATTATGAACGTCCAAAAAAATTCTGGAAATAGTTTGCAGCCTTTCACTGCAAATTCACCAGACTTTTAGGTTCATATAAAATATGTGATGGAAGAGAAGAAAAGATTATACTTGGAAATCAACTGGGTGAAATGATGCTGGGAAATAGTTCAGTGAGCCAAACATTGCGTTAAAAAATGATTATCATCTGCAGAGTAGCAATCCGTGGGTGTAAGTACAAAAAAAGTTTCATTTTGATTTTAATTGAAGTTATACTTTGAAAGGTTGTGATAAGCAGAAAATGTTTAAGAAAGCCATCCTGGTCAATGTCTAATTTTCTTGTTAATAATTGAATAAAATGAACTTTTCAAGATTAAGTGCAAACAATCAAATTTACATCTACTAAAGTGCAGCAGATTATGAAGCAGCAGTAAAAACTGTATTGTTCACCTGCATCACACATTTACATTCTGCCTCCTCTCTGAGTAATGGTATGTAAATTCTGAGTGTCATGATTGTGAACTACTTTGTTTCTAACAGCGACAAAGACAAGACAGTTATATTATTTCTGAAATGATTTCTCGGACCGGAAAGTCTTCAAAATTTTTTTTTCTAGGTGTCTCTAAGTGGGACATTCGCCAGAAAGTTTGGGATTATATGGAAGCAAACAATTTGGCAAACTTCCCAAGACCCGTTCATCACAGAATTCCTAATTTCAAGGTAAAACCACTTTGAAGTCTTGCCAGCTTTACATTTAATAACTCTTATTTGTCTGTTAAGTTTCAAGTTCTCATGTCAGATTCATTCTAGGCAAATCGTTACAAAACCTTGCTTGTTGTTTTCATGAATTTTAGAAAACTAAGCTCATATTTGTCATTTAATGTCCTCTGGAATAACGTGCAGTTTAGTTGGTAGATGAAAGTAAAGATTTTAAGTTCATCCATTCAGTTGAGTTCTTGGACTTGTTTAAATTCACTCATTAGATGAGGGTATCACTGGCTGGACCAGCATTTATTACCCATCCCTAACAACCCAGAGGGCAGTTAAGAGTCAGCCACATTACTTTGTATCTGGCTTCACATGTAGGCCAGACAAGGTAAGGATGACAGTTTCCTTTCCTAAAGGATGTTTGTGGTACAAGGAAGTCTATTGCACCTAACAGAACTATTAGTTGATATAATTTTTAGTTGACTTTTACATTCTAACTGACTACTTCTTATTTAAAGCTGTGAATAATTGAAGCTATCCATTCTGCCCCGTTCTTTATTTTTAACACCACCCCCCCCCCCCCATTCTACTGTTCTATACAATAATTATTTGCCAAATCATTCCAATGCTTTTTGATTTAATTTTCATGTCAGGTCTTCTTAATGACTTAATACCAGGTACTGGAAGGAATAAAATTGATAAGGAGGCCTTGTTGAATCGGCTGTTTACTTAAAGTTAATTTTAAAAAAAGGACTAGACGAAATGCACCAAGGATACGGAAGGAAGCGAAAGTGAAATTGTAGCGGGAATGGCCATCATTTTCCAACTGGTAATTAATTCAGTGGTTGTACCAGAGAACTGGAGATTTGAAAATATTACAAAATAGAGGTGGTAAAATCCAGCCCAGAAACTGTAGAGAGGTCATTTTAACCCTGGTGGTAGGGAAGCCGAATTTAATGCTCTCCTCCATTGTGAATTGGGTGAAGGGGGAACATGAAAGGCTCTTGGTGCTTGATCAAAGGACCTGGTATTTTCAACATCTTGGAAGTCACCAATGACGAGAAATTGAACTGCATCCGATATAGAATCACTGTGCCTACAAGAGCTGGTATGAGGCTAGGAATTCTGCTACAAGTAACTCAACTCCTGACCACCCATATCTGTCATTCTACAAGGAGTGTGATAGGATACCCTTCATTTGAGCGAGTGCGCTTCAGCAGCACCCAAGCAGCTCAACATCATCTGAGACAAAGCAGCTCACTTGAATGGCATTTCATCCAGACCTTAACATTTTCACTCCCTTCAGTACTGATACACAATGGCAGCAGTGTGTGCCATCAATAAGATGTACCTCAGAACTCACCAGGCTATATTGGTAGTAACTTTCAAACCCACGATCTCACCACCTAAATGGGCAAGGGCAAATGCACTGCAGTACCAATTTCCCCTCCTGGCTGCACACTGTCCTGACAGAATTGTACTACCACTTCTTGATTTATCACTTGGTCAAAATCCAGGAACTTGCTCCACAACCGCACTGTTGTGTACCTATACCACATACACTACAGATGTTCAAGAATGCTCACCATCATCTTCTCAATGACCGTTTAGAGATAGGCAATTAGTGCAGAGCTAACCAGTGATCCCGCCAGCAAATGAATGACCAAGCAAGAAGTAGGGGCCCACAAAGATCTCTCCCCCTATTGTTAGATGCGTAACTTGCACTTAAACATCTTGGGCCTTCACTAAAAGAGGTGACACAGGCCTCTCATGTTTTCCAGCCTATGGTGAAATCACAGTCACGTCCATTGAATATTGAATGATAATTGCAGGAAAAATAAGTAGTCACTTGGCAAATTATAGGTCCGCTAAGCAAAGCCAGCATGGATTTAATTGAAAGTCATGTTTGTTTAACTTGCTCGAGACATTTGATGGGGAAAAGAGAGGCTCAATGACATAATGCTTATGATGTGATGTGACAACTTCAGAAAGACTTTAATGATGTGCCACAAAATGGATTTGTGAGCTAAGACAGTGTTTGTGGAATACAATGGATAGTTGCCAAATGGATACAAAATCAGCAGGAAAAGTTACACTGTTGTTCTTCGTAATGGAGGAAGGTTTATGGTGGAGTTGCCCAGGTGTCAGCGTAAGGACTGCTGCCCTTCCCTATGTACATTCATGAATTAGACCAGGGCACAGTTTCAAAATGTGTGCTTGATATGAAACTTGATAGTATAAACCATGAGGAGTATTGTATAGAACCTCAAGTAAAATTTAGACTTGTGGAATGGGTGGGCAAGTGGTATGGAATTATACAATATGGAAGCAGACCCTTCAGTCCAACTCGTCCATGCTGACCAAGTTTCCCGAACTAAACGAGTCTCACTTGTCTGCATTTGGTCTATATCCCGATAAATCTTTCTTATTCATGTATCTGTTTAAATGTTGCAACTGTACCTGCATCTACCAATTCACCCTGCAGTTCATTCCCTCTATGTGAAAAAATTGCCCCTCAGGTCTGTTTTAAATCATTCTCCTCTAACCTTAAAATGTGCCCCATACTTTTGAACTCCTCCACCTTAGAGAAAAGACCTTTGCCATCCACCTTTAACTATACCCCTTGTGATTTTATAAATCTCTATAAGGTCACCCCTCAAACTTCTACACTCCAGGGAAAGAGGTCTCAGACTATCCAGCTTCTCCCTACAACTGAGACACTCTACACTCCATTCCTGGCAACATCCTTGAAAATCATTTCTGAACGCTCTCCAATTAATAATATCCTTCCTATAGCAGGTGACCAGAACAGAACTCCAAAAGTAGCCTCACCAACATCCTACATATAACCTCAACGTGACGTTCCAAATCCTCTGCTCCATGGTCTGAGCAATGAAGTCAAGCATGCTTAACCACCCTGTCTACTGTGATGCAGCATTCAAAGGGCCATGTACTGTTTCCTCCCACCACCACCATGTCTCTCTATTCGACAGCACGACTCAGGGCCCTACCATTAACTGTCTCAGTCCTTCCCTTGTTCTTTTTACCAAATGCAATACCTAGCATTTATCCAAGTTAATCCAAACCAGCCAAGTGAGTGAACTTTCAGTGGGTTGCATTTTGGGAGTAGTGACCATAATACTGTGAGTTTCAAGATATACTTGGATCAGGGTAACAGCAGTCCTTGTGTGAAGGTGTTAAATTAGGGGAAGATGCTCTGCAACAATATTAGGCAGGAACTGGAGAATATTGTTTTGAGATGGCTGATCGAGAGTAAATCCACATTGGGCATGTGGGAGGTCTTCAAACGGAAGTTGATAAGAGTTCAGGGATCGTATGTTCCTGCGAGAATCAAGGTATGGCAAGTTACATGAATCTTGGATGACCAGGGATTGTTATGACCTTGGTCAAAAAGAAAAGGGAAGTGTACATAAGATCTTGGAGGGTGGGAATGAGCAAAACCTTTGAAGTATGTAAGAACTTAAACAAGGAACTAGAATAGCAAGAAGGGTTCATGAGAAGTATATTAGCAAACAGGATTAAGGAGAATTCTAAGGCTTCTTGTACATATGTAAAAAGCAAGAGGGCAGCCAGGGAAAGGGTTGGCCCACTCAAGGACCAAAGAGGGAATTTGTGTGTGGAGCCAGAGGAGGTGGGTGAGCTCTTAAATGAATACTTTGTGTCAATATTTACCAAAGAGAAGGAATTGGTGGAGGATGTTCTCGGGGAACCTCTAAGCCAAGTTGCGATTAAAAAGTATTTAGTCCCCAGGTCGTGATGGGATCTATCACAGAATTTGAAGGAGACAAGAATAAATTGCTGGAGCATTGACAGGCGTCTTGGTATCCTCTTTGGCCCCAGGTGAAGTCCTAGAACACTGGAGATTAGCCAATGTTGTCCCATTGTTTAAGAAAGGTAGCAGGGATAATCCTGGAAATTACAGGCCTGTGTACTCATGTCGTTGATAGGAAAATTATTGGAAAAAATTTTCAGGGACAGATCTGTACGCATTTAGAAGTAAATTGACTTATTAGCAATAAAGAGCATGTGGAGACAGCGCCTCACTAACTTGATCAAGTCTTTTGAGGAAGTGGAAAAGATGATTGACGGAGAAGCAGTTGACATTGTCTGCATTAAGTTCAGTAAAGCCTTTGACAAGGTCCCTCATGGCAGGCTGGTGCAAAAGGTAAAGTCATATTATATCGGGGGTGAGCCTTCAAGATGGATACAGAACTGGCTTAGTCAATGGAAATCGAGGATAGCAGTGGAAAGATGCTTTTCGGAATGGAGGGCTGTGACTGGTGGTGTCCCACAGGGATCAGTGTTGGGACTCTGCTGTTCGTGGTCTTCATACAGATCTGGAGGAAAATATAGCTGGTCTAATTAGTAGGTTTGCGGACAATACAAAGATTGGTGTTGCAGATAGTGAGGAGGAATGTCGGAGGGTGTGGATCACGTGGAGGTAACAAAGTGTGGAGCTGGATGAACACAGCAGGCCAAGCAGCATCTTAGGAGAGCAAAAGCTGACGTTTTGGGCCGAGACCCTTCATCAGATCGAAGATCAAAACTCATATTCCGCTTGAGAACCCTGCAGCCCAATGGTATCAATGTGGATTCCACAAGCTTCAAAATCCCCCCTCTTCCCACTGCATCCCAAAACCAGCCCAGGTCATCCCCACCTCCCTAACCTGTTCTTCCTCTCACCTATCCGCTCCTCCCACCTCAAGCTGCACCTCCATTTCCTACCTACTAACCTCGTCCCGCCCCCTTGACCTGTCCATCCTCCCCGGACTGACCTATCCCCTCCCTACCTCCCCACCTACACTCACCTCTACACGCTTCATCCCCACCTCTTTAACTGTCTGTCTCCTCTCCACCTCTCTTCTCCTCTATCCATCTTCGATCTGCCTCCCCTTCTCTCCCTATTAATTTCAGAACCCACTCCCCATCCCCCTTTTCTGATGAAGGGTCTAGGCCCGAAACATCAGCTTTTGTGCTCCGAAGATGCTGCTTGGCCTGCTGTGTTCATCCAGCTCCACACTTTGTTATCTCAGATTCTCCAGCATCTGCAGTTCTCATTATCTCAGATCAGTTGGCGGCATGGGCAGATAAATGGCAGATGGAGTTTAATGCAGACAAATATGAGGTGATGCATTTTGGAAGGTCACATATAAGTAGAAATTATTACAGTGAATGGCAGAACCCTTAGGAACATTGCTATGCAGAGGGATCTGGGTGTGCAGGTCCACAGATCGCTGAAGATGGCAGCACAGATAGATAAGGCAGTCAAAAATGGCCTATGGTATGCCACACTTAGAATATTGCATACAGTTCTGATCACCAGAAGGATGTGGATGCTTTGGAGAGGGCACAGAAAAGTTTACCGGGATGTTGACTGGTATAGGGACATTGACTATGAAGAAAGCTTGGATAGTCTGGAATGCAGGAGGTCGAGCTGTGATCTCACAGAAGTTTATAAGATTGTGAATGGCATGTATAGAGTGGAGAGTATGAGGTTTTATCCCAGGGTGGAGGAGTCAATTACTAGGGGACACAGGTTCAAGGTGAGGGGGGAGAGTTTAAAAGAGATCTACGAGGCAAGTTTTTCACACAAAGGAATGCCTGGAACATGCCGCTAGAGGAGGTGGTTGAAGCAGATGTAATAGCAGCATTCAAGAAACACCTGGAGGAATAAATGAATAGGAAGGGCAGAGAGGGATACAGATTTTATAAGTGAAGACACTTTTAGTATGGAAAGGCAAAACGTTTCAGTGCAGGCATAGAGGGCTATAGGGCTGTTCCTGTGCTGTATTGTTCTTTGTTCTTAAACTCCATCTACTACTCCTCAGTCCATTGGCCCAATTGATCAAGATCCCTTTGCAATCTTAGATTTTGGTGTCATCTACAAACATAGTAACCATACCTTTAAGTTTTCAGCCAAGTTGTTGATATAAATGACAAACATCCGTGGACCCAGCACCAACCCTTGTGGAGCACCATTGGTCACAGTTTTCCAGTCCAAAAAACAAACCCTTCATCACCATCCTCAGTCTCCTACCATCAAGCCAATTTGGTTGAAGAAATGTAAAGCAGAGATATCTGAAATGACTCATTTTGGTCGGTAAATATAGACGATTATGATAAAGGATACAATTCAGAGAGGGTGTTGAAGCAAAGGAACTTGGGTGTACATGTGCATAAATCATTGAACGCAGCAGGACAAGTTGAGAGAGCAGTCAATGAAGCATTTAGCATCCTGGACTACTTCAGCAGGGACTTATGTTAAACCTGTATGAAACACTGGACTGATCTCAACCAGAGCACTGCACCCAGCTATGGCACCTCATTTTAGGAATGATGTGAAGACATCGGAGAGGGTGCAGCAAAACATTCATGATAATGGTTCCAAGGATGATAACTTCAATGTGACCATTCTGTGCACGTAACTGAGACTTCTGCTTAAGGGAAGATTAGGTCGGTGAGGGAAATATAGAGGAGGTGAATCTGTTCCTATCGGTGGACATACCTCTTGCAACTAGTTTAGGATATTAAAGTTAATATCAAACTGAAAGAAAAAGGACCAGGTTACACAAAAATGAGTAGTAGACTCGAAGATTGAACTGATTCCATAACTGCAAAGACTGACTAAATGTGTGATAAGCGTGGGGAATGGGCAGGTGAGAGAAAGCTAGCTGGAAATAGAAAAACAGATCATAAGAGTTTCTATAGGTATTTAAATATAAAAATAGTAAGTCTTCTAGAGAGTGAGGCTGGGGAATTAATACTGGACATGCAAAGATAAACTGAATGGATGTGTGCAATCTGTCTTCACTGTAGATGATGCAAATATCTTCCCAGAATCAGAATATAAAAAGGAGTGACCAACTTAAAATAATTACAATCACCAGGGAATTGCTGCTGAAAACATTATTGGAATTAATATCTGACAAGCCCCTGTCCATTTGGACTCATCCTAAGGTATTCCAATGGCTGCTGTGTTTGCAGATGCATTGGTCTGAATTTTCTAAAATTCTTTAGGTTCTGAGCAGATCTAATCAAATTGGAAAATAACAATACGACTCTTCGGTTAACAAAAGAGGAAGACAAAAAAATGGAAGCCATAGGTCAATTACCCTAACATCTGTCATAGAGGTGTAGTGGAATCCATTATATCAGGCACTTAAGAAATCTTAATGCAATCAGACAGGGTATGGATCAGTATAAGGGAAATCATGTTTGAGTGATTTATTAGAGTTTTTTAAGGAATGAGCGACATGGATACAGTGAATCAGTACTGCACTTAGATGGCCAGAAGGCATTTGACATAGTGTAAAATCAAAGGCTTCAATGCTAAATAAGAGCTTGTGGTGTAAGGGGTAACAGACTAGCATGGATAAAGTATTGGTTGGCTAATAGGAAGGAGAAAGTGGACATAAATGGGTCTTTTTTGGGATATGACTTATGTTGTGCCGCAGGGATCACTGTTGGAACCCCAGTTATTTACAACTAATGTAAATGACAGATGAAGGGATTGAATGTAATTTACTGATCAAAACAAAACAGATAGGAGAGTATGATGAAGGGCCTAGGCCCGAAATGTCAGCTTTTGTGCTCCTGAGATGCTGCTGGGCCTGCTGTGTTCATCCAGCCTCACATTTTCCTATCTTAGATAGGAAAGTAAGTTGTGAAGAGAACATAATGAGTCAGCAATTAGAGTTGGGCAATAAATGAGTGAAGCACGCATCCCATGAGTGAATTTTAAAATGTGGGAAAATATGAACTGAGCCGCTTTAACAGTCATATTAGAAAAGCAACATATTATTTAAATGAAGAGAAACTGCAGAATTCTGAGATTATGTAGAGACTTGTACATGACTCACCCAAAGCTTAGTATGCAGGTAGACAAGGGATTATAAAGATAAATGAAATGTTGATTATTGCAACAGGAATGGGATAAAAAAGTAGGGATGTTTTGCAACTGTTGTGCAGAATGTTGGTGACATCATATCCAGAGGACGATGTACCATTTTGATCTCCATGTTTAAGAACGTAAATGCATTAGAAGCAGTTTAGAGAATGTTCATGTGGCTGACACCTGAGATGAGGCTGCTGTGCTTTGAGGAAAAGTCAGACTGGTTGGGCCTATATCCTTAGGAGTTTAGAAGTATGACAGGCAAGCACATTGATACAGATTCAATAGGACTTGACAGGTAGGTGTTTTAAGGACATCTCCCCACGTGAGAGGGAATGAAATATTGGGATGCAATTTAAAAATAAGGAGTCTCCCATTTAAGACAGAGATTTGGGGGATTTTGTTTTCCTCTCACTCGGTTGTGAGTCTTTGGATCCATCTTCTCTTGAGAGTGGTGGAGGCGGGGCCATTGAATACTTTTTAGGCAGAAGTAAATATCTACTTGATCAACAAGAGTCAAAAGGTATTGGGTTAGGTGGGAAGGTGGATTTGAGAATACAATCAGATTAGAAATGACTTTGTTGAATTGCAGAGCAGGCTTGAGGGGCCGGATGGTCTACTGTTGCTCCTATTTATATACTCAAGATGAGATCACAGTATAGTTCATACAAATCGAGTGGGTCATATTAAAAGTCTGGCAACTTTAAAAGTTGGTATCAGTGAAGACAGAAGTGACAATGAAGTTATTAGGTAATTATAAAAGTCCAGCTGGTTCAATAACGTCTTTTAGGGAAGGAAACCTGCTGTCATTATCCGTTCTGAACTATCTGTTACTTCAGTTATGCACTAATGTGGTTGACTGTTAGCTGCCCCCTGAAATGGCCAAGTAAACCACTTGATGTTATCGAGCCGCTGCAAAGAATAACAAAGCTTCAGCAGTTCAAGAAGGTGGCCCAGCTCCTCCCTCACTGGCAAAGTAGGAATGGGTAATAAATGCCAGCCCTCCCAGCGACACCCACGTGCTGAGAATTAATTTCAAAGAAAATTGTTCATGTTGTAGCTGTCAGAGCCTGACAAAAAGAAGACATTTCAAAAGCTGAAGGGATAGAAAAAGTGCTGACACTTCTTCTTCACCAGAAGTTTAGTGAAAGTGCAGTCTTTATATATTTTATGGACAAGGCAGCGTCTATCTTGTATCAGGTGCTCGAAAGGAGATTCCATGACATTGAACAAATTTATGTAATGGCTTAAACATGAATATGAAAGAAATTAAATGTTTTCCATGTTCCCTAAATTCACATGATCTACATCGAAATTTTGTTTCTTCAGTCTCCTCTTATAGTGGTTTTTGTTAATTTCGATGAGACATTATGACTAATACAGCAAGCACCATTACAGGCTCAGTGATGCACAGACGAGGAAAGCGTGATTGTGGATCTACTCAAACAAAGTATCCATGTCAAACTTGGCAGAAGTTAAATTTGCATTATTTCCTCAAAAGAAGACCATGACCAAGCTTTTACACATGAATTTGAACTGTATGTCAATCGGTGGCAATAAACTCTTCAGTAAGTGTGGGAAACATTTAAATGACTGCACCAAAGCGTCCCCCGCACCCCACTATCGAATCAACATGAGCAGCTACTTTAAGAAATTTAGAGCCATTGAAAATAAATAATAATTAGCAGATAATCACAACACACACTTCCTTTTGGTGTGTTATATTTGCAGAACTTTAATCATGATTACAATGTTACATAAGATTGGAACGAATTATAAGGAATTCACATATGCAGTATTAAGAACATATATATCAACATTATGCCATAAGTTCAGCACAAACACAGCTACTTGTATCATTGTTTATATAAAAACGATTTAGGTTATCATTGAAGTTTGTTGTTCTTTACACAACCAGTTTGATACCATCCTGTGGGTGAAAAGGAAACAAAAAGTTAAGTCAACACAACCTAACCAACCACAATCAAACCTGAGGAGTAGACATTTAAGTATATCCCTCACAGCTGGTCATAGAATGTGGGTGAGTGCTGACAGACTTGCTGATCCCCTTGGCCTTTGTAGTCTGTCTTGTGCCCATACTGAGTCAAGCTGCATAATGTTGGCAGCCCCTTATTCTAGCCATGCTGTTACCTTTGTTTTCGTTTAATCAATTTTGGACTTGCAAGGGTGTCAGTGCTCACAGCTAAAAAGTTTTGCTTCCAGTGTGGTCATTTAGCACTGGGACAGGGTCATTTGTCCTGCTGAAAAACAGCAAGAGAAGGAGGGAGAGGGACTCTTGCATGAACTGACTGAGCAATCAATAAACTCCATCAACCGTTTCACTCCCTCATGGAAGAGCATTTGTGCTTTCCGGCACGTAGCAACAAGCATTTTATGAGGAAAATTTAGATCAGTTTTGTTGTTTTTGTAATGAGTTATGCTTGTCATGGTGATTTTCGTGTTACAAAAATGAGACCTTTGCTATCTTAGTTATCAAGTGCCAGCATCAAAAACTCCCATGTATAACACAACTAGGCCCAGAAAACCGTTTTTGCCTTGCCCAGACAGTGTATTTTACACTAGTACTGCAGCAGTGTAGTAGTTTTTTTGTTCCTCAAAACAGCTATCCACTTGTCCTTTTGAATGGAGAGACTGCTTTGTGCTGAATTAAAAGCACTTTCCATGTGCTTTCCATTAAGACTGCATTGACATAATCCACGTGAGTTCTTTCCATGATGCCCTCATTTCCGAAGGTTAGGCCACAAACATCTCATTCAATTAGTCTGTAGTAATGGGAAAAGTACAGAAGTAGTTTCCCATTGACTTCTGCAGGATACTTAACTAGAAAAGTCACCCGCTCTTAGTGCCTGCCATCAGGAGTACTGGCAGGATTCACAGGCTGATAATCAGCCAAAGCAGAAAGTTCTGGAGAAACTCAGCAGGTCTGACAGCATCTATGGAGAGAGAAACAGAATCAGCATTTTAAGTCCAGTGAATCTTCATCAGAACACTTCACTGGACTCAGTGTGAACTCTGTTTTTGTCTCCACAGATGCTGTCAGACCTGCAGAGTTTCTCCAGCATTTAGTGTTTTTGTTTCAGCTCTGCAGTTTGTTGTTTCATTTCTGATAAGCAGTCAGTTTGGCCTGATTACAAGTGCAGCATAGATGGTCAGCAAGTGCTGGCTTCAGTCTCAAACCAGAGGTTTCTGACCACGAGGTAGGGACATTGCCTGTGCATTGCAAGACCCTGTCCAGTGTGATCTTTACAGTCAACAAATAGTGGAGGATTTCTGCTCGTTTGACTGGCTAAATTAGTTTTGGAAATGAAAAGTTTGAGTGTTACCAGCAGGAACTACAATGTCCAGTCATCACTTTTTTTTGTTCAAAGGGAACATGTTCTTTTCATATTTTTCTACAGATCCCTCAATGCACTCTTTAAGAGTGCACAAAAATGCCTTCTCAATCACTTTTGTTCTGAAAGTATTAATGACTGCAAGTAGAAAAATGAAGTGTGTGGGTGCTCCACTTTTATTACTCAATGTTCAGAATACTGCAATGAAACCTAACCCCTTGTGTAATCTAGATTTTTTGTTTAGGATGTGCTTGGAAAGGAGATTTATGTAGGTAAAAAGGTTAATGCAATGCAAGGGAGGGCAAAGAGTTTAAAATGTGGTGGAAATAAAGATATAATAAACCATGCATGTTTCCGGTGGTTGTTTTTAGTTGTAATTCGTCACATCTTCTGGAAACAGGGAGCTGCCCAGGCTGCAAGAAATTTGCCAAATTTGCAAGAGTTCAAAAACGCAAGGATCATCAAAGTAAATCCCGACAAACCACAAGAAAATGTCCGTTTGCTCACTCTTGAAGTAAGTCTTTGCTTCTTATTGTCATTGCAGGGTTCATATGATGCCTGTAATAGAATCAAAAACTTAGATAGTTTCATCAAGACGAGCGCTGTTAAGGTGGATCCTGACAAACCACTAGAAGGAGTCCGTTTAGCTACGCTCCAGGTAATGTCATTTAAAACCAAGCGCTTAAACACAGCAGTTTTAAATTAAACCTCCTGAATCAAAAAGGCAGCCAGACAATTATTTATGAAGATTTTCATTCACAATTGCTACCACATGCATATTTTTAACATGAATATCCATGGGTGATAAGCTGTTTCAATAAATCCATAATAGCAATATTTGTTACCACTCTTTTAATGTCCTCTTCTCGTTACACTGCTTCTGCAATGAAACGAATCTCAAAGACTTTCTGTTTCTTAAATAGAAGGTTGTATAGGGTGAAAAAAACAATTGTGGGATCTCTTCAGATACCTGGGTAATTGGTACTTCAGTATCCCTGCAGAAATTCATGAAATGGTTCATTCTGTTGCTGTGATGCCTCAGTGTAAAAATGAAACATGGCGAAAGGCCGACCATGATGGTTTTGGTCTCTGTCCCCAGTCTGCATTGTGTTTGTCCTTTCCTCAGTGAAGGTACCGAGAGGCATTATGGCTAACCTCAATTCATCTTCAGTGAGTACAGCCGATGTTTTTCTTCCCAATAACTATCTGATGATCCTTCTTGGAGATGTGCACGTACAAACTTTTCACAAAATGAGATCAGAAGTGGGTGTGATGTCCCCTTGTTGGTCAACATTTAGAGGAGTTGCAGGTGAAGACTAAATCTCTTGTGTGATTTACTGGCAAATGGAGCTAAAGTAGATTCAAAATAAAAGAAGGGACATGAGTTGAGTGAAGGACTTAGAAATGGCTTTTTGGTTGAAATGAAGTGTCATTGAAAGTTGTCCCTTTTGACAATCCAAATATAGTGTCATGAAACAACATTGTGATTAAACTGTAGATGAGTGATTTTTAAGACTTTTTTTTGCTCATAAAGTCACCTTGCAAATGTAGGAGTTTTTCATTTGGTACAATGCTAAGTATTTGGCAAAGGTGCAGATTGACCATCATTATTTTATTAAGAAAGATTAACATTTGAAGGTGCATTTCCATTCCTGCTCCAGAAATTATCTTGAGGTTCCTTTGATGGATTGACCATTTATTTGTTTTGTACCAATTTGCAAAGCCCTCATTTTGAAATCCCTGATGGCGCAACTGCAGGGTTATCTGTCATTTGGGGGCAGATAGTCATTCATACCCTGTGCTGGTTTCTTTTGAACTGGACCGAAAACAACAATTAACAGCCTTTCTATGTATGATATTGACTTGGTTCACGAGATTGATTGTATACTCAGTCCACAACAACAAAGTGACCAGCAGATCATTGCCAGCTCAGCCAAATATAACAAGAACAGAAGAGGGACCAGGAAAGTTACTGTGTCAAAGGCTAGCCATATGAAAGGGTCAACTCATTGACTGTAAACGTACTTTAAGAATCAAGAGCATTTTACAGTTATGGGTGATTATGAATATGTGGCAAATGCATGGTCATTCCAGCTTCACTTCACAAAGACGTTCTGGAGAAATTTCACCAGGGACATCTTGGGAATCACCAAATGCAGAGCCAAAGCTTGGTCAACGTAATGGTGGCCTGGGATGACCAACGATATTGAATACCCCATTGCTGACTGTGAAACTTGTGCTGTTCATAGACCAGAGCAGCAAGAGCTGTTAATATTTTCTGCATTTCGCAGCAGACTGAGGGAGGTTAGAAGCTTAGTAACTGCTACCACAGTAACAGGTATTTTTCCCTCTTCGAGTTTAGTGCAAAATCCATGAAGTCAGAGACCCTATACACATGGAGAGTAAAGTGCAAAATGTTTCCAGTATCATTTGCTTCATCTAGGGGGAATCCACTGGATTAAAACTTCATTGCTACGATCACTTGACAGGCATTGCAACAATTACTTTGCCCTGCTCTGAAACTGCGGGATCACCTCTAAGAGGTGGCATATTTCTGTCAAGCACAGCTCCCAAGTGCATTTTTCCTGCTTTAGGGACAGATGGAAGAAGAGCTGTCTGAAACCCCAGGTTAGGTAAGATTTCCCACTCGTTTTGCTGCAAGTAACTTCTCAACTCTCCATTTTTTTCTCACGGATATTTCCAGTACAAAGGGGTGTGGCAGCCGTCTCCATGACTAAGATGAGGCAGTGTACTGGGGGATCTTTCAGAAGTCCAGAACTCCTTCACATCATCAATGACAGCTGATATGATCAAATGTGCACAGATTTTCCAACACCCTAGGTTTTCAGGAATTCTGGAACATCATTTAAATAGTCACAAGCAACTCAGCTTCAGGTTGTTTGGGGATTCCTTAAAATAGTGCTGACAACAGGGGTCTTCCATGCCTCTCTGCACATGTTCAGCTCTGCACATTCAAAAGCTCCTCCTAACTAGAACAGTGAAATGGTTAATGACTGATGGGGCATCAACTTAGTGTTACATGCTGACTGACATGATCTGCGCACGCTTTACTTGGAACACCCACACTGCCATTCTGAAAAAAAACCAGTAACAGTATTTGTTACTCTGTGATTTACTTCTTCTGTCCTTGCTCCTCACGGTTGAAAAGCTCTATGGAGACAAATTTTGTGGCCGCTATTTGTTAAAAGTCATTTATTGTATGCAGCACTTCTGAGGTCTTTTCATGGTATGCTGTCAATTGTAAGTTTCCCTCTTCCTTTGAAAGCCATCCAACTGGCTCACTACCAAATGAATAACATTTATTTTCATGTTCAGGCATTTTAATAAAATATCAGGTGAAACTTTTCCTCTGTAAAATGTATTAAAAGCATAATTGATGTGAAAAGGTAGCAACTGGTTACTCTGGGCCTCCACAATTGAAGAAGGACACATTGAAAATCTTACAACTTGGGAGGCCATGTACAGTAATTAATTGCAGTCAACAATTTGACTGCTTCCAGACTGGATACTTGGTTATTTGACCCCATAATAAAAATGGGCTAAGGCAAGGGAAGTATTTCAACATGAACTTAAGAAGAACCCAGGCTAGCTGTTTTCAACCCTGTTTTATTCCTCCACATTGCCTGAAGAGTATTTTTACTTTGACCTCGGGCACACATCCAGGCTGTCCCACTGCCAAGATATCACTAGAGTAAACGTATGGGTATAGTTCAGGGGACCACCACTCAGTCCACAGGTGTTATAGGATGGCTGACTTTTGGTTCTCTGATGCAGGTCACACATATAGCATGTTTTTGAATTTATAGGCTTGGATGATTGTTCTGGGGAGGAATCCCATTGGTACTAAACTTAAAATGCTTGGTTGATCTTCCAAGGAATGTTGCACTATGCCTTTAATATGTCAAAATTCATACCTTAGATGTTTACACAAATGTGATGTAGAATATGTTTAATTATTAAATCAAATGGGAGTAACCCATGTGGACCAAAGAATCAGTGGGAGCAGTTCACATGCACAATTTATTGTGCTTAACAGTAATGGGGAGTTTGTTAATATGCAGTCCATATCTTGCAGATCACTTCAATAAATATGATTTTGGTATTGCAGAAAGTAATTTGAGATTTTAAAGCTGTTATGTAATTTTAAAGGTGAATGACAAGGTTAAGCAGCAAAATCTGCCCTGATAACTATGTTATGTATAGGAAATTGAAAACTACTCTGGAGAACACAACACACCTGAATACTAAATGCCTCATTTTTGTTTATTGCACTCAGAATGGTTGTGGTCTAGAAATATTAATTCCGTTCTAAAATTACGAACCAGACATCTCCACCAGTTAGATAGTAGTCCACTGATATCACAACTCTGATGTTAATTGCCAGTTTATCTGTGGATCAGTTAGATTGTGTTGATGTATCTTTCCTGCGTACTTTGGAAAGAAAAAGTTATACAGGTGAGCCAAAATTTTATCACTTTCTATATTCTTTGTTTTACTTATTACAAAGACCTATTATGGTGTAAAAACCACTGGGCAAGAAGAACAGCAAAGTCAGAGCCAATGTATGTTGATAAAAGAAAGATTTGAATTTATATTGTGAATTTCCTTATGATTTCGGGGTGGCCTAAAGCATTTTACAGCCAGTAACTTTTTTAACATGTAGTCGTTGTGTAATACTGGAAATGCAGCATTCAATTTATGTCCAGTGAGCTTTTGCACACAGTCATGTGTTAAGAGCCAGATTTGAGGGATGATGATTGAGCACTAAATATTGGAGTAAATACTGGGGAGATCTTCTGTTCTGTATATTAGAATAGTGCCATTTTTTTCATTAAAATGGACAAGATGGATTGTTGATTTGATTCCTCATCCAAAATACAGCTTCACAAGCTGTGCAACACCTCCTTAGTTCTGCACTGGAGTGTTAGCCTATATTTTTGTGCTGAAGTTGTTGGAGGAACTTGAACCCGCAACCTCCTGGCACAGAGCAGAGTGCTACCAACTGAGTTACAGCTGATTCTATACAGTGGTGAATTGCTTTTGCCCTCCGTTGCCCTTTTGTAAGGTCGTACTTGTTTTGTTGCTTTCTATCTGGTTGTTTGATTGTTTCCAATTGCTACCTCCTCAAGTTGCTGGCTGCCTGCTTCCATTTGTCAGAGTTGGCCAGAGTGAATACCTTGGTACACGACCACAGAGTTGACTTCTGTGAAATGTAGTAACTACCTTATCTCTGCACTATTCACAACACTAAAAAAATTCTGTAAAATGCCAACAGAAACCAATGTGATCATGAAAACAAAAACAAAGGTTATAGGTTGGCAAAATGCACTTGAATAGCATAAGTTGCGAATTGGAGTATTGGGTGGCAGGATTGCTGGAAACTCACTCCACAACCTGAAAAGTTCCATAACTCCATGATATTCCTACAGGAGGAACTTGCTTAATTACATGGTTGTGAAAAAAGAAGGTAAAGAAAGTTGCCCACGTTGCACTTGGCTATGCTGTAGCTTTGCCATCTATCTGGAGAGCTGCATTAGTAAATTTGGTGGATGATCCAGATGCCAGAGATAGATGGCCAATCAAGTAACATGTAGTCAAGAAAGACTAAAATAATAGAGGAATTTTCTTGCTTCCTCTGTCCTCCAAACTAGCTGTCTTTGGTGCTGGAGTGATAAATGGATGTTAATTTAGCAGTGGATTCTATAAAATACACCAGTCCTGGCATAACATGAATAGCATGAGTCTTTTTGCTTGTTGCCAGTTGCAAGGCCACCTGATTGTTTTGGTGGAATGATATGACACTGAAAGAATTATACACAATATTTTCAAGGCAATCATTTTTCTTTAATTCTGGTCTCCCTCCCCATATCATAGACCCATAGGGTAAGGTTTGGTTCAGAAATATCTTACTGGGATCAGATGGGGGTCGTAACATGCAGTGTGTCTGAAACATTCACCTAACATTGATTTTCTGTGAATTTGCTGGTTGGTGGACAGATGGCATGCTTGATGTCCAATTGAGAACAGCAGGCAGGCTCTCCAGCTCAGATAGAGCGTGCCTTGCAGATGCTGGAAACAGATCTGCCACCAGCAACTTATATTAAAAAAAACAAAGTTTACAACCTACTATCATGAAGGGCCTTCACAGGAAGGCCTGTAACTTCACCTTTGGTGAGGCAGGCAAGCATGGCATGCCTCAAAGCCTGCCTAGTGCTTAGTTCTCTGGTCTACTGCCTCGAAGCTACCAGCCAGCAAGTAGCCAGTCTGCTTCCTTTACTCCTGGCATCAACAGGTAGCCCATACAGCTCCAATAGCTTGGAGTAGTAGAATGTATTTTTCCCAATCTTCCTTCTCAACACATGCCATACGGTGGTGAAAATTCTGCCAAAAGCTAAAGGTGCCAGCCTTCTCAGCAGCTTGTAACATTGTCACTTGCACTCTGTTCTGTAACCCGCTGCACTCGTATAGTACGATCTGCCTGTAAAGCAAGCAAGCAACATGACATGTTTCTCTATATTTCAGTACAAGCAACAGTAATAAACCAAACAAAGTTATGCCATTATCAATGAGGCTTATCTATTAAATCAGAAAAACTTAAAATATTATAAAGTCTTTGTTAGAAATACAGTAATTTGAAATTTCTTCATGAAAGCATCCAAAACCTGTGTACAATATTTTAAAGTGTGTGTAAGATTCCATCAGTATTTCAACAATCCTGTTTCCCAAGATTCTGAAGTAGCTTCATCCATTTCAATCATGAAAGTGTAGTGAAGAGCATTGTTTGTGCCTCATGGTAACACAATATTGTTGATTTATGTTGTCTTGAGCTTGTAAGGCATTTAAGATTGCTCAAAGCAATCATTGTGATGTCACCAGTCAGCACAAAACTTTGAACCCTCCTGAAGCTTCCTTTCCTTTGGAGTAATCATATGCATGATTTGATCTTAATGCTCATTGACGTGTAAAATGTCAGTGGATTGTGTTAATGGTTTGCCAGTGACGCTTCCCATTCTTGCAGACAGGGTGATGCTTCTGAATCCTTTCAGTCCTGCTTAATCCTTTTCTTAAATAAGTATACAGTGTTGCGTATCTGGTTCGCAGCATCTTTCAGGGAAGGAAACTGCCATCCTCACTGGTCTGATCTGCGTGTGACTCCAGACCCTCAGCAATTGACCCTCAGGTTGACTCTGACATGCAGTAAAAGGCTAGGCTATAATGGCTTCATCCCATGAATTAGAAAAAGCTGCCTGCCATAGTGAATATCTTCTTTGCTCTGATTATCTAGTCATTTTTTTTGCCTTATGTTTGTTTAGACAGATGTCCGGTAATTGAACTAATGGGAATCATTATCATATAATCACTTTTGTCATCTAGCTTCAGCAACAATATCCTTGTAATGTGTGAACATTTCCCAGCTGGGAAGGCTTTCCTCTTAATCCTCTTAACTCCAAATGTTCCTCAGCCATATTTGTAAGCCATCATCGTTGATCCGTCCTTTACCATGCATGTGAATTGCTGCGTCTTATTTAAATTGCTGCTTTAAGGGGATTTTTCCCTTGAATATCACTATCAGCATAAGCTTTGACCCATCATACGTATGTGACACCAGACAGTGAGTTTGTTCTTTTCATTTGCTGCTGTTCTCACTGACGCGTTTGTCTACAACTTTGCTCATTGTTTGACAGGCTGGCCTGTCAGAATTCATGGAGGCCATCTTCCAAATTTAAGCATTCTGTAATCATTCTTTTGTTGATGTTTGGTTATAAACCACTGAAATACAATCAGCTAATCATCAAGTTCTTCTAGGAGATGCTATGAAATTTTGATCTTCCACTACAGTATGGAATTGTTTCTCCTCATAAACCTGATCCACCATCTAGAGCTGGCTTTGAAATCTGCAATACTTTGTTTTGTTGCTTATTTCAGGCCAAGCATTTGGATAGATGCTAGAGAGCCCATCCTGATGGCTTCGATTACTATATTGTACACCTTTTAGTCTTCTGGTTGTGGCCAGATGCTAGACTTTCGTTGGTTTGCTCATTTAGTTGGAAGGATCTGCCTCATTTGTGCGGAGAGCTGCCTCCAATCTCAAATGTTGTTTTTTGATATTTTGAGTTTTCGAGCTGCTACACAACTATTTGTCGGCTGTGCAATTTCAGTGATTTTAAAGTGAACTTGTTACTGTTTCCTGATTTCATGTTACCCAATGGAGAGTGGCATTAGAATCATAGAATCCCTACAGTGTGGAAGCAAGCTATCCGGCCTGTCCAATCAACACAAGCCCTCTGAAGAACATTCCACCCAGATGCTCCCCCACCCCTATCCCTGTAAGCCTGCATTTCCCATGGCTGATCCACCAGCCTGCACACTCCTGGATGCTACGGGCAATTTAGCATGGCCAGTCCATCTAATCTGCACATCTTTGGACTGTGGGAGGAAACCACAGCACCTGGAGAAAACCCACGCAGACACGGGGAGAATGTGCAAACTCCACAGCCAATTAGTGAGGCAGCAGTATGAAACACTGAGCCAACGTGCCTCTGGATTAGCAGGGATGCAGTGCACTCCTTGGAGGTGGTGGCCTTGATAAATTTGGCTGTCTGCAGAAATTTATCACCACCCTGTGATTGTGCACAATAGTTTGCAAGCTGTGATCCTCACCATTGCATCCAAGCAGACCTAGTACAAGCGCACCATTGTTCTTCTCTGTTTTCCTCTGCATGCAACTTCAGGTAGCTTCATACTGGAATGGAACAATTCTATGAGACCTGTAACATTGCACCCCTAGTCTGTCAAGACAGTGTGGAACAATTTTCATACCCTCAGCCTCCTGCCTGTGAGAGCTGATACTGGGGATGAATTCAGTGCCTCAAGTACCAGCACTGCCTTCGGTTGTCTGATGATGAAAGACTTGAAGACCAGGATTTCAAATCCTGCACCAAGCTCATTGTCTGCAGTTTAGACGTTCTACGAGTCACCCTTTATGTATCAGCGACATTGGCAGTGTATGGTAGACACCTCAAATCTCTTGAAGTATTGCTCGTGTTGCTTTCACAAAATGCTGCAAGTTCACTAGCAATGTAGGCACTCCAATTTCAGTGTCCCCTCTCAAGCCAGTATCTCCAGTATTGAGGCACTGGTTGTGATCAATCAACTGCTGTGGAGGAGCTGTCTCATCTGTAAGCCTAACACAAGACTTCCAAAATAAGCTCTCCACTGTAGGCTTCTTCATAACAAATGATGACCACAGATCATCAGAAATGTATTAGGGATGCTCTCACAGCCAGCTCAAATGTAACATTTGAACCGAACGCTTGGAATCTTGTACCTAAGACCCATCCCAGGTGCTGGAGAAGAAGCATCCACAATGGTGCCAAGGATCAGGAGGAGACCAAGCTTAAACAGTATAAAGACCATACAGCAACCTGAGCATCTCTCACACCACCTTGTTCCAAAACCATCTGCCCCA